>NC_138775.1:67527236-68057236 GCF_965119305.1 Pelophylax lessonae
TTAGTAGTTTTTCAAAGAAACCATTTATTCTGGGGGTTATTTTTGTGACATGCTTTAAGACATAGTAGCTGGCCTGGAATGCGCTATACTGTCTTTTGGGGGAAAAAAATCACCATACATACTCTGTCCAATGGGAAAATTTACTGTAGCGGACGTGGATATACACTGAATTCCCTATTATGTTTTGGTTTATGCCAGAATTAGGTGTCCCAAATACAAGCTTTTTTTGTTGTTGTTTCTGTGTGCTATAAAGACCCTTGACTTGGCAGCAATAAACTGATTCTATGATGCGAATCACTAGATCACCATGCTTCACTGAAATTGATTATTTCCCAAATGATTTTGAACTACAGGGTTGGGAAAAGCGCAGTGACAGCTATTAAAACATATCTCTCCCTAGAAAGAACAATTCAGCTTTGGATAGCAGTTCAGAAGCTTCTAGTGCACTGCCTGGAAAACTTGATACATTGACATAATTATGGAATGGCTCACTTTTAGGATTGTTATCCACTAATTCAAATGTTTTCCTGAAATTAAAACGGAACAAAAATGACTGTCATAAAAATGTTTCATTACATTATTTATGGTTCATTAAGTATAAATTGGTTTAATTTATTTAACAGACCAAGTTATTAAAAAAAAAAAAATAAAAAAAATAAAAAAAAAAAAATATATATATATATATACTGTATATTTTGCTCAAAAAATTAGGAAGGAACACTTTGAAAACCCAGAAGGTCTCAATGGGGAAAAATATGCTAGATATCTCTACTGATATGGACTAGGTAATGTGTTAGGAATGAAATGATGCCACATTTTTTTTAAAGGAAGTGAAAATGATGAACCTACAGAGTGCTGAATTCAAAGACACTCCGCAAATCAAAGTGAAAAAAATGATGCAGCAGGCTAGTCCATTTTGCTGAAATTTCATTGCAGAAACTCAAAATGGTACTCAGTAGTTTGTATGGCCCCCAGTGCTCATATACATACCTGACAACGTTGGGGCATGCTCCTAATAAGAGGACGAATGGTGTCCTGGGGTATTTCCTCCCAGATCTGGACCAGGTCATCACTGAGCTCCTGAACAGACTAAGATGCAACCTGGCAGCGTCGGATAGATCGAAAAATAATGTCCCAGAGGTGTTCAATTGGATTTAGGTCAGGTCCATTCAATGGTATCAATTCCTTCATCCCCCCAGGAACTGGTTGCATACTCTCATAACCCACTCATACCACATAAGGCGGGGGATTGTCATACACCAGGAGGAACCCAGGATCCACTGCACCAGCATAGGTTCTGACAGTGGGCCCAAGGATTTAATCACGATACCTAATGGCAGTCAGGGTGCCATTGTCAATCCTGTGGAGGTCTGTGCATCCCTCCATGGATGTGCCTTCCAAGACCATCACTAACCCACCACCAAATTGGTCATGCTGAACGATGTTACAGGCAGCATAACATTCTTCATGTTTTCTCCAGACCCTTTCACGTCTGTCACATGTGCTCAGGTTGAACCTGCTCTCAACTGTGAAAAGCACAGGGCACCAGTGGCGGACCTGCCAATTCTGATGTTCAATTAAAAAAAACAGTCAAGCTCAATGGTGCTGCGCAGTGAGCACAGGGCCCACTAGAGCATGTCGTGCCCTTAGGCCACCCTTATGAAGTCTGTTCTTGATTGTTTGGGCAGAAACATTTACACCAGTGGCCTGCTGGAGGTAATTTTGTAGGGTTTTGGCAGTGCTCATCCTGGACCTTCTACAACCCTGTCCAGCTCTCCTAAAGTTACTGCCTGTCTCCTGGAATCTCCTCCATGCTCTTGAGACTGGGAGACACAGCAAACCTTCGGACAATGGCACGTATTGATGTGCCATCCTGGAAGAGTTGAACTGCCTGTGCAACCTCTAATGGGGCCAGGTATTGCCTTATGCTACCAGTAGTGACACTGACCCTAGCCTCACCCTAGTGCACCTGTTGTTAGTTTCATTAACACCAACCAGCTTAAACTGATTAACCACCCCCTCTGCTACTTAACTGACCAGATCAATATCCCAGGAATTTAATTGACTTGATGCTATACTCTGATTAAAAAGTGTTCTTTTATTTTTTTGAGCAGTGTATATGTATATATATATATATATATATATATATATATATATATATATATATATATATATATATATATATATATATATATATTGTACACAAGCTTGAATATCATGTCCTTCAGCTGGGTACCAAGCATAGTTTTCTTTATAATTTGGATGCTGTTTACCTACTTAAGGTTGATCATCTGCTTAGGACTAGGGATGGGCTGGATGTTCGAGTCAAACGTAAGTGTCCCCTCTCAGTGCTCCCCAAGTTTTGTGTCCTTTTTACTTATAGTTTCTGAGCAGTGCCATGTCAAGCTGACCAAGATTTCCCATAGACGCCAATGTTAAAGACAGGGAATAGTGCCATGCCAAGCCGACCAATTTTTCCCATTGATGCCAATGAGCACTGAAAGCTGAAAATTGGTCTAGGCAGGAAGGGGGTGAAAGTGCCCTGTATTTAAGTGGTTAAGGGAAACCCTATCACAGAATTTAAAAAAAAAGATGTCATGGGGTCCCCCCCCAAAATCTATACTAGCCCCCTTGGGTCTGGTAAAGATTTTAAGAGGAACTCCACTGCAAAATTTTAAAAAAATGGCGTGCCCCCCCCCCCCCCAAATCCATACTGGCCCTTCAGGTCTGGTACAGATTTTAAAAGGAACTCCATGCCCAAATTTCTTAAAAAAACATTGTGGGGATCCATCTAAAAACCATACCAGACCCTTATCTGAGCATGCAGCCTGGCAGGCCAGGATAAGGGGGGCCCCCTGAACTCATATAAGGCCACTTGCCCTCAACATGGGGAGGGTGCTTTGGGGTGCCCCCCAAAGCACCTCTTCCCCATGTTGATGGGGACAAGGGCCTCTTCCCGACAACCCTGGGCTGTAGTTGTGGGGGGTCTGTGGGTGGGGGCTTATCGGAATCTGGAAGCCCCCTTTAACAAGGGAGCCCCCAGATCCTGCCCCCCCCCATGTGAATGAGTATCGAGTACATCGTACCCCTACCCATTCACCAAAAAAGTGTACAAAAAAATAAACACAAAAGACAGTCCAATAAAAATTAAAAAAATTGTGTCCCTCAATGTAAATCCATCGTCAATCACGACACTCGCTGCATGCGAAAAATAGGCCTCCCGCCGAATGACGCTCTTGGGCTTTGACAGCTGTATAATTAGCAAGGGACAGGGCCACCCGATTATATTCCCCTTCTGACATCATATCACATCGTCAGACGGGGGCAGTGCCACCCGGTAACTTAACCAGGTGGCCCCCGCCCCTTGCCTATAAAAGAGCTGTCAAAGTTCTGAAGAGGCGGATGCATCTTTGAATTTTTTCTATTTTTTGGGTGCAGCAAACGTCGTGATTGACAATGGATTTACATCGAGGGACACTTTTTTATTTCTAGTTTTGAATAAAGGACTTGCCAAAAACTGTCTTTTGTGTTTATTTTTTTTGTACACTTTTTTGGTGAATAGGTAGGGGTACGATGTACCCAATACCCATTCACATAGTGGGGGGGGGGGCTTCCAGATTCCGATAAGCCCCCCACCCACAGACCCCCACAGCCACAGCCCAGGGTTGTCAAGAAGAGGCCCTTGTCCCCCAAAGCACCCTCCCCATGTTGAGTATAAACAGCATGGTATGGTTTGGGGGGGGGGGGGCGCTCGCTCATCCCCCCCATCCTGGCCTGCCAAGCTGCATATTCGGATAACCTACGCTGTTTTATTTTTTACATTTTGGCATAGGGTTCCCCTTAAAATCCATACCAGACCCGAAGAGCCTGGTATGGACTGGGGGGGGGACCTTATGCTGTTTTAAAAAAAAAATGTATCTGTATTGCCGGGAGCCGACAATACATTACAGCTGCAAACAAGTTTAAGTTCCATTTTTCCTTTAAAAATGTCAGTATTGCTGCAACAGGCTACATACATCGTACAGATGCGCCACTTTACAGGCACAGTAAGGGAACCCCCAAGGCCTGATATTTAAAGGAATTTTTCATTTTTATTGTGTCACTTTAGGCATCATTGAAATCACTGCTCCTGTAAAAACGATAGTTTTAAAAAGGTTTTTGCATTGATACATGTCTCCCAGTGCAGTACCCGGGTCCCCATATACTATTTATAACAATACCTTGCATATAAGCCTTTACAATTAGGACTTTTGATTTTTCATGTTCGTGTCCTATAGACTTTAATAGAGTTTGCATGTTCGCTAGAACTTTTTCCCTGTTCGAGACGTTCTGGTGCGAACCGAACAGGGGGGGGTCCTTCAGCCCATCACTACTTGGAACCCCACTGCTAGCCTGGGAACTCCATTTCCTACATACATACTGCAACAACCTTATGTGCAGATACTCTTGCTCTGAGAAAATGACAGCTAGTACAGCAATCAAATACCTAGGCATACTGTCTCTGCTGAACAGATGGATCAGCCAATGGAAACTCATATTCCACATCAGTAGAGGAAACATAGCCAAATGCCTAGGCATAAAGAATGGGAGGCATGGGAGCCTGGAATAATGGGGTAAGCATTTCTTGGAAACTAATATTTTGAAACACCAAGGGCAAAAATCCTGGGGCTGATTTTTACAAATATACGTTGGCTTTAAAAGATCAGTCCACTCAAACCTGACAGAATAATTTTTGATAGATACTGATGAACAGATCTAGTGGTTAAATCTTTGCACATAAATTCTTAGATATTTAAAATTGTTGTGATCATTATAAAGGATTCTCATTCTACATGTTGGATTTTCTATTGATTCTTAATTTACTGAATACAACAGGAATCTGAAACTCCCCCTGTTAAAAGCATGAGTCCATGAGAGCTGGGAAATACTGTGGAAATATCTCCCTACTGGTGAGATCTTTGCAGGATAGATAACAGAAATCCGGGAATATTTAATTTAATTACGCCTTCAAATAACTGATTTATCAGTTTGGGGTGAAATAACCCTAAAATTAAAGAACTGAATTTGTGTTGGACATTTCTCCACATATTTACATGCACCACGACTTAGCACTGAAGACATATCAAATATCTAAACTGTATGCACAATGTGGCATAATGATAGCATACACTGATATACAGTAGGCATTTATAATACAGCCATAGCTTCCAAGGTTAGATATGTAAAGTTGCACAAATCTCAGACAGCACCAAAAAAATTATAGTTAACATCTTACTTTTCTGACTCTTTTCTAATTTTGCTCTTTAGAAGCAAATGCTTAGCATCTAGTTGGGGTAAGTAGCTCCTGAAATCTTTCAGAGCTTTTGCTGTTTTTGTCCCCACTGGAGAGATTCCCCTTCTATTTTTTTTTCATAGTGAACATTGCCACCAAAATTGAAAGGGTTGGGAGATCCAAAAGTGTGAAGTTAAGAGGAACTCCTCCAATGGAACACTTGTTCTCATAAATGCCTCAGTTGGGAGAGCTTTCCTTTCACTTCCTGGTGTGTTTCTTAGACTAAACCTGGAATCAATTTTCTACAATAGCCAATAGCCATTAACAATTCCCTATTATAAAAAAAAAGAAAGTTTTTGGCTTCTGATATACTTTATTGAAAATAAGACATACTGTAGATGTTGTGTTTTGAACTGCAGAAAGGGATAGCAGAAGTGTAACAAAAAAGAGATAATGAGCATTTAAAAAACAGACAGTTTTAAAGCATATTTCAGAGAGTAAATGAAGTTGTACTAATTTGCTTTGTGCTATCCAATTTTAATAAATCAAAAATCTAAATTGCATTATGAAGATGTTCAATCAGAGAAGATTATGCAATTTGAGCAATATCATTTTTATTATTTCCTAAAGTATTAAAAAAACTTGTTAGCTGAAGTTTTGATGCTCCTTTACAAATGACTAAATCAGTAGAGCCCACTGTCCTCATCTTAGGAAATGGGCGCCATTAAGAGTAAAGAACTAAAGAAAAATGACCCATTGAGGATATTATAAGTAGAGCTTCTTTTGATGTGAAGTGTGTTATAAAATGCCAATTTCTCTTGTATAAAAGCAACAAAAGAAGCGAAAAGGCAGCTGGCTAAGTGGTAGAATAGAAAATTGAAATGTTATTTCCTTGCCCCTTTATTACGCTAACATTACAGAAAAGCAAAAAGGCGCTATCCCACTGTCTAAAATTACAACGCCGCATGTTAAGCCCATTTTCCCATGTTCTTTCGTGTCATGACTATATGCCCTTTGAAACAAGCCAACATACATTTTCTGTTATTTAATGCTGACATTGTATAATTTAAATCAATTACTGGGTCGTGACTGGTGGTGACTCAGCAAACAATCTCCCAAGAGTTCATAAAGTGCGCCATGAGGCCTAATACTCATATTGGTAATCTCAGTGAAAGCCACTAAAAACCTGTTGGATCCTGGTTGTAGAAAATAGTTGGAATCAGAGTTCTATACGGCCAGCAAAGGTAAACTCTTATTTTTGCGTTGATTACCTCACTTTATATAATCATACAAGCCGCAAGAAGATCTCAAATTTTTTTTAAAGAGATGTATTTGAGCACAAGTTTTGCAACCGGATCTGTTTTGTTTTCTGTAACATCTGGATTCTTCAAAGTCAGTTGATTATATCACAGAAATAACATGTCTAATGGTATGTTGGAGAAATCAAGGGCTGGAATTTTATCTTCTTTGCATAGTTCTGATGAACTCTTTACTGAAGCAAAACTCCTTCAGCAAAAGGTTGTGAGACATAACACCACCTTTGTATAACAGGAGACGAACTGGGTCAAATAGAATCACAAAGTCCTCCACAAGCTATCCTCATGCCTTTGCTTCTATCACAAATACAAAATAAAAAAGCAAAATACCTATTTTTCAAGTAAGGTTGGCACAGACATTATCCACCATATAGGGCCTTCAACTGTACAAGATATGGAATCTGTTGAACAGGACTTAAGCAAAATTGCTTGCACATAGAGCTGTTGTGACCAGAGTCCATGTGACTTGTTGGAAACCAGTTGGTAATTTTAGCCTCTAGCATCAACCAAAATATGAAATACGTTTTTGGTGGACTGACCCTTTAAAGAGGAATTCCAGATGTGGATATTTTATAAATCGTTACATTGGTCCAGCTTGGACCAATGTAACAATGCATATACCATACCTGGCTGATGCCCCTGGAACCTGCAAATCACTAGAGTAGACAAAGCTACTCCAGTTATATCCACTAGCTTCTAGGTCCCTTACCAAGCAGCTTCCCTGCTGCATTCTGGATACAGGAGGTCAGCCACTTGGCATTCAGAGAGTGTTTGCATTCTCTGAATGAATGCAAAGCATTCTTTGATTGGACAAGGTGAAGAGGCAGAGCAGTGATGTCACGCTCTCCACCTTGTCTAATCAGAGAATGCTTTGCATTCATTTAGAGAAAAGATATAAGAAGATTTAAAAGATCTGTGGAATTCCTCTTTAAAGCTCAATTCCATGCTCTGTCCTACACTCCCCAGTTTTCCCATTCTTCGCTCTAGGTCTCTACTGGCAGTATTTTATTATTTTTTACACTAACCTTTTCCAGATGTTTTCAAATATGTGACATGCATCTTCCTCTCAGGTCTTCCACCAGCGGTGGATGACATGAGCACTGCTCTTTGCATCACTACACTACACTGAGTGCAGCGTGCAGAGATGTATAGTAACTAAGTAGAATTACTTCACTACTGTACTTAAGTACCGAAAGGCGGTATCTGTACTTTCCTAGAGTAGAATTTTTTTCTCCTACTTCCACTTTTACTTCACTACATTTTTTCAATGATTTCAATACTTCTACTCCAATATTTTTTTGTACTGCATAGTTACTCGTTACAATTATAAAAATTACCACTGCCAGAACAGTAGATGACAGGTTTCATGAAGCTCAAAACATGTGTATTATCAGCGCATAAGAAAATAAAAGCTACTGTATGTAACTACATAACACAGTACTTGTACTTTTAGTACTTGAGTAGCAATTTATTTTTCAAAACTACTGGTACTTTTACTTTCAGTACTTGAGTAGCAATTTTTTTAAAAAACTACTTGCAATACTTAAGTACAAAAAATGTTGAATACTTTAGTACTTCTACTCAAGTCACTTTTTGATCAAGCACTTCCACTTCTACTCAAGTCCCTTTTTGATCGAGCACTGGTACTTTTACTCAAGTATGGGTTTCGAGTACTTTATACAACTCTGGCAGCGTGTTATGTAGATGTCCCCTCAAGGGCTGGTCCATGACAAGAATGTCCCCGGTATTCCATGTTGACTGAGGACATCCTATGGCGGAAAAGAAGTACTCAAGAGGACAGCACCAGAAAGGAGTTGAGTATTGCATCCACTGCTTTCTTTGTTTTTATTACTTCTTGGGGTAACAATAAAGTAGAAACAGTCGCCCAACGTTGTGCTTTAAATAATCCTTATGACAAAAGGAGATTGACTGTAAAATTGTTTATATATACACATTTATATATATATATATATATATATATATATATATATATATATATATATATATACAAAAAATAATGGTAAATAACAAAAAAAGATGTTCAGAGTGTAGATTTTAAAATACAGTAACAAAACTAATTTATGAAGCCATTAAATTTGTCTTAGTGGGTAGTGTTATGGGATTGGAACACTGCTGCTGTTCCTGACAGAAAAATGTTATTATGCAGGTTGTTTATGGAAACCAATTTCCATGCAGCCTTATCAGTGCTCGTGTTTTCGCTGCGACCACAAATTCAGCATTTTTAGAAACATAATTTGGGATTAAGAAATACAGTGATTGAGTGAGGCATTACATATAAAGTCAACTTTATTACTAAAAGTAATACAAAGCAGTTAAAATCAAGCATAATTTTAAAAGAAATTTGATAAAAGCAAATTGCTACCCTTAGAAAGGTCACAACTATTTTATTATCTAAAGCTATTCAAGTGAACTTTCTCATATACTTTCTTCCATTATTACACTTTGTGGATTGATATGTGACATGAAAGTGTGTGGCCTAGATTGTGAAAAATGTAATGTTAATTTATTATCACTGAAACTTTACACTACGAAAAACAGTTTTAATTAATATAGTGATTAAAGATTAGAACACTTTAGTTTTATTCTGTTAAACAAGTCGAGAAGTCATGGTTTTCAAAACTGTACTAATGATGGTCAACTATCTTAAAAAACTGTATGCAGTTTGGAATAAAAGTTTTTATAATATTGGGTTATATCTGTACAGTAAACGAGCAGTTCTTGATGGACCGTTGGCAAACAGGGACCTCAAGATATGATTTGCATGGCTCTGGCCACTATTTGTGAACTGCAACTATCATGTTTTTAATTCCATTACCGGTTTTATCTGTACCTTCCTCCTTATGAAAACCACACCTGGCATTTCCTGTACAGGACCCGAAAGTGAGGGAAAATCTCCACTATAGTTTCCATACATTACACTGATGATGGCCAACTAGCCTAAAATAATTGTATGCAGTTAGGAATAAAAGGCTCTACAATATAAGACAGTGCCTGTACTAAAAAACAGCAGTTATGGATGTACACTTGGCCACAGAGACATCAGGAATTATTCATATGGCTTCACCCCCAATCCATAAGTAAGAAATAAACCAGTTTCCATTTTTTTAATTTGAGATGGAAGTAAGACATGTAAACACCTTCTGGGCACAAATGTATAAGTCAAAAAGTATGTTTGTGTTAATATAGGGCAACACATCCTAAATCAAACTAATAGTAATTATCACAGAAATGGATTTTGAAGATGCCCAGATGTGACACAAAACAGTTAAAAAGTATTTTTTTTTACAAAGAAATCATACCATGATAAAAACATAAGTACCAGTAGAGACCTCACCCTCTTTGAAGAGTACTGCGTGGGTACCGGTGTCTTACCATGACCACTGTCCAAGGTCTATGGCCTGCTATCCATGCCCTCCGAGAGCAGCCGACTGGCCTGTCTGGAGAAGTGGGAGGGTGACCTGAATCACACTTTCACGAAAAAACTACAACAATGCATCTACACTCTTGCGCTGAGGTCCCCCTCTTGCACTAGGACTCAGGAGACTAACTACAAGATCATCACAACATGGTTCCTGGGTTTCGTACCTACTGCACAAGTTCTTTCCTCACGCCTCGGATCGCTGCTGGAGGTGCCGGGGGGGCGCCAGGGATGTTGCTACATATGTTTTGGTCATGCCCGAAGCTTTGCCATTTCTGGGGGGCTGTACGAGACCTGGCCCAGGAGTTCACCGATTATGTGATTCCAAATGATCCTGCTTTTTTCCTGCTACATGTCTCCACTGTCCCAGTGAAAAAGTAGAAAGAAATCGATCGTGTTCCATATACTGAATGCGGCCAAATACTGTATTCCTTTACTCTGGAAGACTCAGACCTCCCTGACCATTGGCGCAAAACTGAAGAGGTTAATAAAATGGAAGTCAGCTCAGCATAAACGTGAAAACTATGATAGAACTTGGGGATTGTGGAACCTATTCATTGTCTCTGACAGGGGGCAAAACATGCTGTGCCCTCTGACGTCTAGCGATACCTCTACCTCATAACATTAGGGATTGCGTTCCTGATGCACATGTCCTGCTCACACGCGTTTGCTACTGCTCCTTACCCCCCCTCCCTTTTTTTTTTCTCCCATCCCCCTCTTTTTCTCTACCTTCACCTTCTCCTCTTTCTGCCTCTCTTAGCTCCTATATCCTTTTGATACTTTCCTTCTCTCTTTCGGGCTCTCACTCCTTCTTGGAAACTATCCAGAAGGGGAACCCATGGGGAAAATGAGGAGGGGATGATTCGGATGTTACTACCCTGGCAGTGCCTACGTCTTGTTGTTAGTTGTCTTCCTTATTGTGCCTTAGAGGCTTATACCCTCACTTCAACTGCTATGCTACAATCACCTGTAAGCCTTACTGTACGTTATGTTTTATTGCATTGTTTCGGACATATTTCTGTTGGTGTTGGTTGCCACCTTATGTTATTTGCTACTTTTTGCAGTATTTATTTACTTCAGTTTGTCCACCTTTTGAAGAAATAAAATATTTGAAAAAAAAAACAAAACATAAGTACACATAAAACAATGCACAGGGTTCTCGTCCAGGATGTAATGGCCACAAATATCCACAGACACACTCCAATTCTTGTGGAAGCGTTTCCAAAAGACTAGGGGCTGTTGTAGCCACCAAAGGTGGCTAAGCTCCATAATAATGCTTGTAATTTTGCAACAGGTTATTCAACAAGCTCATATAGGTGTGATGGTAGGGTGTTCACAAACATTTGGCCATATAGTATAGCGCTTCCCTTAAAGAGTCACTCTCTGTTCTTTGTCTCAACTCTGTGAAAAACCTCAACCCCTCTCACACACCAGGTTAAGCCAATAGTAACTGCCATACTGCTGAGAGTACACATATAAGTACTCGGCACATAATTATAATTCAATATCTGGAATTAAACACCAGTCTGGTTAGGAGTAAAAAAGTACATTCTATTGTAATGAACTAAAGTTGATGGCAATATGTACATACAGGAGCAGAAGGAATGTAAGTCTAACACAAATCTACAGACAGAAGACTTACTATGTAGTAGTAGTTTAGAATAATGTTCTATATCACATGTGTCAAACACAAGGCCCGTGGGCTGAATCCGGCCCTCCAGGCTATTTCATGTGGCCCTCGCACCTCCCCTGCAGCTGCAGGAGAACTCCAGCCCTCCTTTGGTCCTCCTCCAGACCCTGCACTTTCTGCTTCCTAGCAACTCCCCAGCCTCTTCCCAGCAGCAGCACAAGGTAAGGGGGGGTGTACTGTGATGTAAGGGAGGGTGGGGGGCTCTTGACTTCTGATGGTGGGGGGCTGTTGACATCTGATGTAAGAAGGGATGGGGTGCTATAAACATCTAGTCTTACAGATTCAACAGGCCCTTTGACACCCCTGGTCTATATGGTTAGATTGAGCTATACATGCTAATCTGAAAATCAGCCTTAAACAATGATACAGATGACATTAACAGCAATGGCAAACAGTGCTGTGATTTATTTTACCCTGTATTTTTAGCAAGCTAGTATTGGGGCCTAGTCTTTACTGTGGAGTGCATAAACACAGTCACAGTAAAGCCTGCATGCAGTGGTATAGGGCTGCTGGTCAATTGTTCAATCTCTATATGCTCAGTCTCTACTGGCAGCAAACAGGTAATGACCGCAAGGCCCTCTCACCAGACCCAGGGATACAGCTATAACAGTCCTGTTCAGGTGCCCTCTGGATTGGCCTGGTTCAGTTTCAGCCTTCAGTCTACAAGTTTCCCACTAATATCTCATCCGATCCACCCTCCCTCTCTGGTCCCTAGTGCACAGGGCCCTAGTCTACGCTCTGGCCACTGGCTTGTGTGAGGCAGGCACACATCCAGACAGACAGATGTGCTCACTCTGGTTCCTGTGCAGCAGAGAGAAAGCTACTCCATCTCTAGCCCCGGAAACACAGCTTCTTTCCCCTCCCTTATTGAACTCTCCACTTGGGAACTGTAGTCCAAGTCCACAGTGTGGCTCCCTTCCTGAACTTTAACTCCCACATTCCACTGCGGCCAGCTAAGAAGTCTATGGAGCGCCTTTGACTTGCCTGTTTCCCCTTGTTCCCTATAGCCTTGCATCTGGCTACAGGAATATTATTATAAAAGTAGTTTATTAAAATATTCACAGAAACATTTTGAAAATATTTGTTTTACGTTTTTGTCCCTGGTTTAAATGCTTTCTGAGTCACTGACCTGGAACAAGGCAGCAGATTAGAGAGTCAGAGTAAAGTCAGAATATATAATAAGCATACTTGTTCCTGGTCAGTGTCTCAGAAATGATTAACCAATTGCCCACCCTATAAGTTAGCTATGTGGTTGCAAAGTAGCACGTCTGCACCGGGTCATGTACCTAGTACCTTATCTGACATTTCTTGGTCTGGGGGGCACATGCGCGCCACCGGTGGCTCGCTCCCACTGTGATCACACACAGAAAGAGTCCAGGGGCGGGTACCACAGACTCGATGTATGCTGGCACCCGCTGTTTGTTCAGTAAACAGGCAGAATGGCGATCTGCCTATGTAAACAAGGCAGATGGCCGTTTGGTCAGTAGGGAAGGCATTGATCCTGTGTTCCTGCAAGCAGGGACTAGGATCCATGCCTTCCCTTAATAAAACCACCTCCCACACTGTACACAAGCACTGACTAGGAACAGGTTTAACCCTTTGATTGCCCCTGATGTTAACTCCTTCCCAGCCAGTGCCATTAGTACAGTGACAGTGCATATTTTTTAGCACTGATTACTGTATTAGTATCACCCAAAAAAATGTCAAAAGTGTCAGTTAGTTTTCGATTTGTCTGCCGCAATATGGCAGTCCCGCTATAAGTTGCTGATCACTGCCATTACTAGTAAAAATAAAAAAAAAATAAAAAAAATATCTCATAGTTTGAAGATGCTATAACTTTTGCGCAAACCAATCAATATACGCTTATTGGGATTTTTTTTTTTCACACAAAATATGTAGCAGAATACATTTAGATTTTAGAAAATTAGAAATTAGATTTTCTATATTTTTTATTGGATGTGCTATATTGCAAATAGTAAAAAATATTGTTTTTTTTTTTTTTCTCTAAATTGGTCAGGTTTTGTTTTTGAAAACGCAGAGGGGATCAAATACCACCAAAAGAAAGCTCTATTTGTGAGAAAAAAAAGGACATACATTTTATTTGGGTACAGTGTCGCACGGCCACACAATTGTCAGTTAAATTAACACAGTGCCGTATCGCAAAAAAACGACCTGGTCACGAAGGGGGGTAAATCTTCCAGAGGTCAAGTGGGTACAGTCTTTGGACCAGCCAGTCAAGTAGCATTTTTTTCATAAGACAGTTCAGCAACAGCAGCCTTCATAGTTAACCCACTATGGTTTTCTTTTTACACAAAAAGACGTTGACTTTTTATTTATACAAAGACACTCGTGCATTTGTTTCATTCTGCTGAAGGAAAAAGCGCACTTTAGCTTGTGTCTATGACAACAGGCATATATACAAACTGCAACAGCAAAATATGAAACTTATTTGTTCCTCTAAATTACAAGTGAGGTCAAAAAACATGAAAGCAAAAAAAAATAAATATCCTTGTTCCATTATTTTCCTCCCCATCCCCGCATTATAATAATGCAAAATAGCAGGTGGCAAACTCTGAATAAATAGCTTCCAAGTAAATGACTGTATTTTACATTATGTTTACTCAGCATGTCAGCCATTAATTGCCTTCGTTCCCCATTACCACTTAAATGATACTCTATTTGGTAAATGCATGCATTATGTGAGCCATAATACACAGGGAAGTATACAATAGAGGACCTACCAGCTCCCTCAGGGTGAATAAGGAGACATCAGGGTAAACAATGCTAGAGGTCATGTACAGTAGCTACAGCTCCTCGCTTTAAACACATACAGTATATACATAACAAGTTTGTTTCTTCAGCAAACTTCCAGTTCCTGCCCAGAGCTGAAGGCTAATGTCTCGTTTACATTTCTAGCTGAGAGGGGGGGCAGTAAAAGCACATGGTAGAACCAAATTTTGTACGGTACTTAACTACAGGAAGAAAAAAATCAGGTCTGCCTTTTAGCAGATTAAACAGCTCACTTATATATATTTCATCTGTTTAGAATTTTGCCTGGACTTTAACTTTAAAAACATACACTATATTGTCAAAAGTATTGGGATGCCTGCCTTTACACGCACATGAACTTTAATGGAATCCCTGTCTTTGTCCATAGAATTCAATATTGAGTTGGCCCACCCTTTGCAGCTATAACAGCTTCAACTCTTCTGGGAAGGCTGTCCTCAAGGTTTAGTAGTGTGTCTATGGTATTTGTGAGGTCAGGTACTGATGTTGGAGAGCAGGCCTAGCTTGCAGTTTCTGCTCTAATTCATCCCAAAGGTGTTCTATCGGGTTGAGGTCAGAACTCTGTGCAGGCCAGTCAAGTTCCTCCATCCCAAACTTGCTCATTCATGTCTTTATGGACCTTGCTTTGTGCTTTGGTGTGCAGTCATGTTGGAACAGGAAGGAGCCATACCCAAACTGTTCCAACAAAGTTGGCAGCATAAAATTGTCCAAAATGTCTTGGAACTCCTTAAAAGTTCCCTTCGCTGGAACTAAGGGGCCAAGCCCAACCCCTGAAAAGCCCCACACCATAATCGCCCCCTCCACCAAATGATTTGGACCAGAGCACTAAGCAAGGTCCATAAAGACATGAATGAGCGAGTTAGGGGTGGAGAAACTTTGCTGGCCTGCACAGAGTCCTAACCTCAACCCAATAGAACACCTTTAGGATGAATTAGAGCACACACAGTGAGCCAGGCCTTCTCTCCAACATTAGTGCCTAACTTCACAAATGCGCTTCTGTAAGAATGGTCAAACATTACCATAGACACACTCCTACACCTTGTGGACAGCCTTCCCACAAGAGTTGAAGCTGTTATAGCTGCAAAGGGTGGGCCAACTCAATTTTAAACCCTATAGACCAAGACTGGGATGCCATTAAAGTTCATGTGCGTGTAAAGGCAGGTGTCCCAATACTTTTGACAATATATTGTATCTAGGGCTAATGTACAACGGGATCAACATAAATGACTGCATTCATTTAATTTATGTTTGGAAAAGCCATAAATGACAAGTTGTACAAGTAAAAGGTACCCCCAACACATAAACTGCCATAACATGAAAAAAACAATAAAGAGACATCCTAAGCACTTGCTAATGCTATTTGCTCACATTTGACAACAAATCACATGTCATCTGCCAATAGGGATAATTAGCTGATTGGGCAGAACTACATATATATCACTCCCCCAAGCTCCTCTGTCAGAAATGACATGACCCGCTGCCTCAGAGTTGGTTGCTTGACCTGCCAGGAAGTTGATTTATTTGAACTCGAACAGAAAGGTAAACATTTGTCACCCAGGGATAACATGGTTAAAAGATTTTATATTAATGAAATTATTTTGATGTAATTTAGCAGGCATGTCAAAAATGTTAATGTTGACACCTGAAAAAAAAAAGAGGGGCAGGGGGGAAAAACCCTGGGGTTGCAATCTCTTAGTACCCTTTATACTCAACATATAACTTGGTTCCGATAAAAACTTGAATTTTATAGACATATAGTTGATTTTTATTTAGAACCTAAAAAATCCCAAATAGTCAAATCCTATTTTTTAAGGTTAGGTTCACACTTAGGCGACTCTGCGAGCTGCGTTTTGGGCAGGCACAGCAGCCCATTTATTTGAATGGGCTGCCATGCCTCCTGAAATGTAGGGAAAATGTCTCTGCAGCATCTTAAACATTTCAGCCCGTAAGTGCAGTGTGGTTGCCAGTGCGGGTGCACTTGCCAGTGCATGCGGCATGCCATTAGGAATAATAGGACCTGCACGCATCAAACGTTTTTCTGTGTGAGTGGTTTTGGCTGCGGGAACAGGTGCAGACCCGCAGTGGGAACCACCTGCACAGATGAGAACCTAAATATTAATGTTGAATAGAATAAAACGGTAGCAAAACTATAGATTTCCAAAATTGGTACTACAGTGTGTGTGTTTGACTGGGGTGGAAAAGTTAAACCAACCTTTCTCAACCTTTTATATCATGGAGGAACCCTTGAAATTACTTTCATTTCTCAATTATTTACATCTGCTAATAATTATTATATCTACATCTCACGGGCAGTGTTGCCAACCGCCCGTAGATTTACGGGCAGCCCGTGAATTTTAGCCCATTTTCGGGCTGCCCGTAAATGCCCGTTACGGGCAGCGGCGCCCGTAATAAAGATGTCAGAATGGGCCGACACGCAACTGCGCATGCGCCGTTCCGAAGCCTGTCTGGCTCGGAAAAGCTCGCCTATTTCCGGCTGGACGGGCGCATGCGCAGTAAAGAACTGGCGACGGTTGGCACCATTTTTAAAAGACAGTGAGTGACACTGTCTTGCTGACTGCGGCTAGAGAAGAAGAAGAGGACGGGGCTCTCCGCCGTCCTCTGGGAGAACCCTCCGCCGCCCCTCCCGGTCGGTCCCCCCTCCTCCAATGGCGGGACACGAGTGGGATCGGTTCCAGAGAGAGGAGCTCATTGGGCAAATCACCAACATGAGAGTGCAGAACATGCAAGGTAGGAGCAACGCCCTCCCATCTACTACATAGCGGGGGGGAGAGACGCACACTGCTATGTTAATGGGGGTTTAAGCATTATGGGGATCCTAAAATCCTGGAGGTTTCGTCATTATGGGGGAGTAATCATTATGGGGGAGTGATTAATATGGGGGAGTCATTATTAGGGTGGAGTTATCATTATGGGGGTCATATCATCCGGGGGTGTCATCGTAATGGGGGAGTCATCAGTTTGGGGATCAAATCATCCTGGGGTTCTTATTATTTTGGGGGTCTAATTGTTATGGGGGTCATATCATCCTGGAGGTCCCATCAATATGGGGATTATATCATGAGGGGGGGTCTCATCATCCTGGGGGTCTCATAATTCTGGGGGTCCGATCATCCTGGGGGTCCCATCATCCTGGGGGTCCCATCATCCTGGGGGAGTCATCATCCTGGGGGAGTCATCATACTGGGGGTCCAATCATCGTGGGGGTCCAATCATCGTGGGGGTCCCATCATCCTGGGGGAGTCATCATAGTGGGGGAGTAATCATTCTGGGGTTTTATCATTTTGGGGGAATTATGATGGTGGGGGAGTAATTATAATGGGGGTTTGATCATTCTGGGGTCTCATGATCTTGGGGGAGTTATTATTTTTGGTGCAGAGAAGGACACTGTGCTATGGGGGCTAAAGGCAGGGGGCAGAGAAGGACATTGTGCTATGGGGGCTAAAGGCAGGGGGCGGAGGACGACAGTGCTGTGGGGGGCTAAAGGCAGGGGGCAGAGAAGGACATGTAAATGGAGAAATATGGTTTATGACTTTTGTTTAACTTAAACACATTGCTAATAGCACTATCTGCATGTTTATAGTTTAATTATTCATATTTGCACGGTTTAGCACTGAAAACGGCTATTTTATGTACATTTTTGCAGTGCCAGTAAAAAATTGGTGCCGTCTGTAAATTTTGGCATTCTGCCAGTAAATTTTAGTCCGGGGGGTTGGCAACACTGCTCACGGGACATTGGCGTGAACAGTCATTTGTACGTGGATAGACAAATAAACAAAAGAATAAGGAATGTAGAACATATATAGTATTGACACCCAGCACTGCTTTAGATACATTTTTTATTTTCAGTTACCCCTTACACCGGTAGTCATTGAGGGGCATTAATATACTAACAGCTAGTGGGAAGAATGTTCTTTACATAAGTTGTCAGTGGGAAGAATGCTCCTTACATTGGTGGTCAGTGGGAAGAATGCTCCTTACATTGCAGGTCAGTCAAAGAATGCCTCTATCATTGGTTGTCAGTGGGAAGAATGCTATGTTAGTGGTCAGTGGAAGAATGCCCCTTACATTGGTGGCCAGTGGGAAAAATACTCCTTACATTGATGGTCAGTTGGAAGAATGCTCCTTACATTGATGGTCAGTTGGAAGAATGCTCCTTACATTGATGGCAGGTGCGAAGAATGCTCCTTACATTGGTGGCCAATAGGAAGAAAGCTCCTTACATTGGTGGCCAGTGGGAAGAATGCCCCTGACATTGGTGGTCAGTGGGATGAATGCCCCTGACATTGGTGGTCAGTGGGAAGAATGCCCCCCTTATAAATATATCTTAAAAGGTCATTAGAGTCACTGCTTACTTATTTAAAAAAATGTTAAGTGCTCAAGGAATCCCTAGCAATCTCTAAAGGAACCCTAGAGTTCCACAAAACCCTGGCTGAGAAAGTCTACATTAGACTGTAAGCTCCACTGGGACAGAGACTTATGGTTCAGTGCTCTTTCTAATGTTCTATGGAGTATTTTGGCCCTATGCACTCATACTGTATGTTTAAAATGAATACTAGAACTGGAATAATAGAGAGTAGACACTGGACAGAACAGGTACCAAAGGACCAGAAGAGTTATGGACAATACTGAATAGCTAAGTCTGCAAACAATACCATTTCAATACACTTTGACATTGAAATGATTTCTGCACCTATCAATGCAGCACGTTATAACAGAGAGTGAGTTAAGAAGAACAACGAGAATAAGTATTGACAAATTCCAGCTGAGGCCGTGGCTTGGAAAGGATGATCATTATGGTGTTGATTATCTGTTGAGCTAAAATTATTTATTAACACTGTAGTGGTAAATTATCATCAATATCAAATCATTGAACACAGCTGGTTGTTAGTAAAATTAGACATCAGTGGTTCAAGTCCATTGAAGCATGCAAGATCAGAAGTGATTGATTATCTTTGCATAGGTATTCCTTATCTTAAACGATTGAAGAAGAATGACGGGTAAAAACTACAGAAATTATCTAAGATGATTTATTTCAAGATGTGAAAATTGTTCATGCACTTTGTAAGAATCTCTTAAAGTGGTTGTAAACTTGGAAGTGCAGTCCCTGTAGATCTGAGGAGGACATGCAAGGAAAATAAAAAACTGCTTTTTTTGCACATGATTGGATGATAGAAATCGGCAGAGCTTCCCCTCATTTCAGATCTTCCCCTTAGATCTACTTGCAGTGCATAGTGGATTTGCCTTTAGTAAATCAACCCCTAATGCTCTTAATTGAGGTTTCATGTCTGAGGTTTACAATCACTTTAAAGTGAACCAGTTAATCATCTTACAGCGAATACAGCTTGAATAAATTAAAATTTCTTTGACCCAACTTGGGGATCCCCCGTAAACATGAGCCCATTCTGTATACTGATCCCACTTTTCCAGATGATGGAACTGATTTTGCTATCAAACAAAAAGGCTGCATCTACCATTTACACGAGCCTCTCTGTCAGAAGTCAGAAGTCCAATTTTTCACTGCTGTGCCATGCAGAAATGTTGGTAAATCTCTTTCAATGATTTTCCAGAATACAGTACAAATGTTTGAGTGCTTCACTGGAAGATCCAAGCATGTATGTGTCACAAATAATTACAAACAAGGCTTTCGGATGGCTGGGACTCATTTGGGAATGGTATCAGGCTGGCTACACATTATTAGATAATTCCTAGTGATATGACCCATTTAACCACTTTACCACCGGAGGATTTTGCTGTCTTACGTCTGGGCCACTTTTTGCGATTCGGCACTGTGCGAGTTTAACTAACAATTGCGCGGTCATGCAACGCTGTACCCAAACGAAATTTATGTCCTTTTCTTCCCCACAAACAGTGCTTTCTTTTGGTGGTATTTGATCACCTGTGCAACTTTTACTTTTTGCGCTATAAACAAAAAAAGAGCGACAATTTTGAAAAAAATAACAATATTTTTCACATTTTATATGAAATCCCCCCCCCCCCCCCCCCCAAAATGTAAAAATAATTTTTTTTATCATTTTAGGCCAATTTGTTTTCTGCTACATATTTTTGGTAAAAAAAATTGCAATAAGCGTATTTTGATTGGTTTGCGCAAAAGTTATTGCGTTTACTAAGGGAAAGATTTCTGTCGTTTTTGGTGTTTTTTTTTTAACGAGTAATGGTGGCGATCTGCAATTTTTTTTGTGGGACTGCGACATTGCGGCGGACAGATCGGACCCTTGACTGACATTTTTGACACTTTTGGGGTTACCAGTGACATTACTACAGTAATCAGTGCTATAAATATGCACGGTTACTGTAAAAATGACACTGGCAGGGAAGGGGTTAATTTTATTGGAGAGGGAGGGGTTAATGTATGCCTGGTGCTTACTGACGTGTGTGGGGGGAGGTGACTGAGTGACACAAGAACAGATCGCAGGTTCAGCTATGCTGAACCCTGCAATCTGACCCTGCCTGTCACTTAGGAGATCCGTCCGCTTGTGTTTGCTCCTCCCCTGGCCCGAATCCCGCTGTGACTGAATACGGCGAGCGAGAAGGGGGTGTGTCTGCCGACGTAGGTCTACGTCGTCAGACCTACAAGAGCCACTTTGTCGCAGTACAGCTCTAGTGAGCAGACGGCAAGTGGTTAAGGGTTACTGTTGATAATCATGTTTTGTAAGTGTCATTTTTATTAATAATATATAGGATTTAAATAGTGCCAACAGTTTGTGCAGCACTTTACAAAATGGAGGCTGACAGTACAGTTACAATGTGATTCAATACAAGAGGAATTAGCAAGCCCTGCTGGCTAGGGTCAATTTAAAAGAAGCACAGTGTAAAAGGGACTTAAATGTAAAGACTCACTGATGCAAGATTCTGCAACTGATTTAGTGGCACTTCTCAAGGATTAAGGGCCCTTTCATTCTTTTTCTATTTTGTGCATTGCACAAACTTTGTAGGAAAAATGTCCCTTACATTGGTGGTCAATAGAAAGAATGCCCTCTGTATCTCTGTACCCCCTGTACGCTTAAAGCGGAGTTCCGGGCACAGATGTCATTTTTTAACAAACATACCCCCGGGACAGTCAGGGCTAGTACATTCCACAATGGCTAGCCTCTGATCTGTCCCGGTTCGCACTTACCTTTTAGAAGAAATACTTACTTATAAAATTTCCTCCACAGCGTTTCCATCTCTCTTGTGGGCAGCTGAAGCCGGCGCGGTCCTCTTCTGCGTCTTCTTCCGCGTCCTCTTCTCCCAGAATGCGCCGCACCGGCCCCTCTCTTGATTTTGTGCCCGGAACTCCGCTTTAAAGCGATCACTGCAGTCATACAGCTGACTTTGCCAAGTGGTGTTGACCCTGAAACTATGCAGGCATCATAAAATGGAAGGTCAGTCAGTCACAGCTCAAGGAACTTCTAGTGATCTCTGGAGGAACCCTAGTTTTCCACAGAACCCTGGTTGAGAATGGCTGTTTTAAATATACCTCTCCAGTTGGTAGTGAGTACTACTTCTGCTGTCTTCAACCTCAGAACATCCAACAAAATCTTCAGCATTAGACAATTCTGGGATTATCTGATTCGCATTGCACTCAATGGTTCCTCCCATCAGACTCTGCAGGATAATTCAGGCATTCGACACTCCCTGAAGTGATGAATGCCATTGCTAGAGGATTTAATGTTTGAAGACAGTAAAGTTTAGACCCACCACCACCTTGGGAGGTAAGTACTCAGTCTTTTGTTATATAGAGCAATTCTTTCGATTTTTTCAATGTACTGACATAGTTGTCATTACATAGTTCCATTCATCAATTGAAAGCAATCAGTTAGCTATTGGCCAAGCAATTGTCTGTTAAAGTAACGCAGTGCCATAAACCTAATGGATAAAAGAAGAAATGCCTGCAGCCTACCTCAAAATATAGTGTGGAAGCTATATTCAGATATATAATGGATGGTGAGGTGGATGGCGCTGCCAGATATAGTGTTTCAATCAGTAATGATGGTAAATCAGATACGGTATATCATTGAAAGTGTCAAATGAATATAAATAAGTACAATAAACCAATAGCTAAAACAGTTGATAATAATGTAATATCGTAAAAAATGCAGAGTAATATATAATAGTGAGTAGGTGCAATAAAGTGACAGTGACCGTATTAAAAATATAAATATATATATAATATATATATATAAAAAATTGATAAATAAATAAATACAGTGAAATTAAATAAAATTAAAGGCTAGGTGAGCATCCAGTGATAAAATATAGTGAAAAAATTGATAAATAAATTAATATTAAGAGCAACGTGTGCAAACTAGCTAATTGCTAGGTGAAGCCAATTTGTCAATTGGCAGAGAAAGTATAAATAAATAAATGATATACCGTATCTGATTTACCATCATTACTGATTGAAAAACTATATCTGGCAGCGCCATCCACCTCACCATCCATTAAATATTGAATTATGATAGGTTTCATCAGATGCCAGAAGTTGTTGGTGCAAATATAAAGGATTCATTTACTTCTATGATAAACACAAGCAGCTCAGTTTACAGCAGAAGCACACTGCAACAGGAACAGGAGCATGGGTCAAGCAGGCTGTGTAAGCTGAAAAGTATTTCTAAGCTTATCTGTCCTTCACAAACATTATAACCTATTTCTACCATAACTAACAGCTTTATGCATGTGAAAATGAGTTAGACTAGATGAGCATATGCAGCTTTTTTGTAGGCCCCTTTAGCCTCTATTTCAGATCATTATGAGTTGCTCTGGAGATTCTTCTAAGATTCTTGGGCTGCATGTACACTAGCAGCTCCTAAACTTGAGATTAGAGGCTTTTGGCATTTTTTTGCCAAAGCTCCTAAACTCAACACCATAAAAGCCTACGTTTCCATGTACTTGCTGTGGGTTCCGCACTGCATCAAAATCGCAATTGCGGAGTGTATGTTGAGTTAACGACACCCCGAAATCAGTTTGCAAAACGCAGTGCAATTTGCAGAATCGGATTGCATGGGAATAAGACCTATGCTTGAAGATGCATCAATTGTACTTAATTCATTCACACTATCTGCAGAGTTTGCTTGCATTTCTTCATAAATAAGTAACCATTCATTCAATGCACATTCCTTTGGTGATTTACCAAAGGAAAATAAAAGCTGTTCATTTTGCAGGAAATTTGGACCTTGAAAGAGAAAAAAACAGCACTTTTGTTTGCACATGGATGGACGATGTATATCGGGCAAATTTTCGTCTCATTCACTAAGCTCTGGGAAAAACATCCCCAGCAAAGTACAACTTTCTTTGACAAGTCACAAACTATTAGGCTCCTTTCACACACTTCGTCCGTTGGACGGAGTCCGTTTTTCTCAGCGGGGGATCGATCCGCCGATCCCCCGCTGAGCAGGAGGATGACAGCTGTGTCTCCGCGCTATGTGCGGAGACACAGCTGTCAGTTCACTATGCATCTCTATGGGGGAAATCGGATGGGAACGTCCGCTGGAAGGGTGGAAAATAGGGTTTCGATCCGTCCAGATTTGACGGAACAGATCGGATCGGATTTCAGCGGACATGTCTCCACTGACATCCGATGCCCCATAGGAATGCATGGGGGGACCGTTCAGATCCGCCAAAAAAACGGACACGCCTGTGTGAAAGGGGCCTTAGCCTTTAGTAAATCAACCCCAAAGTGTGAGAGACAAAAGAAAACCCTTATTCAGTTGTTCAGCAATCGTTACATTCACCAGTAGACCTCCAGAGTTTCATAAAAAAAAAATACAAAAAAAAGAAGCAGATTACATTTTTACCTATTTATACAACCATACCGCCAGTAATACACCAATCACTTTATGACCACACACCTAATAGGTCCTTCTTTTGACACCAAAACAGCCCTGACTCATCCAGGCATGGGTGTGACTAGACCTTTGAAGATATACTTTGGTGACTGGCACCAAGCTGTCAGTAGCAGATCCTTTAAGTCCTGTAAATTGAAGAAAAAGTTTGGGACTTTGAACGAGGGGGACAACCAACAATGGGTACAATGAAACCTGGAAACATGGGTAACATTAACAACAAAGTAAAAGTAACTAACCATTTGTTTATTCAGGAGAATCCACAAAGTATACAAGTTAACAAATATCAATCAGACAGAATGTAATCACATGAACATCAAATGAAGTAAATAAAAGCTGGTTACATGCAGGTACTGATGGTAGTGGATAATAGAAATTACAATAAATAACAATAGTAGTGAAGTCCAATATATGTATGATTAGCATCCTAATAAGCCCGATACTAGACCAGTAGTCATCTATATGTTTATATGCCCTTTTTGGCAATACATACATATGTACTTTTACTTTTTTTTACTCCAATACAATACCTTTTTTTACTTTCAGAATTTCTGATGTACTGCTACTTATACCACTCCACTCCCCATATTGGAGACCTATATGGCCTTCCTCTATATGCTTGTGCGCTGTTGCACTCCCTCAGTTTCCGTTTTGGACCTACTCATACAGCCTTCAGTCCCAAGTACTACTTCCACATATCTTGAGCTGGTCTCGCAAGGTAATCTTGAGAAGGGGATCACACTTTTTTATTTGGGGGGATTTCCCCTTCCCTTTTTCCCTCTTTTACATCTTCTCTAATAGACCTTCAATTTTTACAAATTTTGCTGACCATTTCATTATATTTATAGATACAATAATTGCTCCTGCCCCTGAAGAAGTGGGTTGTATCCCATGATACGCGTCAGGCTTATTAGGACGCTAATCATACATATATTGGACTGCACTACTATTGTTATTTATTGTAATTTCTATTATCCACTACCATCAGTACCTGCATGTAACCAGCTTTTATTTACTTCATTTGATGTTCATGTGATTACATTCTGTCTGACTGATATTTGTTAACTTGTATACTTTGTGGATTCTCCTGAATAAACAAATGGTTAGTTACTTTTACTTTGTTGTTAATGTTACCCATGTTTCCAGATTTCATTGTACCCATTGTTGGTTGTCCCCCTCATTCAAAGTCCTAAACTTTTTCTTTCCTTCCCATTTAATCAGGGATGGAAGTGCCTGGTCATCCATGCACTTCATTTAAAGTCCCAAACCTCTCCTTTTGCATTAAGTCCTGTAAATTGGGAGGTGGGACCTCCATGGATCAGACTTGTTTTTTCAGCACATCCCACGTCAACACCTCAAACTACTTGCTGTTTTCCTCAAACTATTCTTGAACCATTTTTCTGCAGTTTAGCAGAGCACATTTTTCTGCTGAAAGAGGCCACTGCCATCAGGGAAAAACGTTTACGTGGTTAGAAACAATAAGTAGGGAGGTAATACGTCTCAAGTTCACATTGGTGCGACATAGGTTCCGAGTTATGATAACACAAGTCGCATGACATGTCAAATTCCCTATGAGAGCTGTCTTAACTGATTCAACACAAGTCGCTCCAACTTTAGAAAAGGTTCCTGCACTACTTTTATCCGACTGATATGACTTCATAGCCATTGAGTGAAAAAAGTCACATTAAGTTGGATCAAAGTCGAACTAAAGATGCAGGGCAGAGTCAGATCAGAAGTCACGTGACTTTCTTGTTGGAGCAGTGTGAACCTGGGATTATATTCACATGAATGGCAGGACTTAAGGTTTCCCAGTAGAACATTGTCCAAAGCACACTGTCTCTGCTGGCTTGCCTTCTTCCCATACTGCACCCTTGTGCCATCTCTTCCCCATGTAAGTGATGTAAACACACCTGGCCAACCACATGATGTAAAATAAAACAGGATTCATCAGACCAGGCCACCTTCTTCCATTGTGAGGTCCAGTTCTGATGCTCACATGTCTATTGTAGGAGCTTTGGCTGTGGTCACAGGTCAGCAAGGGAACCTTGACCGCTCTGCGGCTAAGCGGCTCCATATGCATCAAACTGCAATGCCTTTTTTTTCTGCATTCAACAAATCAACTTCAGGGACATGTTTACTTGCTGTCTAATATATTCCACTGACCCATTTGACCTGTCAGTGGTCATAATGTTATGGCCGATCAGTGTATATGGCACTGAGTCATCGTAGTAAAGAGATATTTACTTAGCTTCTATCAAGCTGGCTGTTAAAATGATTAGGCAGCGAGAGACTTCTGATACAACTTAATTCCTTGCACATGGCATCATTTAATAGAATTAACCCTAATCTGGCAGATAAATCAATGATGATGACTGAGGATGTACTTATCTGGTTGACAGCTGGAGCCCGAGCTGAGTATAGCACTGTTTCTTAGTTAATAAGCTTTTCATTTGAAGGTACTGTATGTACTCAACTCAGACTGTAGTGCACTACCTAACATTGCCTTACCATAGGCAGCAGCATTTATCAAAAAACTTATAAGTGGCTGGGTTTTCCCAATAAGGATGCCTACAAACTCCACTTCTTCATACATTAGGGCAAGTTGGCAGTGGTTTCTTTATAAGTCTTTAGAAAATCAGAAAGTTTTCTTTTCCCAGAGGATTTTGGTAAAATTTCAGCATTTTGTAGAAAAGCACTGGAGACAATAGGAAAGGTGAAATGAGGTGGTTTTTAAGGGTGCATTGACTTTAAATGACTCTCAAGGGCTCATTTGCACTATCCTGGACCTGTTGTGCCAAAAAGGACCCTCATTAGCCTCACTATTTAATTTTTTTTTTACAGATGGTACAATAAAAAGAGGAAAAGAACACAATTAAGAAGATACACCCCCCACCCCTGCAAAAAAAAATGAAATCCAAAAAGATTGCCTATGTGCAAAATCTAGAGTGGTGCCATGTCATGTTCTCTCTGTCTGCACTGCCACTGAAGGTTGCATCAAGAAGAGTGGCCATTTGCATGACACTTCTATAAGAGTAATGGGCCATACACACTATACAATTTTCTTTAGATTTTTTCCTTTAAATTTACCAAAAACGTATAACATGAGGTCAAATCTAACCACTTTCAATTTGTATGCAATCAGGCAGGCCCTTGCACTACATAGTTGAAGGTAAATCTAAAGGAAATCTAACAACAAAAGTTGTATAGTGTGTATCCAGCTTAAGTCATCTCAGCTCCCAAGAACTTTTTAGGCAGTGGGTCGGCAATGTGGCAGTCCTTGCAAAATTTCCTCCCCTTCCTCCAGGGTAAACCAGGAAATGTGATGTGTATTGTGTGCTGAATACTTCTGATTTGTCACTGCTGGCTGATAGAAATCATACTTCATTGTGCAAGTTTTGCTTTACCCCTCAGAAAACAGAAGAAATTTTCACAGAGACTGCTGGCTAGTACTGCTGCTGGTACTGCTGTGGGTACCGCTGGCTGGTATTGCTGTGGGTACTGCTGGCTGGTACTGTTGTGGGTACTGCTGACTCTGGCTGGTACTGCTGTGGGTACTGCTGGCTCTGGCTGGTACTGCTGGCTCTGGCTTATACTGCTGTGAGTACTGCTGGCTCTGGCTGGTACTGCTGTTAGTACTTCTGGCTGGTATTGCTGGCTCTGGCTGGTACTGCTGGCTCTGGCTGGTACTAATGTGTGTGCTGCTGGCGGGAAATGCTGGCTAGAAGTGGCGCCGCGCTTGAGGAAGAGGCGATGTTTCCTGTATTGGTCACAGGCAGAGCGCATTTGATATCACTCCACCTGTGACTCACTCAGACTGTCAGAATGGAGCCGGAACTATACAGGAAGCATTGGCTCCATTCTAACAGATCAGCTGAGAGACACAGACTCAGAGCTGCATGAGGGGCCGGACCAAATGACTTTGAGGGCCGCATACGACCCCCGGGACATAGGTTCCCCACCCCTGCTTTAAAATTACTGGAATGGAATGGTGACATACTACAGTATAATGCATTATCCACAGGCAACGCTTTAAAAGCCTTTACAGGTTAGCAGTTTACAGTTAAAAGGGTTGTAAGGTCAGAAGGTTTTTTCATCTTAATGCATTCTATGCATTAAGATAACAAGCCTTTTGGGTGCATCAGCCCCCCTAATACTTACCTGAGCCCCCCTCTCTATCCGGCAATGTCCACGAGTGCCTCATCCGTTCGGTACTCTCTCTGCTGATTGGATGAGACACAGCAGTGGTGCCATTGGCTCCCGCTGTTGTCAAACTCAGTTAGCCAATCAGGAGAGAGAGGGGGGCAGGGCCGAAAAGGCAGCTCTGTGTCTGAATAGATACACGGAGCTGCAGCTCGGCTCTGGTGCCTCCATAGCAAGCTGCTTGCTGTGGGGGCACTCAACAGGAGGAAGGGGCCAGGATCTCCAGCCAGACACACGAAAAGAGGAGGATCCAGGCCAGGCCAGAACACAGCCACAGGTCCTAATTTGACAGGCGCGTGGGTGATGGTGTACCGCCCCAAACACAGACATTGTGCATTTAGGAACACTCACCGGCACCTGCAGACCTGTCAAATTAGGAAATGTGACTGTGTTCATACAGCTGCAGTGTCCCCATATAGTAACAGGCTGCTCCAGCTGCACAGGCAAAGCACTCATTTTTACTGCATGAACGAACCTTTAATTTATTATTTTTTTTACAATTTTTTAACATATTTTTTTTACAAATGTTTTACAAATTTTTACAATTTTTTTTTCACAACATTGTTGACAGGGGAAGGTATGTTGAATTTACCAAGTGTCTAAACAGACCCTTGATGTCTCACTTTCAGACAGAGAAAGTGTTTAAAGACAAACTCCTCAATCTATTTTGTGTAGCCATAACTGCAACTCCCCTTCCTATCAATGATCCCCTTCTACCTGCTTGTCAGCTGCTCAGGCGCCCTGTTGAACTGATGGGGCCCAGGCCCTGTAAATAAAAGTGTATTTATTTATTTAATATAAAAGGATTTTACACTGTCTCTTTAATTATTTTTTTTGGATGAACTTTTTTGTGAAAACATGGGTAGTGCAAGGTACTCTTTATGGAGAGATCTGGGGTCTATTAGGCCTCAGATCTCTCCTCTGCCCTCCAAATCAGCCAACCGAACCAAGACTAATTTAACTGTCTGTTTTACTAGCTGGTAACAATTTCATAAAATCCTCATTGCTTCTGGTTTCTTAGATCATCAAAGAGATTTGAGTTCCTCCCTCTCTTCAAAGTGCTTCCAATGCAACAGGTCACATCAGTTCTGGGCTGCCCAGTTGAATGAGAGGAAAGGCAGTAGGTGTTGGCGGGGGGTAACCTCTTGCGCCACCTGTCAAAGTATTCGGGTAACTGTAGAGAAATTCGACCACTTTTACAAAAAGAGAATTGCTGCCTGATTATGTTGATACCAAGATCATGGCTGCAGCTTCCTGATGAGGACATCTATGTGCCATGGTCAGGAAGTGTTTAACACTGTTCTGAAATAAAATATAGAAGTTCTCATAGCTGACCTCACCTCCAGAAAAGTTTCCTGTGTTGTGTCTGTGTTGAAAGTCATTTAATGTAAGCCACAGCTCTATTTGGATCTGATAATTAGTTGGAAATTTGAACTGCAGCTAACAGCACATTCCTGCCTTGCAGCACTAGAGTCATCAGTTTGAGTATTTGAGCTTTGCATGTTCTCCCTGTGCTTGTGCGGTTTTCCTCCCACACCCCATAGATAAGCTAGTACGGTTATTGGCTTCCATCTAAAATGGCCCTAGTATGTATACATGTGCGGTAGGAACCTTAGATTGTAAGCTCCTTTGGTGCAGGGCCTAAAGTAAATGTATAACATATAAAAAGTGCTGCATAAATTGTCAGCAATATTAAAATACCTGTAATAAATAAGAAACTGAGTATCTGATCTGAACTTGTTTCCATGCAGAAATCAACCCAGTGTGATTTACTGAACTGTATGAAGGTTTAGGTACTCAACAGAAGTTGGAAGGCTTGAGGCAACTCTATGCTCAGACTACATGTGCCATAAAGGTTTTACATTCTTGGTGAAACAGATGACATGTGATATCACAGAATATATCAGAACTGAATTATGCTTGAGGGGAAGAAGATTTTTTTTTTTTTTTTTTTTTTTTTTTTTTTTTTTTGCTTTTAGATCCAGTGCTATCTGGAGATCATTTTTAATTAGACTGCAGTCAAACACAAAATAAAGTGAGAAATTGAAGATCCCTATATGGATACAATATAGTGATGGAAATACTGTATTGAATATACTGTATACCAATCAAGATTTGTGTAGGTCCACCATTGTAGACAGGTTACAGTGAGGAAAACAAAGTATTTAGTGTTTATGCTTGCAGTGCAGCAAAAACTGATTCTGACACAGCTTGTGTATAGATGGAGTTGAGTTTTCATTAATTTATAGAAATTTTTTTTTTTTTTTTTTTTTTTTTTTTTTTTTTTTTTTTTTTTTTAATATGTTTTTTTTATTGAGTTTTATACAGATTATACAAGCATGAAAAAAAAGAAAAGAAAAAGGGGGGTCTCCCCAGATTATATACAGTTAGGCAGTCCCTGCTCGTCATAACTAGAACCAATGCAGAAAACATACGGTTTAATATACCTACAAAAATCAATATTTCTGGGATTGTTAAGCATTTTAGTCCATTTGTTTAAGCGGGGCTCTCCACTAAAGAGAGGAGAGAAAGAAAAGAGAGGAGAAAGATGGAAAAAAAGAAAACTGGGGAGGGGAAAAAAAAAAAAAAAAAAAAAAAAAAAAAAGGAAGGGGGTCCCTTGGTGTTTCACCAGTCTTGACGTTCTAACCTAGAGAGGCCTCAGCCATATATGAAGCGTATATGTTAGTGTGGGTAAATGTTAACCAACATGACCAAATCTTACGTGCCAGAGATGCCTGACCACGAAGATCCAATGTCATGTCTTCCAGGTAGTAAGTACGGTCGACTGCCCGCAACCATTGAGGTATCGAGGGGACTGTAGACTGTTTCCAATATTTTGGGATTAATGCTTTGGCTGCATTTAAAAGGTGAGGGGTAATAGACTTTTGATACTGGGCCGGAGGAAGTTTAGTGTCATGGAATAAGACAGACAACGGATCCCTAGCAATAGGTAAACCCTGAATCTCTTCAATTAAAGATAGTACGCTAGTCCAAAAGGGTCGGATTGCTGGGCAGAACCACCATATATGTGCGTGCGTAGCTCTAAGCCCACAGCCTCTCCAACAGGCAGCCGAGAGAGATGGTGTCATCCTCTGTAGCTTAACGGGGGAGTAGTGCCATCTAGTGAGAAACTTATAATTGGCTTCTGCTGTCCGCGCCGATGTTCCTGAACTATGAGACAATTGAAGAATAACCTCCTCCTGTGTCGGCGAAAAAGTACATTTAAAATCTAGTTGCCACTGTTTCAAAAAATGTGGGGTGGAGTTGGGGCTTAGTGCGTCCAATGCCTTATAAAACTTTGATAATAAACCTTTACCTGATTCAGGGCGTGCTAGGATTTGTTCAATCGGGTTCAGGGAGTGTATGTTGCGTAAGGGGTAAGGCAGTTTTTTTACAAATTGCTGGAGTTGGTGGTATTTCCAACAATCCATAAATGTCTTTGGTGAGGCCTGGCATATTTTAGAGAATGGAAGTATTCCTTCCGTCCCCGTTATATGATGCAGCAGCGTAGCATTGGCCTGTGGTAGCCACTGGGAGAAACAGTGATCTTTATAACCAGGCGGGAAAAGGCTATGGCCTAAAATCGGCATAAGCGGTGAGTTGTATGGAATTTTATGGAGCCTATGAAGCCGATCCCAGACGCGGAAAACCGAACTGGTTAAAGGCGAAATAGTGTCAGCAAGATTTCTAGTCTCCGGCGGTATCCAAAGTTGAGTATATAATGATGTATTTGCCAGCTTCTGCTCCAGCTGTACCCAGAGCTTTTCCTCTGTATGAAATTTCCAATCGGCTATCCGAACCAGGGAGATGGCATTCAGATATCTCCCGAAGTCCGGCACCGCCAACCCCCCCCGGCTTTTGCCCCGCGAAAGTAGCGAGAGCGCAAGCCGAGGCTGTGAGCGGCGCCAAACATATGCTCTAACCAAAGAATTTAAGGTCCTCACCAAATTGACGGGTATGTTAAACGGAAGCATTTGAAACATGAAGAGCACCCTGGGCAGCACATTCATCTTGACAACATTCACCCTCCCCATCCAAGAGGTGGCTAAATGATGCCAATTCGCAAAGTTAGCTCTAATTGTGTTAAGTAAAGGAATATAATTTGCTCGTGCTAGATCCTCCACCTGGGCAGTAATATGTACCCCTAAGTATTTAAAAGAATAAGGTTGCCATATAAAGGGAAATGCTGGGCTGATATCATGTGCCATTGCCGGGGCAATTGTAACGTTTAAGATTTCCGACTTCGTTAAATTGATTTTAAAATTAGACAAAGCACTATATCTATCAAATTCAGAAAGGAGATTAGGCAGAGATATCATGGGTTGTTGTACATAAAAAAGAACATCGTCCGCATAAGCCGCGTATTTCTGTGACATAGACCCGACCGTGATACCGTGAATCGAGGGGTTTGCTTGAATTCTAGCCAGAAAAGGTTCCAAGGATAAAACAAAAAGTATAGGGGAGAGCGGGCAGCCCTGTCTGGTCCCATTAGAGAGCTTGATTGATTCGCTAAGGATACCGTTAATCTTAATCTGAGCAGTAGGGGATTTATATAACGCATTAATCAAACGACACAGGCGGGGGCCTAGACCAAACGCCTGTAGTGTCGCCATCAGGAACTCCCAGTCCACCCTGTCGAACGCTTTTTCAGCGTCCGTGGAAAGCAACAGGGTGGGCTGGGAGCGCCGGCGAACAAAAGATAAAAGTGAAATTGTGCGTGACACATTGTCCCTCACCTCACGACCAGGAATGAAACCAGTTTGACTGTTAGCGATACTAGCGGGTAAAAAGGGGAGCAATCTGTTGGCGATTACCTTGGCATATAGTTTAACATCGACATTTAACAAAGAAATGGGACGATAGCTAGAACATAAAGAGGGGTCTTTACCCTCTTTCGGGATTAACGTAACATATGCATGCAAAGTCTCCGGACGCAAAGAAGAGTCTTCCAGAATAGAGTTAGCATAGGAGGCCAGGTGAGGGAGCAAGGTTTCGGTGTATTGTTTATAGTAAAAGGCCGAAAAGCCGTCAGGGCCCGGGGCCTTCCCCATTGGGGTAGAGATTAAAGCGGCTCTGAGTTCTTCCACCGAAATTTCATCCTCCAGAGAATTAACTTTCTCTGGTGGGATAGAAGAGAGATTGGCACTAGCAAGATATTCTGACATCAATGATCTACGCTTTTCTGGATCCGAGATAGCTTTCGGGACAGAATAGAGATTTAAATAGAATTTATGAAATTCGGCCGCGATAGAGGTGGAATCGTGCGCCAAAGAGTCATCGTGTCGCTTGATTTTAGGAATATAGGAGGCTACTTTTTGTTGTTGCAAAGACCGTGCCAGGTGTCGGCCAGGTTTATCACCCCATTCGTATATCCTTTGGGACACCTTGCGATATATGGCCTTGTTTTGTGCATGAAATAGGGCCTTAAGCTCCTCCCGTTTTTTAGTCAGTAACTGTAGGGTAGAGACAGCAAGGGAGGCCTTATGAGAGCGTTCAAGAACCTGTATTTCAGCAACAAGAGTTCTTTGACATGATACGCGCTCTTTCTTCTTCCTTGCTCCTAATTCTATTAGTTTACCCCTAATATAGGCTTTATGGGCCTCCCAGCGAACAGCAGTATTGACCTCCGGCAAGGAGTTGTCAACAAAAAAATTATCTAGTTCTTTACCTATATTTTGTTTGTCCGGGGGGCTCAGAATTAGGGAATCGTTTAACTTCCATGTGGATTTTTTATAAAGGAGAGAAGGAATCTTCAAAGTCAGACAAATAGGGGAATGATCCGAAATAGAAGATGAAGCAATAGTGACAGAGTCAACTAGTTCGAGGTGGAAATGGTCCACCAAGAAATAGTCAAGTCTTGAATATGAATTATGTGTTTTGGAAAAATACGAGTAATCCCTATCTGAAGGGTGGAAAACACGCCAAGCATCTATTAATTGAAATTCATGCAATTGTGTACGCAAATAGTTTAACCGTTTATATGAGATATAAGACTTACCAGAGGAGGTATCCAGCAGGGGGTCCATAGTGACGTTGAAATCGCCTGCCACCACTGATATTCCGTCAGCAAATTCATGGAACCTACGCAGGGTGGTCGTTAAATAAGACACTTGATCTTGATTAGGGGCATAAACATTTGCAAAAGAAACAACAGTGCTACCCAGGGTGCCCTTCAGGAACAAATAACGCCCAAATCTATCAGCTACCATTTGTATGAGTTTAAAGGGTGAGCCTTTACGGAACCCTATGGCGACTCCCTTGGAGTTACGAATATCCGAAAGGCTATAGTACCAAGTAGGGTACGTGGGAGTGGTCAATTTAAGATTTGAAGTGTGGGTAATATGAGTCTCCTGCAGGAACACTACTTCTCCTTTCAGCGCATTCAGTTCCCTATATAGACAATGCCGTTTAGCTGGAGTATGAAGCCCCCTTATATTATAGGATAAATATGTCACTTTTGACATTGAAATCTAAACCGGATATATACCAATATCCACATATAGACTGGTGTACACCAAGGGGGGAAAGGAACAGTAAAAAAAAAAAAAAAAAAAAAAAAAAAAAAAAAAAAAAAAAAAACAACAGGGAATAGAAGGAAAAAGGTTGTCGCCATAGCGACAGTATGTCGGTGAGGAACACTCACCAAAGAGCGGAAAAACGGTGATCCCTCAGCCGCGGTCCCACCTGGAGACCCGCTACCTGGCGGGAGACGCAGGTGAGGGAAAGCCGAGCTCCGCTCAAGAGTTTGGGAGGGGTGAGCAGCGAGAGGGGGGTCAAGGCAGAACCAGTCAGAGATAATAACCCTGAAAAATCCGGAGCCCCTCCGCGGGACTTCGCCAGGTAGCTGCAAAATTTATCAAATTATCACTTTTTCTCTCTCTGTATCTTCAAAATAGCCCCAAAAAAAAAAAAAAAAAAAAAAAAAAAAAAAAAAAAAAAAAAAAAAAAAAAAACGCTATGGTTGACCTCTGTTCGTCTAAACCGAAACATAAGGGGCCAAAAAATAACCATAGGGCCTTAAAGGACCAGTCCAACCTATCAGTCAGTCAATCAGTTCCAAAAAAAAAAAAAAAAAAAAAAAAAAAAAAAAAAAAAAAAAAAAAAAAAAAAGGAGGGGGCCAAGTCCAAAAGTAGTGCAATATTATAATTACTAATATTCAAGTAATATTCAAATGGATTTGTCAGAGGGAGATTTCCGTGGTTTCTGTGGTTTAGGCGTCTTCTGCCAGGTAGCCTCTACAGATGGGGTTGGATCCAGGAAAGCTTGCCAATATTCAAGTAATAATCAAGTGGGCTTGTCAGAGGGAGATTTCCGTGGTTTCTGCAATTTAGACGTCTTCTGCCAGGCAGCATCTACAGATGAGGCTGGAGCCGGGAAAGCTTCATCTTGCCAGCCCGGGAGGTCAGGTATTGGTATATTAAGAGCCGTGCAAAAGCCCTCCAGATCTTCGGGGAATCGCAAAGTTGCAGTGCGTCCTTCTCTAGATGCAATTAGACAGGAGGGAAAGCCCCACCGGTATGTTATGGCGGTCGCTCTCAGCTTTTCTGTGAGGGGCTTTAATACCCTGCGGCGCTCCAAGGTCTCCCTAGCCAAGTCAGGATAAAGCGACAAAGGTGCCCCATCAAAGTCCAGGTTTTGGGCTTCCCGAGCTCTAAGCATTATACGCTCCTTCTCAGGATAGTGATGGATCCTGCATATGATATCTCTTGGGGTCTCTGTCTGCAGGCTGCGGGGGCGAAAGGCCCTATGGGCTCTATCAATCCTCATTAACTTGTCAACAGGGAGGCCGAGCAGCTTGTTGAAAATGCCACTTATCGTAGGGAGCAGATCTGGGTCCTTGATGGCTTCAGGCAGACCTCGGATTCGGATATTATTACGCCTGCTCCGATTTTCCTGGTCCTCAATTTTATACAGGGCCATCCTATGTGCTAATGCTTGACGTTTGGAGATAGCTTGGAGTTCTTGGATTGCAACAGCATGTGAATCTAATCTATGCTCGGACTCCTCAACCCGGGTTAATACCTGATTCAGGTCCGCCCGGACTGAGGATACCTCTTTTTTAATTGATTTTTCCAAACCCCTCAACATAGAGGCTAAGTCCGCCTTTGTAGGAAGACCGCTTACAAGCGCAGCTACTGTAGATCGGCTCGGGGAGACATCCGTCCCGTCCGAGCACCAGGATGAGGCTGGCGATCTATGGGAAGCTGACGGGCTCTGGGGAGGGCCGGAGCGGGCACCCGGCGTATGGTCCGAACCCCCTGCTTCCAGCAGCTCCTCGGTCTCCACTGCCAGATACTTTTTTATAGAGCCGGTGGTCGGCTTCTTTTGTGGTTGTGTTGTTCTCAAAGTCCTTCTCCCCATAGCTGACAGGCGGCACAACAACCAGATCCACACCCAACAGACCCTGCGGCTCAGATGCACAAGCAGTCCAGGTTGCTCTAAGGTAGATGTGTAAGGTCAGGGGACACAAAGAACCCCAAACCCAAAAAAAAAACCCAATGGCTCGGCGGCACAGCTGCTCAACAGATCCGCAGGTCAGCGATCAATCCGTACGGCAATTCTCAATACAATTCTGCGGCTTAGTGGCTTGGCGGCTTAGCGACTGAATTCAGTTCAGCTTGGTTTAGCGGTTCAGCGACTTGATACTTCAGCGCTATCCCGCCTCGGATGCTGCGATGCACAGTCACTAACAAGCAGGCTAGCTAGCAGGCAAAGTGAGCAGGCAAACAACCTGGCAGTTCTTAACTAAAGTCTCAGTCTCAGTCACCCTTAGTCTCTGCTTTGTCACTGCTTTGACACTGTGCTTGACACTGTGCGCACTGACCCACTGAGCACTAAGCACTGTACACTCTGCTCAACCTGGTGGCTTAGGGTCATAACAGTATTGGCAGCTCTACGGCTTGGTTCGGCTCCACTCCACTCCAATGGCAATAGCTTGGCTCGGCTCAGCCCCACTCAGGCAGCCCAGAGGCAGAAGAGCAGAAGTCTAGTCGGGAGATCTGCCCGACAATCCTCCGCTCCTCCGCACGGCGGCTTAGCGACTCGGTATAGAGCCGTACAGCGCGGCTTAATAGACCGATAGTCCGGTGATAGTCCGGTGATAGTCCGGTGATCCAGCGGTATTCTGCTCAGTGCAATCCTTTGCTCGGTGCGGCGGTACCTCGGCTCAGTGTAGCCCCGCTCTGTGCGGCGGTACCACTGCCCAAAGCAGCCTCTGTAGCCCCTGCTTGTGTGGCGGTGCCGCGGGTCAGTGTAGCTCCGCTCGATGCGGCTTGATTGTCTGGCAGTATCCCGGCTCGCTCTCTGCTGTGCACGTTGGTCAGGCAGCAATTAGCAATCAATTAGCTGGCGGACAGAGCGAGCCAAACACCTGGCGGTTCTCACGGAGGAGCTCAGGAGCTCAAGGAACGTACGTCCTCACCCCCTCATCTCATCCTGCTTGAGGGGAAGAAGATGTCAGAAGTGTAATAGGTTTATATAAATGACAGCAGAAGCACTCACACCTAATGAACAGAATTTATAAGGTGACTGGTTGGTTTCCTAGATAGACGTAACTGGAGGGTATAAGCAATTCTACAAATGAGAATAGAATTCGTTAGAATTTACATAGCTGGTGAGAACAGAATGCATGTTATCCACCAAACCAGGCTTGTCACAACACTGTTCTGATAGAATGTGTTGTTGCTTCCTTTAACAACCAAAAAACCATTTCCCAGTAAAAGCCTTCTTCATGTAGCCATCCAAAAGCACTGAGAATTCCGCTGGACATCCCCATCTTTGCTGTTATGTCAGCAGTTCATGAAGACTCTAGACAGTTTTTACAAATAAAATGTCCTGTAGAGAGGCTAGAGGAGGATGTGGAGGGGGGGGGGGGGCTGAGTCAGCACAGACAGTAATTAGATGTAGCGCCCCTCAGTAGGCTACTTAGGCCTCTTCAGCCAATCCCTGGTGGGTGACCAGCAGAGGACTGAGAGGGGTATAATTATATTTTTATTAAAGTTTTGTAAATAAGAATACATGAAAAATCAAAACAAAATCCAGAAGCATACAAAGTGTTATCAAAAGATAAGAATTTTTGGTATATCTGGCATTTAGATAACACTTCCCCGTAATGTGGTAAAGAAAACATATCTATGATAGAAATATGCATAGTCAAAATCTCACCATAATGAACATATGGAAACAAGAGAAAAAAAAAAAGAAGAAAAAGGGGGAAGGAAGGGAAACACCAAGAATCTCCATGTTTGAGCATATGTGTGTTGAATACACCAATAATGGGTTTTAACAATCTCAGTTTGTATCTGAGGAAGTGTTGTAGGGGCAGTATTCTGATTTATTGCATGTATCCCAAACTCTTGCAAAGCTCGCCACCGTATTCTCAGCCATGGCGGTTAAATTCTTCATTTTGTGAATATCTACAATGGCGAGCATTAATTGGGAGTGCTTGGGAGGGGAAGTGGATAGTCAATTGCAGTGGGTTTGGTAATTTGGCAGCTGACAAGATAATTACCATCAATTTCTGTTCACACCTGGAGATTCCCGGGAAAGGTAAACCTAATAAGTAATGGATAGGGTTCAGAGGTATCTCAGTGTTCAATAGGGTTTGTAACATAGTTTGAACATACATCCAAAAAGCTTATGAATTAACAATGTATTAACAATCATGGTGCTCCTGCAGCCTCTTATTTAATACATCCTTATAGATTAAGAAATCTATATATACTGAAGATTTCAGAGGAGCTGAGAGTCCCAACTCCCCCATCCTGAGAGAGTTATAAATAGGCTGGGGCCTGTAACAGCTGCCTCTTGTTCCTGGGGGAGTAAGACTCAGCCTGAGGGGGCATCCCTGGGACTTCTACCTGCAGCTTCAAATAATATTTTTTGGGGTCCAAGCTCCTGCTTGGACTGGGGGGATATCTGTCGTAGCCTCCTGAATGCATACAGAAAGCTCATCTCAAAGCAACAAGTACAGAAGCTGACTGATACTACAGGCAGCAACACAGTATAGAAAAAACAAACAGGTAACAGGCGCATGAGCCACACAATTAAGCCAAAGTCCATAGGGGTCAATACAGTGTTATGTGGGATGGGAAGGAAAGTCCACCATGTTAGGGCAGCCGTCCAGAAACCAAAGCCAGGGGTTCCACAGGGCTAGAGACAAAGGAAAATAGAGGTGCCTCTAAGTGTAGACTTATAAACACATTTATTTAGTAAAATTATGCACTTACATCCATTAGTAAGCAGGTGCGCATGAAAGAACCCTTCCTGGAGGTTCAGAGGGGGGTGGGTAGTAAATAATATCATTCAGTCTATGCAGCCATCCTACTGGGACTGAGCCCTCCTTGCCGTGGCCGGCAGTGACAGCGGAGCTGGAGCAGGAGCGAGGCTTGAAGTCTGTCGATGAAGACGAGGCTTGGTCTGCAGTCCATTGCGGATGACTTCACAGTATACATGGCAGTAGCACAGTGTGTACCTGCTATGTGGATTCCAGAGACTTTTCTTTGCACTATTTTGGAGAGCTTACAGCAAGAATATACTCCTGAGAAGTTCCTGTTTGGAATCTAGTTACCCTTTCACATTCAAAAGGGGGTTTTTGCCCTGAAGGAGCAGATCAGAGTTAAAGTGGAACTTCACTCTCTAAATCATCATTAAAGGAATTGTAAAGTCTCTTTTTTTTTTAAATAACAAATATGTTATACTTAGCACCTCTGTGCAGCTAGTTCTTCTCGGGTCCCTCGTTGCTGCCCCTGGCCCCTCCATCCTATCGAGTGCCCCCACAGCAAGCAGCTTGCTATGGGGGCACCCGAGCCGAGCTGCAGCTCTGTGTGTCCATTTAGACATGGAGCTGCCATTCAACCCCACCCCCTCTCTCTCTCTTGATTGGTTAACTGACGTTGATTGACAGCCACGGGAGCCAATTGGCTGTGTCTCAGCCAACCAGGAGAGGGAGTCCCGGACGGCATAGGGACTCGTGGACATCCCTGGAGAGAGATGGGGCTCAGGTAAGTATTAGGGGGTGCTTGGGAGGGTGCTACACCCAGAAGGTTTTTTATCTTAATGCATAGAATGCATTAGGATAAAAAGCCTTCTGACTTTACAATTAGCTTTAGTAAATAAATAGATAGGAAAATATATCATATCTACTTGTTTTAAACTGTTTTCTTTTTACATTTTCTAGTTACGTCATAGGGAAGATGGCTTTGAAAATTAAAAATTTATTAAATAACACTTTTGGTTTGTGGTGCTCAGATAAAGTGTAGTTCCGCTTTCACTCCTACATTACAGTTTTGTCAGAAGTTTCGTTTTTGTTCCTAAGGCTCACCCTAACCCAGTTCTTTCAGCAAAACAAACTGCAAAAATACATGTACAGACTCTTTTTTGACTCAAGTGACTGTAAACTACCATGTGCCTGGCTGCTGTGTGCCTAACAGGGAATGGAACCTGGGACTAAAACAGCCAGACCAGTCCCAGGTCTATGCTACATAGACATTCCCAGAGCAGGAGAGGGCTCTTTGCTAGGGTAGTGACTCCTCCTGGAATAGTCAATTTTTCTATCCAGCTCAAAGACTTAGGCTGCATTCACACTTGAGCGTAGCGTTTTTTACCGCGATTTTACCGCGATTTTTACCGCAATTTTTTCAGGCGTTTTTCATTGACATCTATCAAAAACGCTGGTAATCAGCCCAAAAAGAAGCTCATGTACTTTTTTCAGCTACAGGCGTTTTGCAAAACGCTCAGATGTGAACAGGGGCCATTTAAATGAATGGGGTTTTACTTGTTGGGCGTTTTGGAAGTGTTTCTTTTGAGCGTTTTTGGAGCTGAAAACGCCCAGGTGTGAATGGAGCCTTAAACAAAAAAAAAAAAAAAAATAATAATGGAAAGGAAAATGCTGCAAGTAAGCATTTCAAATACCAGATTTTCTGTGCTTTTACCTGCAACTTTTTAAGTTAGTGATGGTGTCTCTAAGAAAGAAACTGAAATGGCTACAGTAAACAAAAGCTCCACTTGTGCTTCAATTTTCATAAATCAAGTGTGCCTCCTAAAATGCTAAAAAAAATAGATAAATGAAGCACTGAAAAACACATGCTGCTCTATTTCTGAAATCCACCCATTTTTACTTAGGTTAAGAGCAGCCAACCCACTCAGATTATCAGTCCCAGAAGTGCCTGTGAGCCAGTGCTATCTCTAAGTTCCAGATAGATCATTAACTCTGCTCTTATTGATGAGCTCATGGACTGCCTGAAAAATCTATTGCAGCCTCTCAGCGGTTCCTGCAAAGTTATATTCACCGCTATACCTTGCTTTCCCACAAACTTTATTTAATTTAAAAGTCTCAACTCAGATTTACCAGTTTAGAAAAAAAAAAAACAGGAATCCAATGATTAATAGCAGCAGAGTAATTGGTGTCCAATGTCTATTTATCACTTACTTTCAATTTCTTTGTAAAAATTCTTGCCTCTATGATAAATATAGGGCTCCCGTGTTTGGGCTGACAGTATGATTAATGATGATCCAGCCCTCAGCCATTCATACAATAAGCGCAGTATAAGTATTGTAAATGTCAGTTGTTCAGCCCAGGCTTCAAGTCGATTTATTTCCGTTCACCATTAATAAAGAAAACACCAGCTGAAAACTGCTTCCCTGACTCGGGTTCCTTTTCTATTGATTTTGTGTTGTTAAATCATTCTAGATTACCTCTCCAGGTAGCGTTGTGCTCTCTGAGCACTGCACTCCTCACGGAAGCTTGCAGAATAAAATCTAATTTAAATAGCATTAATGCGATCTGTAATTACACGGCAAATTACTGTAAAAGTAGCTTTCGTCTAAATGAAATTGGCCAAATATGATTAGAGATGAAAGTGTGCTACCCGGTTCCATCCTGATTTACCCTGTCCGTATTCTCAGTGGACAGAGGCTCATTTTATGGCACTTAATATGAACTGCAATGTTACCTTTACTGTATTTTTTTCATCACTTCTGTGGATTTTAAACCAAATTTGCCAGAGATTTAAAAAGACATAACCTAAGCAGTGGGATGCATGCACTACTTGGATTTTTTTTTTTTGGGGGGGGGGGGGATTACAAGAACATAAAATAAAAGATTTAGGGGTTCTCATTTCAGATGATTGCAAACTGAGCAGTTTGGCCAGAGAGTGGGGAAAGCAAATAGAGTTCTGGGGTTCATCACTAGAGGGATGACCATCAGGAGGAAGAAGGTTTTAAATCCATTATATAGGAGCTTTAGTGATACCCTAGTTAGAATACTTTGTCCACTGAAACCAAACTATCAACCAAATTAATTAAATTGCCCTATCTTCTGTGAAATGTCCAAGACCCTTAGTTTTGCTTTTCCTAATCTGGATTTAAACTAGGGATCGACTGATTATTGGCACTGATATGCACTTTCCCCGATATATCGGAATCGGCCCCTGAGGTTACCGATATTTAGGGAAAGTGCTTGTACCGGGGTGATGCCTGCAGCTAGAGGCATCACCCCGGTACCTGTGTCCATAGCCGACGGTCGGCTGACTTGTAATGACAACCGATGCAGCTGAGAAGCCGCTCGGCTGTCATTACAAGGAGCGGGAGGGGACGTCCCCCCTTCCTGCTGCTTTCCACTGCTTGCCCGGGTCTCCCGTCCCACCGGGAGACCTGGGCATCCTACCTGCACCGCCGCCAAAGAGAAGACCCGGTCTCCATGTAAAAAACCCAGAAGTGATGTCATGACATCACTTCCAGGTACTCTGCACCAAATTAAAAAACTGACAGCATTCAAAACAGCCAAACTTGGTGTTTTGAATGTTTTTCGTGCCGAGGAGGGGTTTGGGGTCTTTTAGACCCCCAGATCCCTCCACAAGGAGTACCTTTAGAAAAAAAAAATAATGTTTTTTACATGTCCAAAAATATCGGCAGATATCAGCCGATACCGATATCCAATGACCAAAATATCGGTATCAGCATTAAAAAAACGATATCGGTCGATCACTAATTTAAACGCCCTTCCGTAAAATGTAAAACTCATATTGGTAAGACGCAACAACCCTTCGACTCATTGGAAAGACCATCTGAGACTTTGTACTCCCCTTCAGTATAACCACCTAAAATAATTTTTTAAGAAGATGGGCACTCCCGAGTAAGAAAGTGGGCTCCCCAATTCCTGGATGAGCTTTAATCGCAGTTCAAGCTTCTAAGGCAGTAGTGCTTATGCTGAAGGCAGAAAGTCATACATCTGATGAGGGCAGATCAGATGCCGTTTTATTAAAGCAGAACAAAGCACACTGCAGCGCTGCCTAGGACCACCCCTCTCTTTTTCACTTAAAACAGACTTGATCACAGATATACTGTAGGAGAGGCAGGGAAGGAAAAGCTATTTTATGCAGTATACAATCAATGCAACTTAACCACCTTCTAAATCCCAAGCCTATTCTAATACTTGCCTTTTACATGTAAAAATCTACTTTTTTTTGCTAGGAAATTACTTAAAACTCCCAAACATTATATATATATATTTTTTTTCGCAGAGACCCTATAGAATAAAATGGTGCATGTTGCAATTTTTTATGTCACACGCTATTTGCGCAGCGGTTTTTCAAACGCAATTTTTTTGAAAAAAAAAATAAATCACATTCATGAATTAAAAAAAAAAAAAAAACAGTAAAGTTATCCAAATTTCTTTATATATTGTCAAAGAAGAGGTTACACCGAGTAAATAGATACCAAACGTTTCACGCTTTAAAAAAATTGCATCTGCCAGTGGAATGGCAGCAAACTACGGTGCTTAAAATTCTCCATAGGCGACGCTTTAAATGCCTTTACAGGTTACCAGTTTAGAGTGGCACAGGAGAATTATTGCTATTGCTCTGACGTGCGTGACAATACATGTGTGGTGCGATCACTGTTTACATATGTTTACGGGAGTAACATATGCATTGGCATTTGCACGTAAGCACGGTGGGACGGGGGCACTTTAATTTTTTTTTTATTAATATTTAGGTTATACAAACATTTTGTTTTTACACTTTTTTTTTTACATTTTTTTTTGTACAAACATCGACTGTTGTCTTCTAAAAGCCAACCGCCAGCTCCAAAAAGCTGTACCGGGTTGCTGTCTGCAGCTACAGGCTTCACCCTGGTACAACTACATCTTCAAGCCAACGTACAGGTACGTCGGTTTGCGGGAAGTGGTTATATACCACTCATACTTACAAACGGAGGTAAATGACGGGAAGCGAGAGGAAATCTACCCCTAGGAAGGGTAATTCACTCCTGTAAGAGTTCTCATGGGAAAAAGGTGTCTCCACTGAAGCTTATCACCAATCCTTGTTTCCACTACAACACAAAATTTTCAAAATCCAATTGTCATAGGGACAGAAAAACAAACGTTACAAGAGTGTGAACCCTTCCCTATGCTATCTAAAAAAAATTACTTTTTTGGTTGGAGTTACATTTAAAAAATGTACCTGTTCCAACTTACCAACAAATTCAGCTTACTGTAAAGAACAAACCTACAGAACCTATCTTGTTTTTAACCCGGGGACCGCCTGTATATGGGTAGCTTTAGTCCTAAGGTGATCCATATCATGCAATCATCAAACAATGGATCATGGTTGGGTTTCCTTTGATCAGCTGTCAAGGAATTTTCATGCAGACATGAATCAGTGACATCTCTCTAGAATTACTTATGAGAGAAGAATCCAAGGCCCCTGTGACATCAGTAACTTAAACTACATGTGAGCCCTCACCATGTAAAACAACCCATTCAGTATAAAATAGAAATAAAAGTTAAAATGTTTGTGCTTAAATAAAACAAACATAAATTATTATTTATTTATATAAGTCACATATTTGCTGTTCTCAGCTGTATAAGGGGCTTAGAGAGGTGGTGTGAAGAAACACTTGTACATTGGTCAATGATCAGCACAAGTCTGATCATTGGAGGACAGGCAGACTGTTCTTGCAGAACAGTCAGAAAACTGACCATGCTGAGATGGATGTGCTCTAATGCCTAGTGTGGTCAATTATAAATAGGGAAGAAGGGTGGCTGGCAGGAACACCAGGAATTTCACACAAAGGAAGCAGTACAAAAAAAAAAAAACAGGATACTTTTAACACATGTACATGGTACAACAGACACATATAAGGAATATGAAATGTTGAGGTAACATTTTCTTTAACAACTTCCTGAAAAATGACATACCTGTACATCATTTTGAGGAAGTGGTTCTACCGGGGTGATGCCTGCAGCTAGAGGCATCACCCCAGTCCTGTTTTTAGAGTAAGCGTTCAGCTTTTCATGTAATAACAACCGATGCGGCTAAGCAGCCGCTTAGCCGTTATTACAGGCAGCGGGAGGGGACATCCCCCCCTCCCGCAAATCTGCAGTCCAGAACGAAGCCGGAATCACCAACGGCGCCGATTTTAAAAAATCCAAAGTATTCAAAAACACAGATTTTGGCATTTTGATTACTTTGAAGTGCAGAGGAGGGATTTGGGGTCTTTTATACCCCAGATTCCTCCATAAAAAGAGTACCAGTCACTGCCTATTACTGTCACAAGGGATGTTTACATTTCTTGTGACAGCAATAAAAATGATCAGATTCTTTTTGTTAAAGGGACAGTTTAAAAAAATAAATAAATAGGAAAAAAAAAAAAAAATCTTAAGCGCCCTAAACCCCGCGTGCTCACACACCAAAGAAAACACATACGTAGGTTGCCCCCACAAATGTAAACAGTGATCAAATCACACATGTGAGGTATTGCCCCGATCATTAGAGCAAGAGCAATAATTCTAACAAAAAACTTGTCTATGGAGATTTTTAACCGCTTGCCGACCGCCGCAAGTAGATTTACTGCGGCGGTCAGCCCCTGCCAGGCAGAGTGACGTTAATTAACGTCACTAGCCTGGGAGGATCTGGGGAGCGAGCGCGCGCCCGCGGAGGCGCGCTCCCGCTCCCGCGCGGTCACGGACCCCCCCGCGCGTGTGACCAGCGGACCCGATGTCCGCCGGTCACTCAGCGATCGTCGGGGGAGAGGGAGAATGTCAGGCAGCTTGTGTAAACAAGCCACCTGTCATTCTCCTCGGTGTAAAGACACTGATCACACGGATCTACTATGTAGATCCGTTGATCAGTGTCCTTACAGCTCAAGCCACAGCCAATCACAGTAGAAAGCACGCCCCTAGGGACACACACAGCCCCTCCCTCCCAAATAAAGTTAACCCCTTCACTACCAGTGTATTTTTACAGTAACAGTGCATATGTATAGCACTGATTACTGTAGAAATGTCACTGGTAACCCCAAAAGTGTCAAAAATGTCAGTCAAGGGTCCGATCTGTCCGCCGCAATGTCGCAGTACCGCAAAAAAATCGCAGATCGCCGCCATTACGCGTTAAAAAAAAAAACAACAAAAATGACAAAAATCTTTCCCTTTGTTAGTAAACGCGATAACTTTTGCGCAAACCAATAAAAATCCGCTTTTTGCGATTTTTTTTTACCAAACATAGGTAGGATAAAACAAATTGGCCGAAAATGGTAAAAAATTTTGATTTTTACATTTTTTTGGGAAATTTCATATAAAAAAATGTGAAAAATATTGCTATTTTTGCAAAATTGTCGCTCTTTTTTTGTTTATAGCGCGTGATCAAAAAATCGCACAGGTGATCAAATACCACCAAAAGAAAGCTCTGTTTGTGGGAAAAAAAGGACGTCAAATTCGTTTAGGTACAGCGTCGCAGGACCGCGCAATTGTCCGTTAAAGTCACGCAGTGCCGAATCGCAAAATACCCCCTGGTCTTTTAGCAGGAAAATCCTCCGGGGCTTAAGTGGTTAAGTTCCGTAGTGTGTCGCCATTCCATGAGTGCGTGAAGACAAGCGGACACGCCTCTTCACGCTTACTTCTGGTGTACCATTTTATGCGCATTGATTTGTCCTCTAAATGTGAGTTGCCATTTGCATCTTTTTTATTATTAATAAAGCTGAGTAGTTTACTATGCCATTGGAGTCTTCCTCTTGATTTTGAGGTATTTCACCCACTGCACGGGTTGAGTTGAGTTACTGGAAGTGTGCCCTCCTTGGAGAGACCATCCTGGGATTGGTATCCGCACTGTAGAGGACCCTCTTCCTGGATTCATTTACCACTCGCTCATCTGACCCACCCTAACAGGGGGTCCAGGGTTTCCGGTAAGCTGACATCTAAATCTGTTGCACGGGGTGATGATGTCTTCCATTTACTGACTCCATCTTTGGTGGCTGGACTCTCACATCTGTTCTATTGAGGATTATCATCCGTTTTAATATTTGGACTCTTACCTTCCAGTGATTTGTCCTATATTAACGATTGGCGCTGTACTTTTATTTATCTTAATTTATTTATCTTAAGTGTCAGAAATAGGCCTGGTCTTTAAGTGGTCTTTAAGTAGTTAAAGAAGTAAGGTCACACAGGATATTCCCTCCCTGTGTAATTTCCTGTTGGGGGGTCTGACAATCTAAATAGCAAACATTTAAGTGGTCTTTTAGACTACTTTTTACCGGTTCACTTAAATGTTCAATAAAAATTCCTCTGGGCAGGTACAGTGATTTAGATAGGTGTACATTTAATTCTTGCATTTAAGCTCCACCACTGTTGAGAAAGAAGCAGTTCACAACAGAAGAAAACGGCCAGCAAAGAGCACATTAAAAATTGTGCCATTAGTATATACTATGTATTCGAGTTCATTGCTGCCATTGTATAAAACCATAAATATGTGTAACTGTTCCAGGATTCCTTGTCACGCAGGATCCAGTTCTATTTCAGAACTGATGGTATTTTGACCATGAATTTGTCAGAGTTCAGTACCACTGACTTTTGAACTAAAATAAAGGTTATCTCTAGAAGTACATTTGTCTGGAACAACTTTGAGATGTTTCAGCTTTGCTGCTATGTAATTATTACAGCAATGCCATCTTGCAGAGAGTGTCATCTGGGGTTGCCATAACAACTGATTCCTTTTATACTTTGTGCTGTTTTGTGGAAATATTCAATTGTGTAATCTTATTTTTTCTTATCTATTCTAATTAAAGCTCTATATTCAAGCTTTCAACTTAAGTCAAACAAATTGGTATGGGCAGCCCCAGATCAGAGCTGGACTAACCCAATCTGTAAAATGTAAACATTTTTATTATAAACCTAATTTTTGGAATAAAATGTCAAAGCAAAATACATAGTTAGTACATCTCTGCAATACATGTACATTTCCCCATGTTTTATCCCTTTAAAAACTCTGCAATTACATACAATTAGGTGTTGATCTGTCAGAAATACAGTGTGCTCCATCCTTCCTCTTTGACATGACATCACGTTAGAGTGGATTTACTAAGGGTTACCATATACAATACAATGTGACTATGCAAACTTTATACAATCAAATTTAGATTTACACAAAAAAAAATAATATTATGAGGACCTATCTATTTTATCCAATTAATTTGTATCCAATCAGGCAATCAGACGGGCACTTGCTCCAAATAGGGGTTGTATAATTCTATTATACATTTTGTGTTAAGCTTATTTAAGCTGAGGAAGTTCACTCAACAAAAAGAGTGAAGATTCACTTAAATTATCCAATTATGTGAAAACCAAACTTCTGTTTATGTATTTCTTATGCAGATGATAGGATAATTGAAGTGAATTTTCACGTCTCAACTCCTTTATTAAATCAACCTTATTGTTTTTTCAGCTCCGGATTACTAAGCATATGGTGTCAGCCCTATCCACTTAATTTCTGATGGATAGCAAAGAAAACAGATCTCCGCTCATCTGTCCCCCCCTTTTTTATTTCCATACCCCCCCCCCCTCCCCTTTGCACAGGCAGAGAACACAGGATTAGTACTGTGACTAGGGTTGAGCGAACACCTAGATGTCCGTGTTCGACGGGTTCGGCCGAACTTTAAAAAAAAGTCCGGGTCCGTGTCCCGGACTTTTCCGAACTTTTCCCGGACACCGAACCCCATTGAAGTCAATGGGGACCCGAACTTTAAGGCACTAAAATGGCTCTAAAACACCAAAGGAAAGGGCTAGAGTGCTGCAAATGGCAGCAAAACGTAATTAAGAGCATGGCAAGTGCTCTGCAAACAAATGTGGATAGGGAAATAACTTAAAACAACAAAAAAAAAACAGAAAAATAAAACAATGTTCTTCTTCATCTCTGAAGGACGAGGCCCATATGGAGTAGGAGGGAGGTTGAGGTGGTGGTGGATGTGGCGGTGACATAGGCGTGCGCACAGGGTGTGCTGGGTGTGCCTGGGCACACCCTAATCACCTAGGGCACATAGCATTGCCAGTGAGGAGATGGGAAAGATCTCCCTGGGACCTGCTCTGCTCTATTTCTCCTTGCCTACAGGTACATGGCCCCGATACATTACTCTCCCTGCTGGCAAACACATGCATGTGTATTTCAACTTTGGGGTGCACACCTTAATGCAATAGGCTGCGCACACCTATGGGCGGTGTAGGTGGAAGCGGCGGTGGAGGAGGACCAGGGCCGGATTAACAGCATCATGGGCTTGGTGCTGAGGATTTTGAAGGGCCTTAAGGGCCGTGCCTTGCCATGCACCCAGAGGAGGAAGGGTGCAGCCATGCATGCCTAATTCAACATGGGATGCTGTCTCTGAAGCCCATAAACACATCCATGCATCGCCAACTGTCCCTCCTTGTCCGGCCTTCACGCTGTGTGGGGAGGTTCTGAGGGTGCTGCCTGGGGAAGCGAGCATAGAAGCCAGACTTCTGTGTTTACAAGTGACAGAAGAGCGGTAACAGTGAATATGGCCAACCCGGGGCCTATATAAAAGGTAGGGGCCTGGAGCTGCAGCTCCAATAGCCCCTACATTAATCTGGCCCTGAGGAGGAGGACGAGGTAGCCAACACTGCTTCTTTTCAAAAATTTTAAATGAGGGTACACCCCAAAAGAGTGAGAAAGAGCAAAAATGGAACAATGGGTGGGTAAGGTCGGTATCCATTGCTATTCTGCATAAGGTACGGAAAAGTCCCGTGGGATCCATGCCTGGTTCATTTTAATGAACGTGAGCTTGTCCACATTGTCTCTGGACAGGCGGCTGCGCTTGTCTGTTATAACGCCCCCAGCCGTGCTAAATACCCGTTCAGATAATACACTGGCTGCAGGGCACGCCAGCACCTCCAAGGCGTAAAGGGCAAGCTCAGGCCATGTGCCCAATTTGGAGACCCAGAAGTTGAAGGGGGCAGACCCGTCATTCACTACATGTAGGCGTGTGCACACATACTGCTCCACCATGTTGGTAAAATGCTGCCTCCTGCTAAGACGTTCCATCTGAGCTGCTGGTGCTGCTGTTTGTTGTGGCGTGCTGACAAAGCTTTTCCACATTTCGGCCATGCTAACCCTGCCTTCTGAGGTGCTGGCGGTGCCCTGGTTGCGTTGGCGACCTCCTCCTCCTCCTCCTCTGCCTTGTGCTTCCACTGTGGCCCCGCTGTCAGATGGGAATGCCAGCAGCATGGCGTCTACCAGCGTGCGCTTGTACTCGCGCATCTTGCGATCGCGCTCCAGTGAGTGAATTAAGGACGGTACGTTGTCCTTGTAACGGGGATCCAGCAGCGTGGCCACCCAGTAATCAGCACAAGTTAGAATGTGGGCAACTCGGCGGTCGTTGTGGAGACACTGCAGCATGTAATCGCTCATGTGTGCCAGGCTGCCCAGAGGCGACGAAAGGCTGTCCTCTGTGGGAGGTGTATCGTCCGTGTCCTCTGTATCCCCCCAGCCACGCACCAGTGATGGCCATGAGCTGGCCTGGGTGCCACCCTGCTGTGAACATGGTTCCATCTCCTCCTCCAGCTCCTCCTCCTCCTCATCCTCCTCATCCTCCAGAACTGTGCCCCTGCTGGACAATTGCGTCCCTGGCGTTTGCGTGTGCAGGAACCCACCCTCGGAGCCCCTTGCGAATGACTGCCCTGAAAGCCTTGGAAATGTTACCTCTTCATCCTCCTCCTCCTCCTCATCCTGTGCCACATCCTCTTCCATCATCGCCCGAATTGTTTTTTCAAGGAGGCATAGAAGTGGGATAGTTAAGCTGAGAACGGCGTCATTGCCACTGGCCATGTTGGTGGAGTACTCAAAACAGCGCAACAAGGCACACAGGTCTCGCATGGAGGCCCAGTTATTGGTGGTGAAGTGGTGCTGTTCCGCAGAGCGACTCACGCGTGCGTGCTGCAGCTGAAACTCCACTATGGCCTGCTGCTGCTCGCACAGTCTTTCCAGCATGTGCAAGGTGGAGTTCCACCTTGTGGGCACGTCACATATGAGGCGGTGAGCGGGAAGGCCGAAGTTACGCTGCAGCGCTGCCAGGCGAGCAGCAGCAGGGTGAGAACGCCGAAAGTGCGCACAAACGGCCCGCACTTTCTGCAGCAGCTCTGACATATCGGGGTAGTTTTTAAGGAACCTCTGCACCACCAAATTCAGCACATGCGCCAGGCAAGGGATGTGCGTCAAACCGGCTAGGCCCAGAGCTGCTATGAGATTTCGCCCGTTATCACACACCACCAGGCCGGGCTTGAGGCTCGCTGGCAGCAACCACTCATTTGTCTGCTGTTCCATGCTCCTCCACAACTCCTGCGCGGTGTGTGGTTTGTCCCCCAAACAGGCAAGTTGTAAAACTGCCTGCTGTCGTTTACCCCTGGCCGTGCTGAAGTTGGTGGTGAAGGTGTTACGCTGTCCGGATGAGGAGGCGGTAGAGGATGAGGAAGCGGAGTAGGAGGAGTTACGAACAGGAGGCAAACTGAAGCGCCCTGCAATCCTCGGTGGTGGAAGGACATGCGCCAAATTGCTATCCGCCTCAGGCCCATCCGCCACTGCATTTACCCAGTGTGCCGTTAGGGAGATATAACGCCCCTGACCGTGCTTACTGGTCCACGTATCCGTAGTTAGGTGGACCTTGGCACAGATGGCGTTGCGCAGTGCACACCTGATATTTTCCCCCACTTGGTTGTGCAGGGAAGGGATGGCTTGCCTGGAAAAGTAGTGGCGGCTGGGCACGACGTACTGTGGGACAGCCACCGACATAAGGTTTTTAAAACTGTGCGTCTCCACCAGACGGAATGACAGCATTTCAAAGGCCAATAATTTTGAAATGCTGGCATTCAGGGCCAGGGATCGCGGGTGGGTAGGGGGGTACTTCCTCTTCCTCTCAAGTGTTTGGGAGATGGAAAGCTGAACGCTTCCACGGGACATTGTGGAGATGGTTGTTGGTGACCCAGGTGGTGGTGTTGCTGACAGATCGTCTGTTTGCGGGGTGGCAGGTGCCGGTATCACTACAGATGTGGCTGGAGCGGCCGAGACTGCAGCAGAAGAGGAAGCAGGATGAGCCAGAGACGTTTCTTGGTTTTGAAGGTGTGTACTCCACTGCAGCTCGTGCTTTGCACTTAGATGCCTGATCATGCAGGTTGTGCTCAGGTTGAGAAGGTTCATGCCTCGCTTCAAGCTCTGATTGCACAGGGTGCAAACCACTCGTGTCCTGTCATCAGCACATTTTCTAAAGAACTTCCACGCTAGAGAACTCCTTTGAGCTGACTTTGGTGCGCTCGTTCCCTTGCTGCGTTGGGCAGTAGCGGGCGTAGTGTCTAGGGCACGGCCGCTCCGCTTCTGCACCCTGCTCCCTCTTCTGCTGTGCTGGTGGCTCTGTGCGACCACCGCCTCTTCCTCCAAACTACTCAGGTCACCTGCATGACGTTCATTCCATGTGGGGTCGAGGACCTCATCGTCCTCCACATCATCTTCCACCCAGTCTTCACCCCTGCCCTCCTTGTCGGTCTCCACAATGCTGAACGCCGCAGCAGTTGGCACCTGCGTTTCGTCATCATCGGAGACGTGCTGCGATGATCCTTGCATGTACTCATCTTGAGAAATAAGTGGTTGGGCATCGCTGCACTCAATCTCTTCCACTTCTGGGGCAGGGCTAGGTGGATGGCCCTGGGAAACCCTGCTGACAGAGTCCTCAAAAAGAATAAGAGACTGCTGTATGGCTTGGGGCTCAGACTGCTGGCCTGATTTGCAAGGGGGTGAGGTGAAAGACGGTTGGACATTGGCTGCAGGTGCCAACTCTGACCTTTCTGCAGTAGACTGGGTGGGAGACAATGTGAAGGAACTGGAGGCACTGTCAGCAGCAAACCAATCTACTATCGCCTCAACTTGTTCTGGCCTCATCACTTCTAGGGGCGTTTGATGCCCTACCAAATACTGATGCAGGTTCTGTCGCCTACTCACACTTGAGGAAGGTGTTTCACTTGTGCGTGTAGCTGGCACAGATCGACCATGTCCTCTCCTTGCAACAGGAGCTCTACCAGCAGCACCACGACCCAGGCCACGGCCCTTATTTGACGGTCTCCTCATATTTCTGTAATTTAAGATCTTGCCCTAGAAAGGTTTTTATTGAATAGCGGAATAGAAAATATGATCCAAAAAAAGTGTATGTATATCACACGTACACAACCACACTAGGCCCCAATTACTATTGTTTGTACCCCTAAAAGGCTAGATGAGGAGTAGGGGGAGTATGGAACAGGCAGCACCCTCAAACCTTCAGAAGTATGAGATGAACCCCAACAACTTGGAAAGGTGGATCTCTCTCACACGTACCGACACAGACTATCCCGCAATTCAATTGATCCTCAAAGGTTTTTATTGAATAGCGGAATAGGAAATATGATCAAAAAAAGTGTATGTATCTCGCACGTACACAACCACACTAGGCCCCAATTACTATTGTTTGTACCCCTAAAAGGCTAGATGAGGAGTAGGGGGGGTATGGAACAGGCAGCACCCTCAAACCTTCAGAAGTATGAGATGAACCCCAACAACTTGGAAAGGTGGATCTCTCTCACACGTACCGACACAGACTATCCCGCAATTCAATTGATCCTCAAAGGTTTTTATTGAATAGCGGAATAGGAAATATGATCAAAAAAAGTGTATGTACAGTGGGTACGGAAAGTATTCAGACCCCCTTAAATTTTTCACTCTTTGTTATATTGCAGCCATTTGCTAAAATCATTTAGGTTCATTCTTCTTCCTCATGAATGTACACATAGCACCCCATACTGACAGAAAAACACAGAATTGTTGACATTGTTGCAGATTTATTAAAAAAGAAAAACTGAAATATCACATGGTCCTAAGTATTCAGACCCTTTGCTGTGACACTCATATATTTAACTCAGGTGCTTTCCATTTCTTCTGATCATCCTTGAGATGGTTCTACACCTTCATTTGAGTCCAGCTGTGTTTGATTATACTGATTGGACTTGATTAGGAAAGCCACACACCTGTCTATATAAGACCTTCCAGATCACAATACATGTCAGAGCAAATGAGAATCATGAGGTCAAAGGAACTGCCTGAAGAGCTCAGAGACAGAATTGTGGCAAGGCACAGATCTGGCCAAGGTTACAAAAAGATTTCTGCTGCACTTAAGGTTCCTAAGAGCACAGTGGCCTCCATAATCCTCAAATGGAAGATGTTTGGGACGACCAGAACCCTTCCTAGAGCTGGCCGTCCAGCCAAACTGAGCTATCAGGGGAGAAGAGCCTTGGTGAGAGAGGTAAAGAAGAACCCAAAGATCACTGTGGCTGAGCTCCAGAGATGCAGTCAGGAGATGGGAGAAAGTTGTAGAAAGTCAACCATCACTGCAGCCCTCCACCAGTCGGGGCTTTATGGCAGAGTGGCCCGACGGAAGCCTCCTCAGTGTAAGACACATGAAAGCCCGCATGGAGTTTGCTAAAAAACACCTGAAGGACTCCAAGATGGTGAGAAATAAGATTCTCTGGTCTGATGAGACCAAAATAGAAATTTTTGGCCTTAATTCTAAGCGGCATGTGTGGAGAAAACCAGGCACTGCTCATCACCTGTCCAATACAGTCCCAAAAGTGAAGCATGGTGGTGGCAGCATCATGCTGTGGGGGTGTTTTTCAGCTGCAGGGACAGGACGACTGGTTGCAATCGAGGGAAAGATGAATGCGGCCAAGTACAGGGATATCCTGGACAAAAACCTTCTTCAGAGTGCTCTGGACCTCAGACTGGGCCGAAGGTTTACCTTCCAACAAGACAATGACCCTAAGCACACAGCTAAAATAACGAAGGAGTGGCTTCACAACAACTCCGTGACTGTTCTTGAATGGTCCAGCCAGAGCCCTGACTTAAACCCAATTGAGCATCTCTGGAAAGACCTAAAAATGGCTGTCCACCAATGTTTACCATCCAACCTGACAGAACTGGAGAGGATCTGCAAGGAGGAATGGCAGAGGATCCCCAAATCCAGGTGTGAAAGACTTGTTGCATCTTTCCCAAAAAGACTCCTGGCTGTATTAGATCAAAAGGGGGCTTCTACTAAATACTGAGCAAAGGGTCTGAATACTTAGGACCATGTGATATTTCAGTTTTTCTTTTTTAATAAATCTGCAACAATGTCAACAATTCTGTGTTTTTCTGTCAGTATGGGGTGCTATGTGTACATTCATGAGGAAGAAGAATGAACTTAAATGATTTTAGCAAATGGCTGCAATATAACAAAGAGTGAAAAATTTAAGGGGGTCTGAATACTTTCCGTACCCACTGTATCTCGCACGTACACAACCACACTAGGCCCCAATTACTATTGTTTGTACCCCTAAAAGGCTAGATGAGGAGTAGGGGGGGTATGGAACAGGCAGCACCCTCAAACCTTCAGAAGTATGAGATGAACCCCAACAACTTGGAAAGGTGGATCTCTCTCACACGTACCGACACAGACTATCCCGCAATTCAATTGATCCTCAAAGGTTTTTATTGAATAGCGGAATAGGAAATATGATCAAAAAAAGTGTATGTATCTCGCACGTACACAACCACACTAGGCCCCAATTACTATTGTTTGTACCCCTAAAAGGCTAGATGAGGAGTAGGGGGGGTATGGAACAGGCAGCACCCTCAAACCTTCAGAAGTATGAGATGAACCCCAACAACTTGGAAAGGTGGATCTCTCTCACACGTACCGACACAGACTATCCCGCAATTCAATTGATCCTCAAAGGTTTTTATTGAATAGCGGAATAGGAAATATGATCAAAAAAAGTGTATGTATCTCGCACGTACACAACCACACTAGGCCCCAATTACTATTGTTTGTACCCCTAAAAGGCTAGATGAGGAGTAGGGGGGGTATGGAACAGGCAGCACCCTCAAACCTTCAGAAGTATGAGATGAACCCCAACAACTTGGAAAGGTGGATCTCTCTCACACGTACCAACACAGACTATCCCCCAATTTAACTGATCCCCAAAGGTTTTTGATTAAATAGCGGAATAGAAAATATGATCCAAAAAAAGTGTATGTATATCACACGTACACAACCACACTAGGCCCCAATTACTATTGTTTGTACCCCTAAAAGGCTAGATGAGGAGTAGGGGGAGTATGGAACAGGCAGCACCCTCAAACCTTCAGAAGTATGAGATGAACCCCAACAACTTGGAAAGGTGGATCTCTCTCACACGTACCAACACAGACTATCCCCCAATTTAACTGATCCCCAAAGGTTTTTGATTAAATAGCGGAATAGAAAATATGATCCCAAAAAAGTGTATGTATATCACACGTACACAACCACACTAGGCCCCAATTACTATTGTTTGTACCCCTAAAAGGCTAGGAGTAGGGGGAGTATGGAACAGGCAGCACCCTCAAACCTTCAGAAGTATGAGATGAACCCCAACAACTTGGAAAGGTGGATCTCTCTCACACGTACCAACACAGACTATCCCCCAATTTAACTGATCCCCAAAGGTTTTTGATTAAATAGCGGAATAGAAAATATGATCCCAAAAAAGTGTATGTATATCACACGTACACAACCACACTAGGCCCCAATTACTATTGTTTGTACCCCTAAAAGGCTAGGAGTAGGGGGAGTATGGAACAGGCAGCACCCTCAAACCTTCAGAAGTATGAGATGAACCCCAACAACTTGGAAAGGTGGATCTCTCTCACACGTACCAACACAGACTATCCCCCAATTTAACTGATCCCCAAAGGTTTTTGATTAAATAGCGGAATAGAAAATATGATCCCAAAAAAGTGTATGTATATCACACGTACACAACCACACTAGGCCCCAATTACTATTGTTTGTACCCCTAAAAGGCTAGGAGTAGGGGGAGTATGGAACAGGCAGCACCCTCAAACCTTCACAAGTATGAGATGAACCCCAACAACTTGGAAAGGTGGATCTCTCTCACACGTACCAACACAGACTATCCCCCAATTTAACTGATCCCCAAAGGTTTTTGATTAAATAGCGGAATAGAAAATATGATCCCAAAAAAGTGTATGTATATCACACGTACACAACCACACTAGGCCCCAATTACTATTGTTTGTACCCCTAAAAGGCTAGGAGTAGGGGGAGTATGGAACAGGCAGCACCCTCAAACCTTCAGAAGTATGAGATGAACCCCAACAACTTGGAAAGGTGGATCTCTCTCACACGTACCAACACAGACTATCCCCCAATTTAACTGATCCCCAAAGGTTTTTGATTAAATAGCGGAATAGAAAATATGATCCCAAAAAAGTGTATGTATATCACACGTACACAACCACACTAGGCCCCAATTACTATTGTTTGTACCCCTAAAAGGCTAGGAGTAGGGGGAGTATGGAACAGGCAGCACCCTCAAACCTTCAGAAGTATGAGATGAACCCCAACAACTTGGAAAGGTGGATCTCTCTCACACGTACCAACACAGACTATCCCCCAATTTAACTGATCCCCAGAGGTTTTTGATTAAATAGCGGAATAGAAAATATGATCCCAAAAAAGTGTATGTATATCACACGTACACAACCACACTAGGCCCCAATTACTATTGTTTGTACCCCTAAAAGGCTAGGAGTAGGGGGAGTATGGAACAGGCAGCACCCTCAAACCTTCAGAAGTATGAGATGAACCCCAACAACTTGGAAAGGTGGATCTCTCTCACACGTACCAACACAGACTATCCCCCAATTTAACTGATCCCCAAAGGTTTTTGATTAAATAGCGGAATAGAAAATATGATCCCAAAAAAGTGTATGTATATCACACGTACACAACCACACTAGGCCCCAATTACTATTGTTTGTACCCCTAAAAGGCTAGGAGTAGGGGGAGTATGGAACAGGCAGCACCCTCAAACCTTCAGAAGTATGAGATGAACCCCAACAACTTGGAAAGGTGGATCTCTCTCACACGTACCAACACAGACTATCCCCCAATTTAACTGATCCCCAGAGGTTTTTGATTAAATAGCGGAATAGAAAATATGATCCCAAAAAAGTGTATGTATATCACACGTACACAACCACACTAGGCCCCAATTACTATTGTTTGTACCCCTAAAAGGCTAGGAGTAGGGGGAGTATGGAACAGGCAGCACCCTCAAACCTTCAGAAGTATGAGATGAACCCCAACAACTTGGAAAGGTGGATCTCTCTCACACGTACCAACACAGACTATCCCCCAATTTAACTGATCCCCAAAGGTTTTTGATTAAATAGCGGAATAGAAAATATGATCCCAAAAAAGTGTATGTATATCACACGTACACAACCACACTAGGCCCCAATTACTATTGTTTGTACCCCTAAAAGGCTAGGAGTAGGGGGAGTATGGAACAGGCAGCACCCTCAAACCTTCAGAAGTATGAGATGAACCCCAACAACTTGGAAAGGTGGATCTCTCTCACACGTACCAACACAGACTATCCCCCAATTTAACTGATCCCCAAAGGTTTTTGATTAAATAGCGGAATAGAAAATATGATCCCAAAAAAGTGTATGTATATCACACGTACACAACCACACTAGGCCCCAATTACTATTGTTTGTACCCCTAAAAGGCTAGGAGTAGGGGGAGTATGGAACAGGCAGCACCCTCAAACCTTCAGAAGTATGAGATGAACCCCAACAACTTGGAAAGGTGGATCTCTCTCACACGTACCAACACAGACTATCCCCCAATTTAACTGATCCCCAGAGGTTTTTGATTAAATAGCGGAATAGAAAATATGATCCCAAAAAAGTGTATGTATATCACACGTACACAACCACACTAGGCCCCAATTACTATTGTTTGTACCCCTAAAAGGCTAGGAGTAGGGGGAGTATGGAACAGGCAGCACCCTCAAACCTTCAGAAGTATGAGATGAACCCCAACAACTTGGAAAGGTGGATCTCTCTCACACGTACCAACACAGACTATCCCCCAATTTAACTGATCCCCAAAGGTTTTTGATTAAATAGCGGAATAGAAAATATGATCCCAAAAAAGTGTATGTATATCACACGTACACAACCACACTAGGCCCCAATTACTATTGTTTGTACCCCTAAAAGGCTAGGAGTAGGGGGAGTATGGAACAGGCAGCACCCTCAAACCTTCAGAAGTATGAGATGAACCCCAACAACTTGGAAAGGTGGATCTCTCTCACACGTACCAACACAGACTATCCCCCAATTTAACTGATCCCCAAAGGTTTTTGATTAAATAGCGGAATAGAAAATATGATCCCAAAAAAGTGTATGTATATCACACGTACACAACCACACTAGGCCCCAATTACTATTGTTTGTACCCCTAAAAGGCTAGGAGTAGGGGGAGTATGGAACAGGCAGCACCCTCAAACCTTCAGAAGTATGAGATGAACCCCAACAACTTGGAAAGGTGGATCTCTCTCACACGTACCAACACAGACTATCCCCCAATTTAACTGATCCCCAAAGGTTTTTGATTAAATAGCGGAATAGAAAATATGATCCCAAAAAAGTGTATGTATATCACACGTACACAACCACACTAGGCCCCAATTACTATTGTTTGTACCCCTAAAAGGCTAGGAGTAGGGGGAGTATGGAACAGGCAGCACCCTCAAACCTTCAGAAGTATGAGATGAACCCCAACAACTTGGAAAGGTGGATCTCTCTCACACGTACCAACACAGACTATCCCCCAATTTAACTGATCCCCAGAGGTTTTTGATTAAATAGCGGAATAGAAAATATGATCCCAAAAAAGTGTATGTATATCACACGTACACAACCACACTAGGCCCGAATTACTATTGTTTGTACCCCTAAAAGGCTAGGAGTAGGGGGAGTATGGAACAGGCAGCACCCTCAAACCTTCAGAAGTATGAGATGAACCCCAACAACTTGGAAAGGTGGATCTCTCTCACACGTACCAACACAGACTATCCCCCAATTTAACTGATCCCCAAAGGTTTTTGATTAAATAGCGGAATAGAAAATATGATCCCAAAAAAGTGTATGTATATCACACGTACACAACCACACTAGGCCCCAATTACTATTGTTTGTACCCCTAAAAGGCTAGATGAGGAGTAGGGGGAGTATGGAACAGGCAGCACCCACAAACCTTCAGAAGTATGAGATTGTGTTCACTGTACCCCACAAAGATTGAGTTCACTGCACCCCACAATGATTGTGTTCACTGCACCCCACAAAGATTGTGTTCACTGCACCTCACAAAGATTGTGTTCACTGTACCCCCCAAAGATTGTGTTCACTGCACCCCACAAAGATTCTGTTCACTGTACCCCACAAAGATTGTGTTCACTGCACCCCAAAAAGATTGTGTTCACTGCACCCCAAAAAGGATGTTGTTCACTGCACCCCAAAAAGGATGTTGTTCACTCCACCCCAAAAAGATTGTGTTCACTGCACCCCACAAAGATTGTGTTCACTGCACCCCAAAAAGATTGTGTTCACTGCACCCCAAAAATGATTTTGTTCACTGCACCCCAAAAAGGATTTTGTTCACTGCACCCCAAAAAGGATGTTGTTCACTCCACCCCAAAAAGATTGTGTTCACTGCACCCCAAAAAGATTGTGTTCACTGCACCCCACAAAGGATTTTGTTCACTGCACCCCAAAAAGATTGTGTTCACTGCACCCCAAAAAGGATGTTGTTCACTGCACCCCAAAAAGGATTTTGTTCACTGCACCCCAAAAAGATTGTGTTCACTGCACCCCACAAAGGATTTTGTTCACTGCACCCCACAAAGATTGTGTTCACTGCACACCAAAAAGGATTGTGTTCACTGCACCCCAAAAAGATTTTGTTCACTGCACCCCAAAAAGATTGTGTTCACTGCAGCCCAAAAAGATTGTGTTCACTGCAGCCCAAAAAGATTGTGTTCACTGCAGCCCAAAAAGATTGTGTTCACTGCAGCCCAAAAAGATTGTGTTCACTGCAGCCCAAAAAGATTGTGTTCACTGCAGCTCACACACAGAAAAATGGATGTGGATCACTGACACCTGCCTATCTCCAATCCCACACCACACAGCAATATCGATTGTAGTTTGTAGAACACAGTTTCCCTAAAATTCAGCAGACTCTGTCCCTAACAGGATTGAGAAGAGATCGTAGATCAGGATTGAGTGCAGACCCCACCCCCCACACAGCAATATCGATTGTAGTTTGTAGAAGACACTGACCCTATAATTCAGCAGACTCTATCCCTAAAATGCCTACAACTCGCCCTGCCTAAACACTCCGACCTGTCCCTCAATTCTATCCGGACACAAATGGTTTTTTTCCTGCCTATCTTTCCCTAATCAGCAGCCAGCACGTTGATGTGTGCTCTGTCCCTGAATCTAAGCAGCATAATGACGCCGCTGCGGCTGCCTCGAACTTATAAAGACTTGGTCACATGCTTCAGACGGCCAATCACAGCTACTGAGACATTTGCAGGCATGGCTGGGATGGCTTAAGGCACACCAGTTAAACGATTGTTGATTGGCTGTTGAAAGCCCGCCATGAAAAGAGCGCCAAAGCATGCAAAACCCGGAAATAAAACGACCGAACACGGATTTTTACCCGAACATACAGTAAAGTGTCCGTGTCCGTGTTCGGGTACAAAAAATCCAATTATTCGGTACGAACACGAATAATACAGTCCGTGTTCGCTCAACACTAACTGTGACCATCTCACACTAGTCCTGGCAAAATCAACAGGTATTCTCCACTTAACACTCCATGCCAACAGAAACAATCATTACTTTCCTCATTCAACCCCACCACTATAGATGAGGTTGCTAAACATCTTGCTAACGTCCAACTAACCACTTGTCCTCTGGACCCTGTTCCCTCACAAATGCTAAGTTCACCCTCTGGCTCTATTCTACACTCTCTAACTCACATTTTCAATCTCTTTCTCTCTTCTAGCATCTTCCCCAACTCTCTAAAAAATGCACTAGTCACCCCCATACCTAAAAATCCCTCACTGGGCTCCACTATTGTTAACAAACTGCGTCCCATCTCTTTGCTCTCCTTTTCATCCAAACTCCTTGAATGTCTGGTCTACAACCGACTGATCGACCAGCTTGCCAAGAATAACCTTTGTGATGCCCTTCAGTCTGAATTTCACCCTCAACACTCCACAGAAACTGCCCCCCTAAAACTAACAAATGATCTACTAATGGCCAAAACCAATGAAAACTATTCTGTACTTCTACTCCTGGACCTTTCTGCTGCCTTTGATTCGGGTGACCACCCCCTCCTCCTCAAAAAACTCCACGCCTTTGGTCCATGACTGTACTCTTCGCTGGTTCTCTTCCTACTTATCCAACCACACCTTTAGCATTACTTACAATTCTACTTCCTCCTCTCCTCTTCCTTTCTTTGTTGGGTTCCCCCAAGGTTCTGTCATTGGACCCCTGCTGTTCTCAATCTACACCTCTACCTGGGACAGCAATACCATCTCTAAGCTGACGACACCCGAATTTTTCTCTCTACCCCTCAGTTCACTCCTTCAGTCTCCTCATGGATCACTAATTTACTAACAGACATGTCAGTACGGATGTCACACCACTTCCTCAAACTCAATCTATCCAAAACTGAGCTCATAATATGTTCTCCCCTACGAACTTCTGCCACTGATCTTTCTGTCAAGATCGATGGCACAACTATCAGCCCATCCCCGCATGCCAAGGTTCTAGGTGTAATCCTGGACTCTGATCTATCCTTTAGGCCCCACATCCAATCACTATACAAATCTTGCAGTCTCAACCTCCACGACATCTCCAAAATACGCCCCTTTCTAACTTGAAGACACCAAAAAACTCCTGGTTTACTCCCTGGTCATCTCTCGCCTTGACTACTGCAACTCCCTTCTCATTGGCTTACCTTTACATAATCTATCCCCTCTTCAGTCCCTCATGAATGCTGCTGCCAGGCTCATCCACCTTACCAAATGTCTGTTTCACCTCTCTGCCAATCCCTTCATTGGCTTCCACTCGCTCAACAAATTAAATTCAAAATACTACAATCAACTTACAAAGCCATCCACAACTCAGCCCCCACCTGCATCACTAGCCTAGTCTCAAAATACCAACATAATTGGTCTCTTCATTCCACCCAAGACCTCCTGCTCTCTAGCTCCCTCGTCACCTCCTCCCATGCTCTCCTCCAGGACTTTTCCAGAGCCTCTCCCATCCTATGGAACTCCGTACCCCAATCTGTCTGATTATCTCCTACTCTGTTTCCTTTTAGACGATCCCTGAAAATCCTTTTATTCAGAGAAGCTTATCCTGCCCACAACTGTACTTTGATTTTCTCCATCAGTTTATTCCCCACAGTTTTTACCTTTTGTATAATGCAAACCTTCCTCCAAGATTCTAAGCTTTAACGGGCAGAGCCATCTGATTCCATGAATTGTATTGTAACTTTACAGTCTGCCCTCATGTTGTAAAACGCTGCGCAAACTGTTGGCGCTATATAAATCCTGTATTATAATAATAATAACTTTTTACACTTATTGATCAGATACAACAAAACACTTTCAACAGCCTAGTAAGTGAAACAAAAGGGAGTAAAAAAAGAGAAGGTCATTGCTAGGGTTTACACCTCAAGACTGAATTCAAGATCTATTTGCATTGTTACACTGGTTCAGCTTGGATAAATGTAAGTATGTATGTGCCATAACTAGGCCAATCACTGTGGAAGCTGGAAATTATTTTAGTAGGCACAGCTACTACAGTGCTTGCCACTAGCTTCTGGGTCCCGGGCCGAGCAGCTGCCCTTCTTCTTAGCAAACACAACTCCTCAGCAAGGCCCCCATTCAGAGAACACTTTGCATTTTCTCAATGAATGCGAAGCATTCTCTGATTGGACGAGGTGGAGATTGTGATGTTAGTACCCCGCCTCTCCAGCTCATCCAAAAAACAAAAAAACAAAAGCCTTAATAGCTGCAAATAAAAGAGATCTATTAAGAACAACATTAAAAAAGGAGAAAGTAAGCTTTGACTGCTGTATAGTAACACAGAAACCTAATGTTTACAACACAGAAATGTAGATGATATTTAGAGGTGATGGTAATGCCACTTGATCTTTCTAATTAAAAAAAAAACAAAAAAAAAATGGAATTTAAACCCTGTACCAGGGACGACCACTCTTAGAGGGATAGGAAGTTAGGTGAAACTTCCCCAAATGAGATCATGAAAAGCAATGTCAAGCGGCAGCTGGCAAAGCCAGCAGAATATTAGCATGCATAAAGAAAGGGATGTATTCCAGAGATAAAACTATAATCCTTCCACTTTATAAAACTCTGGTCCGACCACATCTGGAGTATTCTGTCCAGTTCTGGTCGCTAGTCCTCAGGAGGGATGTGTTGGAGCTGGAGAGAGTCCAGAGAAGGGCAACTAAACTGATTAGGGGATTGGAGGACCTTAATTATGAAGAGCGTCTGCAATCGCTTGATTTATTCTCCCTGGAGAAGAGACGCCTGAGAGGGGACATGATAGCAATTTATAAATAACTCAATGGTGATCTCAGCATAAAAAAAAAGCTATTCAGTCGAAGGGATTGCATGAGGACTCGAGGGCATACAATGCGATTAGAGGAGAAGTGTTTTAGCCTCAGGCAACGTGGGGGGTTCTTTACTGTTAGGGCTACAAGATTGTGGAATTCTCTACCACAAGAGGTGGTTTCTGCGGGTAGTATGGTGGCTTTCAAAAGACTCTTAGACGTACATCTCAAGGATCAGAAAATCCATGGGTATGAGAGATGATTACGGCCAAACACACCTATACACGGGTTGAACTGGATGGACTATTGTCTTTATTCAACCTCACCTACTATGTAACTATGTAACATTTTGAAAGATGTGTTTAGTTTTTCCAAGTCTAATCAAAGCTAAAAAAGATTTGGCTGGAGTTGGGCTTTAAAGTGTACAGTATCTCAAGCCATCATTTTGTTTTTCTTTTAGTTATGAATAGAGTTTGAAATGGTTAAATCCACTTTCAGATTTCTTTTTCCTGTCCTATTAGAGAGATTTCCCTTCACGCCATTTTTTGAAGGCGCAAAAGCAAGGGAATAGAAATCTTTTCAATGTGCGGGGAAATCCCCTTTCGAACCAGGAGTTCCCTTCTGTTTTGTTTTTGTTTTTTTGGTGAAAAAATATTTTTTGATTACTTTCTGTGACCAGGATAAACCTGACAGGGGTGTTAACGAGATAATGCTCTATAATGCAGTGTGTTCTGGCTGGTAAAAGTTGCTCTTATTTGTCTCTAGGGTTTTTTTTTTTAACATGACAAAAATTTTAAATAGTGAATTTATTATAGAAAAATGCATCTTAGGTAATATGTAAAAAAAGATAACATGATAGTTTGACTTTTAGCTCTGAATTATGCAAACCAGCTGAGTTAGGATGACATAACTGGCAGATGTGGGGCCTGCATAAAAATACACGAGGTAAGGGGCACTTTCACCAGGAGATAACTGGCATGTAGTAGTGTCGGAAATGCCAGCTGACAGATGGATTGTTAGATTAATGAAGGGGGTCGGTCTCTAATTAAATGAAGGGTCACTAAGATCTTTCAGCATTTTATTAATTACTAGGTCTCCTTATGGTCACTGATATCTATTTGCATATTTACTGAATATGTTACAATAAATAAACCCAGAACTACTAATTAGTGCCCTAAATGAATCCTTGTCAACCTCAGCACCATACAGAATAAGAGAAGGATCTCATTTATATTCCTCAGATATGACTATTTATAGATTTTATTTTCATATCCACAGCATAGACTTGCACCATAACGGTGGAGTCAAATTGCATGTTGCGCCTGTGATTTCAGTTTGTGGTCCACGCTTGTCAATTAGAGCTAGCGTACTTGACAGAGCCATTGTTCCCCCTCCTGCTGCTATCTGAGGAATGAAATTAATTACATTCTTAATTGAGCATATTTACATGTATAATGATGCTCTGTGGTAGACTGTAAAACTTCCAGTAGTGACAGACATTAAAGTACACATGCTGAGTGTACATGTCTAATATCAGGGGTGCAAATAACTTCATATGGCAGAAAGCAATAATGGATAAGAAACTCAGTTACGTACAGCATAACCCAAACAAAGACTTCTCCATCTTGATATGGCAAGCATTGATGGATAGGAAACTTGGTTACAGTATAGCTCAGGGGTCTCCAAAGTTTATGAGCAAAGGGCCAGTTTAGGGTCGTTTAAACTATAGGGGGGCAAACTGTGGCCAGTGGAAGAAGAAAATGTCCTGGCATCATTAGGAGTAAACAATGCTTCATCAATGGTATCAGTGGGAAGAATAGTTCCCCATCATTGGTGTCAGTGGGAATACTAGTGTCCCATCACTGATGTCAGTGGGAGGAATAGTGCCCCATCATTGGTGTCAGTGGGAGGAATAGTGTCTCATCATTGGTGTCAGTGGGAGGAATAATGTCTCATCATTGGTGTCAGTAGGAGGAATAGTGCCCCATCACTGGTGTCAGTGGGAGGAATAGTGTCCCATCATTGGTGTCAGTGGGAGGAATAGTACCCCATCATTGGTGTCAGTGGAAGGAACAGGGCCCCATCATTTGTGTCAGTGGGAGGAATAGTGCCCCATCATTGGTCTCAGTGGGAGGAATAGTGTCCCATCATTGGTGTCAGTGGGAGGAATGGTGTCTCATCATTGGTGTCAGTGGGAGGAATAGTGCCCCACTGTCTGTGTGTGGGGGGGGGGGGATAATGCCTCAAGGGCCAGATAAAAGCAAACTTGGAGACCACTGGTGTAGCCCAAAGAAAGACTTCTCCTTCTTGATGTTGAGCTTATCTGCAGCAAACAAAAGGTTGGTCAGACCTGACAAATATGGATGGCATGGGCAAATGCTGACAAGGCATGGGCATTCCTATCCACATAATTTAGAAATAACAGATCTTAAATAGTGATCCATGCCACTTTGATGTGTATCACTTTGTGTACACCTTGGTGGGCTTCTCTATTTTTGTCAGCTTTCCTTTTGAGCCTAAACAGGATTTCTGCTGTCTGCAGTAGCTAGCAGTGATAAAGTAAATGTCGCGGTAGCTGCTGTGTTCTTTCTATTCTTCTTGGTGTCACCTAAAATCTTGAGCCGAACCTTACTGACAATTTATTTATGTCTGCTTCCTAGTTGGGAAGATTTATTCTAAATTTGTGTCCCAAATACAATACCAGTACACTAGTACTTCATTATCAGTGTCCACCAGTAAAAAGTTATAGGAGGGGTCCCTTTATAGTGCAGTTTAAGCAGTGGAATCTGCAGCTAGTACACTTCTCCCATGTAAGGAGTAAGTATCTCCCATTGTTAAGAGAAGTGGGATTTAGCTTTCATTCTATGAATACTGTAGGACCCAGTGAAAATGAGGTACTTTGACGCAGTGGTGGGCTTAAAGAGGTTGTAAAGTCACATAACACAATTGCTTGTATCATCTCTGTTTTTGCAAGATATGAAGTACAGTGTGTGTGTGTTTCTTTTTAAAATTATAATCCTAAATAAATTTTTTCACAGCTGTTCTATGTAGTCACATGATCTCCCTCTGCTCTGGTTCCTTGATCGAAGAACAGCAGTGGGAGGGGCTGAGATTCCCCAGTGATGTCAGCCAGCCAGGAGAAGCAGATCATGTGACCACACAGAGGAGTTGTGCAAAAAGGTATTTAGGATTATAATTAAAAAAAAACAAAAAAACAGACATACTGCAGCAGGGAATATCTTGCTAAAACAGATAAGATACAAAGCATTGTGTTATGTAATGCATTGGAATAGAGGCAGAAGGAGAGGGGAGGGGCTTGGAGGAGATTGCCTCTGCAGACACAGACTGGAGCTGATAGGCAAGGAGGAAAGGGGAGAGGAAAAAACACTCAGAACATTGTGGATGACAGAGGCATGCAGGCTGACCACGGTGGTCAGGACTCAGCAGCCATGATTACTGTGGTCAGCACACAGAGGGGGACACAGGAACTGGCCGGATCAACCAGGTATTTTAGATAAAACAAAGGGACAAATGACAATGCAATAGCACTATGCTACTGATCATGCTTTTTTTTTTTTTTTTCAGGTAACAACTAGAGGTGCACCGAAATTTCGGCCACAGATAATTTTGGCCGAAAATGTGAGTATCCAATTTCGGCCAATAAGGGGTTAAGGATGCCGAAAATGTATGGCCGCTGATATTGGCAGGCCAGGTCCACTATCACTGCTATCCCCGGATTCAGGGGCGGTGTGCTGACAGTGTAGCACTACATTCTGCAGTGTGACTCCTTCCAGCACAGTGAGAGTGAGTGAGTCAGTGAGAGAGCAGAGCTGTCAGATCGGAGCTCTGATGTCGGGGATGGGCGGGCTGAAATGTGGAGCTCCTCCTCCCTTCCATCCACAGCCAGTCAGCATGCAGTAAAACACTCCTCCCCCGCCCCTCTCCAGCCCGCCACATTTGACTGAGAGCACCAGCAGATAGCTGCACGGCAAGAAGAAGGTATGACTAGAAATAGAGCAATGTCACATTGGAATGCTGGTGGACTGCAGTGTGTTCCAGATAGCTGTGTATTCAGGCATGGTGCAGGTTACTGATCAGCCTCCTCTTCCCTCACTGCTTATGTTTTATACCCTGAGCTGTACATTGCCTGATACACTGATAAGAAGAAGCCCCAAGCACCCAGCCGTAACTCGGAGGCGGCGTCCATGACATCACTTCCGGGTTACTGTGCTGCAAAAGGCGGCAAATTTAAAAAACGGCTGTATGCAAAAACGCCGATTTCGGCATTTTGCATACATGGAAGTGTAGTGGAGGGGTCTAGGGTCTTTTAGACCCTCGATCCCTCCATAAAGTGTACCTGTCACTACATATTGGTGTCACAGGGGATGTTTACATTGCTTGTGACAGCAATAAAAGTGATCAGATTTTTTTTTTAAAAAACCTGTAATAAAGTTAAAAAAAAAGAAAAAATAAATAGGAAAAAAAAAAAATTTAGCCGCCCCCGTCACCGTTAGCTCACGCACAAAAAAAAACGTATACGCAAGTCAAGCCGTGAATGAAATCGCTGTTCAAACCACACATGTGAGGTATCGCCGCGATTGCCAGAGCGTGGGCAATAATTTAAAAAAAAAGAGCTACACTCTAACTCTAAACTGGTAACCGTTAAATAAATTTAAAGCGTCGCCGATTGAGATCTCTATTGACCGTAGTTTGTCGCCATCCCACGGGGGGCGCAATTTTAAACCGTAACATGTTGGGTATCTATTTACTCGGTGTGACATCATCTTTCACAATATACAAAAAAAATGGGCTAACTTTACTGTTTAGTATTTTTTAAATGCAGTGAAATGTGATTTTTCAATTTTTTTCCAAAAAAATGGCGTTTTAAACACTGCTGCGCAAATACCACGTGACAAAAATTTTTGCAATGACCGACATTTTATTCTCCAGAGTCTTTGCTAAAAAAATATGTATAATGTTTGGGGGTTCTAAGTAGTTTTCTAGGAAAAAATACTGGTTTTAACTTGTAAACAAAAACTGTCCGAAATAGGGCTGGGGCTTAAGTGGTTAAATGGTAATTGATGGTGTTACTGTTAGCCATGCACTCCTAACTAAAGTTGGCCATTATTAGATCGACTTCTCTTGAGTGGGAACGGCCATAAATGGATTGAATATTGTCTGGACTTTGCAGAATCGGCCAATTTTTGATCCATCTATCGGCCATTTTTTGATCCATCTATTCCAGCTTACAGAAACAAAGGGTCTGGTGCTGGATTTGTGATAAACCTTCTTTTGTGGTCTGTGTTCACATTGGAAATTTTCCCTTATTTCCTGACCAGTTATTTCACCTGGTCAGGAATTAAAGGGGTTTCTTCCATATGAGTCTACAGATGGGGGAAAAAACCCTGATCTGAGATACTGCAGTTACTATTTAAAGAAGTTGTGAAGTCAGAAGATTTTTTATCTTAATGTATTTTATGCATTGAGATAAAAAGCCTTCTGTGTGCAGCAGCCTCCCCAGCACACTCTAATACTCACCTGAGCCCCATCCTTGTCCACTAGTCCTTCGGCCATCCGGGACTCTCTCTCTTGATGAGGCACAGCCGTGGTGCCATCAGCTTTAACGGCTGTCAATCAAAGTCAGTTAACCAATCTGGAGAGAGAGGGGATGGGGCCGAACCACAGCTCTGTGTCTGAATGGACACATGGAGCTGCAGCGTGGTTTGGGTGCCACCATAGCAAGTTGCTTGCTGTGGGGGCACTTGACAGGAAGGGGCCAGGAGCAGCAACGAGGGACCCGAGAGGAGGAGGATCCAGGCTGCCCTGTGCCAAACCAACTGCACAGAGGAGGTAAGTATACCATGTTTGTTTAAAAAAAAAAACACAAGACTTTACAATCAGTTTAAACTACAGCAAAATTTGCATTTCAGGCTTACACCAGTGTCAGTTAAACTGCAAGATAACACTTGTGATAAAACAAACAAGCATAAACGCATTGGATTTCAGAGGGGTTTTTTTATTCTAAAAACCCCTAGATGGAAATAACATTTTCTTTGAATACAGCCAAGCTGTCTTTCAGGATCACTCACTACAACAAACATTTGAGGTTTTAAAAAGACCACTGACCCAGTACAAATTGCGTTTGCCTATATGTTTCAAGGTCCATATGTGAAAAACATGCATATGAAATATTACCATCAGCTTAATTTGTCCTTACTGTTTAAATACACCTAGAGCACTTGACTCCTGTTATTTTCTTGTATTTAGAAAAAAATGTTTTCTAAAAAACTGTCACTAATTTAAGTGATGCTTTATTACCTAAGTGTTATCATAATTTTGCTTTACATATATATATGTGTGTATATATATATATATATATATATATATATATATATATATATATATATATATTCACATTAGTCTCTGCCATCAAGTTGTTTACAATCTAAGATCCCCAACTCACATTTATATATACACATACTAAGGCCAATAAGACAAGAGACAGATAACCCGCCAGCATGAATTTGGAGTGTGGGAGGAAACTAGAGTACCCAGAGGAAACCCATACAGGCACAGGGAGAACATGCAAACTCCGGGTAGGTAGTGGTGCAAGTGCTGTGGTTGAGGTTTAAAACCAAGAAAGGTTTTCTGTTTTACAACTGCATAAGAAATTAATTCACTATCAGGAAATAAAATCCAAACTACTACAGTCCTACATTGATATGTGTGCAAAATTCATCTTAAATGCACCTTTGCACTATTTGAAATTCAATAAAATATTACATATGAAGATTTCCTATTACCATTTACAGAAAGCAAGTGCAGCCCTGTGATCCTTTTTCCAAATGTACCAGACTAAACCTAACTACTTTGTTGCAAAATAATATGAATAAAGCCGGCAAATGAAAAGGCTTCTTCCAAGTAAAATTCTTTATTCCAGCATGGATAGCGGTGACAACATGACAAATGCTGACGCGTTTTGGCTTTACGCCTTCGTCATAGCATGCTGTGATGCTATGATGAAGGCGTAAAGCCGAAACGCGTCATAATTTGTCATGTTGTCACCGCTATCCATGCTGGAATAAAGAATTTTACTTGGAAGAAGCCTTTTCGTGTGCCGGCTTTATTCATATTACATTTGGTTTGGACGTTCAGCCTGAGTACCGACACTTAGCTCTTTATCTCCTCACAGTGCGGTGGAGCTAGAGTGAGTTGTTGTTTATGGCTTTGTTGCAAAAAGCCTGACTAGTAATTTGAATATCTAAAGCTCAAATTACATACACAGCTGTATGAGAAAGTGGATGGGTAACTCTAGCCGTTCTCTACAGATATTTGAAATAAAGAACAACCATTAAGAGTTACTGCCTTACTCTTAAAAAAAAACCATAATAATGCTTTACAAACCCACCTGATATTCAATGTTTATTTGTATAAAATAAAATAAAAATTATATTAACAATAAAATGAATTAAAACACCAGTTTAAAAGCTTAAATACAAACTGACCCAACAATAATTTAGTTTTAAGTAATCCTAAAAATATCCTTATAATCCAAAACAAAGAACAATGGGGTTGATTTGCTGAAGGCAAATAGACTGTGCACTTTGCAAGCAACATTACACTCACTTTCCCCAGAGCATAGTAAATGTGGTCAAGCTCTGCTGATTTCCATCATCCAATCATGCACAAGCAGAAATTAATATTATTATTATTATTATTATTTTTTTTTTTATCCTTGCACCTGATTGGATATTTTTTAAAAGTGAACCTTTACCACATTGACATTTACTAAGAAAAAAGAGTGCAACTGCACTTGCAAAGTGCATAGTCCATTTGCTTTAAGTAAAGCCACTCCCATATTTCATTTGCGATGTCTTCAGCAAAGAATGTATTTTCTAATCCTTATACACCACTTTTTAAACTATGTCTTTTTGCATTTTTAAAATGTGTCTAATGGACAGGAAAAAGGGGCTGTCAACGCTCTTCTGCATTTAAAACATACAATATATTTAAATTCTAAAAAGACCATTAAAATTAAAATTACAACGCTTCCTGCAGAAATTAGTCAATTTTCGAGCAAAATAAAGGCACTTGCACAGTCAATAGACAGACGCGCATTGTGATAATTTTCTATTATATGCTTTCAAGGTGAGCTGCTAATAACTTGAGAGTTACTTGCCTAAGCCTCGGGAGAGAAAATTTGTGGCATGACAATTTAGTATTGTCATAGGTGTTACAGATAGAGAGAAAAATATGCTAAGAGCCAGAACAATTTGTCACTGGACGGCACATTACTTTTAGAATAGGTTAAAGTAATTGCTGTAAATGTAATGTGGGACATTTTTGCATCTAAAGTTCACAGTCATGTTCACCTAGCCATTTATTTTTACATAAAGCTTTCTTGATTTAAGTTTTTCATTTAATAACCTGGTTTTACCTTGGTTGTAGCCCCCCAAACTACACCCCAATAAAGATCCAAGCCCTCTTGTATCTGTTTGATTAATCACATTGAACTGCTTTAATAAATCAAGCATGGGCCAATGAAAATGGCTCCTGGTGCTGTAACAAGACTTACAGCCCCTCTGCAAAGCACAGTTTATAATTAAACTTGTCAAACAACGTAACAGCCCTGTAACCTCAGGATAAATACAACTATTTCTATTGAAAAAAAACATATAACTGTTTTTGGAGTCACCAGGTAACTGGTATAGGAGTTTATTTGACACTGCAGCAGGATTTTGCTTAGGGCTTAGCAGACATAAATATTAATTTCAAAATATTTCTTAAGTAAGATTTAGTTAGATACTAGTGATCAACGGATTATCGGCAAAGCCGATATATCGAGGGCCGATATGCACTTTGCCCGATATATCGTAATCGGCCTCTTGATTTACCAATATTGCCAATATTTCGGGAAAGTGCTTGTAACAGGGTGATGCCCACCGGGAGACCCGGGCATCCTACCTTCACCGCCGCCGTCTGACAGGGTCTCCATCTGCACCGCCGCCGTCTGACCGGGTCTCCATTTCTTTGAATTCGGCGCCGCCGAGTACCTGGAAGTGATGTCACATGAGATCACTTCTGGGTACTGGCGGTGCCGAATTCAAAAACTTACAGCATTCAAAACAGCCAAATGCTTTGAATGCTTTTAAGTGCAGAGGAGGGGTTTGGAGTCTTTTGACCCCCAGATCCCTCCACCACAGTACCTGTAGACATTAAATAAAAATAAAAAAACTTTTAATGTCCCAAAATATCGGCCAATATCGGCCGATACTGATATCCGATGACCAAAATATCGGCGGTAAAAAAACGATATCAGTCGATCAATATTAGATACCCAAAGAGCTCTGCCAATATAAACTATGAGAGTTCTTCTTTGGGTCTAGGGTTAGGGCTAGAGAATTTATGAGTTGTAAGAAGGGTCAAGCATGGCAAAGAGAGATGGTCACTTAACCCAAGGCCTCCCCTTTCCCCAGCAGCATGTTTTTATTTCAAATATAACTTTATTAAATATGGAAAGAAGTACAGTAGAGCAGAACAGTAGGGTCACGTGAATCAAATCACCATCCCCTTGGAAGTATTTCATGTACCACTCACCCCAATGCTCTAAAGACCCCAAGGAGAACCCGGAGTAGGACCCCTAAGAGGACCTTTACACCCAGAATTGGGAGACCGTTCAGGATACCCCCATCCCCTCCCATGGGAATCTAGTGAGGCCCCAAGGATACCCATTCGGGATTGCCAGGCCGAGACCCTTAAAGGGACCCAGGACCCACAGGAGGAACATACCTATTTATACCTGCCCTATACCCCTGTGTGGGGTGGGTATTTCCGGTGAGTGTGCTACTTACCCCAGGGATCACGAGCACCCCACCATTATACCCACCACAGGGTTACCACTGTCACCATCACTTAGGAATTTACTAATTGTTCTGCACAATATATATGGACTGTTGCTACTATTTATATATAGTCACCATACTGTTTTTGCACACTATCTGGATGCACTGCCACTTTATCTATATATATTGAAGATCAATCAGTGACCACTTGATTTTATTTATTATTTAAGTTGTGTATTTACAATTACATCCTGCACCCGTCTGTTAGACCTATCTAGTGTACACCATCACTGATTCCCACCTGGTTGGTCTACACTCCTTAAATACCGGCCACTCACCTTTGGCTAGTTGTTTTGTATACTATATGCTTTTTTGCACCATATCAATGAACTTTACCTTTTATTATCCATCTTATGTGTTTTTGCCTTTTCTATACAACACCAATTTAATTTACCATTTTTACTGGAGTTTTACCATCAGTGGCATATTTATTATTCATTGGTACCTTTCAGCTGTCTGTAATTTTTTACATTTTTTATACATTTATTATATCCATTCACCAACCACCTTGGCAGCGCCACACCCCTTGTCCTTTACCAGTTTTCTGTATATAACCACGGTTATATTTGAGGGGAGCTGCAGCCTATAGTTTGAGATCTATTTCCTTAGTGCGGAGTACACCTGTTTTTTATCTTTTTACCTTTCCTCATCTTTATGCAATTCCTTTAGGCCTCTGCAACTGGGAAATAAACCTTGTGTAAGCTCCAAACCAACTTTTTTATAGCTCATATAGAGCTATGAATTCCTTCCCCTCTTCGTGACAGTATGAGCCAACCACAGGACTCCTAGCACTGTCACATGAAATAGAAGGTGTGAGTCACATGTCAGGTATTTCTCCCCCGATTTCATTGGCCAAACGTAAGCGTGAAGGAGTAAGTACTGGTTGGAGGGGATAGTTAAGTGACCATTTTCCTGCATGTGCAAAACAAAAGTTCACTTTAAATTAAGGCAACAATGCCTAAGGCAGCAGAGCAACATGAGGGACCACTTAAAGTAGAGGTAAGGGCAAAAATTTATTTTAACATTTTGGATACGGGAAGGGTATAACCCATGTCAGGGTATTTTGGTCATCTGTGTCCCATTGGGGTGATTTTCCTTCACTTGCTGTCCCATAGCCCAGATAGGAAGTGAGAGGAAATCCCTCCAATAGTGAGGAAATTCCTGGTTGTCACCAGGGTCAGCAGGGTTCCCATTGGAAGATTATTCCTCATTTCCTGTTTGGAGGAAAAACCAAAATTTTAGATTTTCTTTGACTTTCACTTTTGATGATAATAAGGCTAAAATGACAAATAGGGAGGGAGAATCACCCTAACGAGCCCAGATGATTATAAAAACCTGATAAGTGTTCTAATCCATCTCCATTCTACCTGAAACAAAAAAATACCTACACAAAGTATATCATGGGTTCATGTTTTTTTTTTTTTTTTTTTTTTGCATTGTTGGGTTGTCTGGAAAGTTGTAGGAAACTCAGCACAAGGAAACAGAAGATAAGGAACTTAAAAACCAGGACCACACGTCTATGTAGCTCAAACAATAAGCCATCTCTTTTTTCTCTGTAGACCCTTCATTCTAAGATTGTAAAGACTAAAGATAGATATGCATATAAAAACCACCAAACTCCTTGAGATCTAACTTTTCTCAGCAAGAACAGTTGAAGAGGAAAAGGGAAGTGTTATATAAAGTGGTATCATCATGTTCATGTGCCTGAGGCAGCATGGAATCCAAATAGGTCCACAATTCTAAAGAAATTATTTTAGGAAGAAACTGGAGAAAAGTGCTTCACAATTCAATTTTCCTTTCCATAAGACATGAAATCGAAAATATATGTACTCAAATATAGTAATAAAAAAATCATTATCTGTGTAAAGAAAGGGAGAAGAAGTAACGGAGGAAACAACTACCCAATGGACAAACGTCTCTCAGTATTAACCTGAAAGGGGTCATAATCCTTCCCCACGCTATCTATAAGATTATATCTGCCCACAACAGTTTTATATCATGAAAAAAAAAAAAAAATGTCATTGACAGAATGCACGTCTACGTCAATGGTTTTCTTCTGGTTTTGTGATTCAAAATCAACACCAAAGACTTGTGATGATGTTGTAAGTACTATTGATTAGCTGAGCGGTCTGCTTGAAGAAGTATTCACAATGGGCTAATTAGAAGAGATAGATCATAGAATCGATAACAGACAATAGATGACTGATCATGAGAATTGGCATTTTATATATATATATGTATATATATATATATATATACAGTGGGTACGGAATATATTCAGACCCCCTTAAATTTTTCACTCTTCGTTATATTGCAGCCATTTGCTAAAATCATTTAAGTTCATTCTTCTTCCTCATGAATGTACACATAGCACCCCATACTGACAGAAAAACACAGAATTGTTGACATTGTTGCAGATTTATTAAAAAAGAAAAACTGAAATATCACATGGTCCTAAGTATTCAGACCCATTGCTGTGACACTCATATATTTAACTCAGGTGCTTTCCATTTCTTCTGATCATCCTTGAGATGGTTCTACACCTTCATTTGAGTCCAGCTGTGTTTGATTATACTGATTGGACTTGATTAGGAAAGCCACACACCTGTCTATATAAGACCTTCCAGATCACAATGCATGTCAGAGCAAATGAGAATCATGAGGTCAAAGGAACTGCCTGAAGAGCTCAGAGACAGAATTGTGGCAAGGCACAGATCTGGCCAAGGTTACAAAAAGATTTCTGCTGCACTTAAGGTTCCTAAGAGCACAGTGGCCTCCATAATCCTCAAATGGAAGACGTTTGGGATGACCAGAACCCTTCCTAGAGCTGGCCTTCCGGCCAAACTGAGCTATCGGGGGGAGAAGAGCCTTGGTGAGAGAGGTAAAGAAGAACCCAAAGATCACTGTGGCTGAGCTCCAGAGATGCAGTCAGGAGATGGGAGAAAGTTGTAGAAAGTCAACCATCACTGCAGCCCTCCACCAGTCGGGGCTTTATGGCAGAGTGGCCCGACGGAAGCCTCTCCTCAGTGTAAGACACATGAAAGCCCGCATGGAGTTTGCTAAAAAACACCTGAAGGACTCCAAGATGGTGAGAAATAAGATTCTCTGGTCTGATGAGACCAAAATAGAACTTTTTGGCCTTAATTCTAAGCGGTATGTGTGGAGAAAACCAGGCACTGCTCATCACCTGTCCAATACAGTCCCAACAGTGAAGCATGGTGGTGGCAGCATCATGCTGTGGGGGTGTTTTTTAGCTGCAGGGACAGGACGACTGGTTGCAATCGAGGGAAAGATGAATGCGGCCAAGTACAGGGATATCGTGGACAAAAACCTTCTCCAGAGTGCTCTGGACCTCAGACTGGGCCGAAGGTTTACCTTCCAACAAGACAATGACCCTAAGCACACAGCTAAAATAACGAAGGAGTGGCTTCACAACAACTCAGTGACTGTTCTTGAATGGCCCAGCCAGAGCCCTGACTTAAACCCAATTGAGCATCTCTGGAGAGACCTAAAAATGGCTGTCCACCAACGTTTACCATCCAACCTGACAGAACTGGAGAGGATCTGCAAGGAGGAATGGCAGAGGATCCCCAAATCCAGGTGTGAAAGACTTGTTGCATCTTTCCCAAAAAGACTCCTGGCTGTATTAGATCAAAAGGGGTCTTCTACTAAATACTGAGCAAAGGGTCTGAATACTTAGGACCATGTGATATTTCAGTTTTTCTTTTTTAATAAATCTGCAACAATGTCAACAATTCTGTGTTTTTCTGTCAGTATGGGGTGCTATGTGTACATTCATGAGGAAGAAGAAGGAACTTAAATGATTTTAGCAAATGGCTGCAATATAACAAAGAGTGAAAAATTTAAGGGGGTCTGAATACTTTCCGTACCCACTGTATATATATATATATATATATATATATATATATATATATAATATGTTCTGATCAGATCACCAGGTGAAAATAAGGGGGAAAAAAGGCTAATACAGTCACCATACCTACTGATTGGTAAGTTGCAATATATTAAATTTTTGCTTTTGGGTTTATTACCGCTTTAAAGTGGTATTAAACCCAAAACCAAAGTTTTGAAATATTGCAGCTTACCATTTATTAGATGTGGTGGCTGCATTCATTTTTCCCTTTATTTTCACCTGGTGGTCTGGTCAGTAACACACTTCTTGTCTTAGGGTGTCTTCACTCTGGATGGGTGAATTCATTTGCTTTTTTTTACACTTTTTTCCCTCAATTTTTACCTAGTGATCTGACCATTAACAACCCTCCTACATTACAGTGCCCCCCCCCCCCCCCTCTGGAAGAAAGAGCACAGGGGGCACAACAGACAACAGAATGTCAGTCTGAGGGGAAGGGGGTGTTAGATGTACTAGCAGATTTAAATAGACTAACAAATCAAAGCTAAATGAATAAATAAATGAATTCTAACACTTTATAAGCAGTTGCAGCAAACAGTTTTTTTTTCTTTTTCGGATAAAGGTTTTACATAAATAAATAAAAGCTGATCACTGTAAGCACTCCTGTCAGTGGTAAATGGTTTGTCTCATCCACGTAAACTGATACATCTGGAAAAGAGCTTGCTCTTTTGAAAAAACAACAGACTTACTGGCTGGATCACCAGGCGAAAATTATCATTGTCTATGATAACGCCCAAGTGAGAGGGCGAAACGTGTCAACGTTTTTCCGGTGCGGCACTTTCCATATGTCACTTCCGGGGCACTTCCTGGTTTGCTGTGGAACGCACGTGGCTGCGGCGTTCACGGAATCATATGCAACTTTGTTCTCTGCTTTTATCCTTATTACGTTTGTGAGTATATCTCTGCTTTTATGATAATAAATACATTTTAAAACTTGCTTCACTATTCTGGAATTGGTATTATCTATGAAACTATCCAGAGCCACCAAATTGAAAGGATATCATTCAACTGACCCTATTAACCACTTAAGCCCCAGAGGATTTGGCTGCTAAAAGACCAGGGGGTATTTTGCGATTTTTTTACTGCGTGAATTTAATGGACCATTGCGCAGTCATGCGACGCTGTACCTAAACGAATTTGACGTCCTTTTTTTCCCACAAACAGAGCTTTCTTTTGGTGGTATTTGATCACCTGTGCGATTTTTTGATCATGCGCTATAAACAGAAAAAGAGCTTCAATTTTGCAAAAATAACAATATTTTTCACATTTTTTATATGAAATTCCCCAAAAAAATGTAAAAATCAAAATTTTTTAACATTTTCGGCCAATTTGTTTTATGCTACATATATTTGGTAAAAAAAAAGCGTATTTTGATTGGTTTGCGCAAACGTTATCGCGTTTACTAACAAAGGGAAAGATTTTTGTAATTTTTGGTGTTTTTTTTTTAACGAGTAATGGCGGCGATCTGCGATTTTTTTGCGGTACTGCGACATTGCGGCGGACAGATCGGACCCTTGACTGACATTTTTGACACTTTTGGGGTTACCAGTGACATTACTGCAGTAATCAGTGCTATACATATGCACTGTTACTGCAAAAATGACACTGGCAGGGAAGGGGTTAACTGTATTGGAGACGGAGGGGTTAAGTGTGTCCTAGGGGCGTGATTCTAACTGTAAAGGGACATGGCTATTGGTGTAAAAACAAAGATCAATGGTACTACATAGTAGAACCGTCTGATCTTTATTTTTACACCAGGGAGAAAGACAGGCGGCTTGTTTACATTAGCCGCCTGACTTTCTCCCTTCACCGGAGCGATCGTGAGTGACCGGCGGGCGATCGGGTCCGCCAGTCACACGCACTGACTTGTCAGTGAACGAGCCGGAGCGGGTGCGCGCCCGCCCGCAATTGGCTCACAAGTCAGTGACAGGCGAGTGACGTACCCCTACGTCACTCTGCCTGGCCGGGGCTGACCGCCGCAGTATATAGTCGTGCGGCGGTCGGCAACCGGTTAAGGAGAAGATCTGGCATGCTATTAACCTTATAAGCTATAAGTACAGATTAGATGATCCCACTCAAATACAAGCGTTTTTGACCCATAACAAGGGTACATCCTTTCTGGTGAGTAGGGTTCCTGAAGGGGTTCAAGTCACCTGGCATGAGTGATCATCTATCAGCACCTTTGTATCTGCACTGGAGCACTTCATTGTACTTTGTTTATATGCCAACAATTTTTAGTTATATTGCACTTTAGTGAACTTTTATTTGTGGACTTTATCTATGCACTGGACACTTAATTTATTATTAGTCATTTATGGTCACATATTGTACTTTAGACATGAAATAGTTTGCACCTTTTTAAATTTACAACTTGTTTGTTTATTTATATCATTTATTTTGCAATTGCTGTGTTGTCTCGTTTTACCAAGTAAAAACATTGCTTTTCACCTTAGCCTTTAAGCCTAGTACACGGACTCAATGTCGGGCGGCATCGGGCGGTTCAATAAAAATCAGCTGACATTCAGCCCGTGTGTATGGTGGCCGGTCCGATAAAAGCTGGCCAGCTTCTGTCGGACGTGTATGCTGCAAAACCAGCGGCCAACTAGCTCCCGATCAGGGATCGAGGTGCTCTAGCAGGGGTGGGGAGGGGGGGTGGGCCAGGGTATCCCCCTGTCAGAACACAACAGCTCAGTGGGGGAGATCAATATACTAACATTGGGTTGTTAGTACAGCGGCTCAACCTGAGCTGTAATTTTTTTTTTCACTCAACCAAATGGGTTGAGCGAAAAAAAAAAAACTAAAGAGTACTAGGCTTTAAAGTGTTGTTCCGGCCCCTCCAAAAAAATAAAAGTCAACAGCTACACAAACTGTAGCTGCTGACTTTTAATGTTAGGACACTTGGCTGTCCTGGAATCCAGCAAGGTCGGCAACGTAGCCGACATTTCCATCGGCTGTTGGGTGCTGACGCCGCCATTGCCAGTATGGGAGCCCGGCCGTGAACGGCTGGGTCCCTACTGGGCATGCGTGAAGCGTACTGTGCTCGGTTACTGGCCTGGAAGGAGGAGGGAGGAGGAGGGGGCTGAACTTCTGACGTACCTCACCTGTCAAAAACAGAAAAGTTACCCCCCCCCCGCCGAAAGATGGCAAATGTGGCACCGGAGGGGGGGGGGGACAGATAAACAGAAGTTCCAATTTTGAGTGGAACTCTGCTTTAAGGACCAGGATCCTCCTGCAGTTCTAAATTTTCTCAGATTAGCCAACAGCAGGTAAATGTGACTTGAGAGATAATATTATCAATCAATGAAATTGTATTATATTTACTACATATAATTGACTACAATAAGTCAAATAAACACATCTGGAAGCCTGTTTTATATCATCTTCAAATTCTAGTGCAGCTGTCAACTAGAACCACATTTACAAAACAATCAAGGCTTATCCAACAAATAGTGAAAGAAAAACAACACTAAGGCCGACCATAGACAGTTCCAATCTCGGCCCGTTCCTGCTGAATTCAAACTGTGTGTGGGCAGGCTGAATGTCGACCAATCAACTTGGATACAACCAGCCTGCTGGATTCTCTTTCGATTATTACTAGCGGCTGCTATAGCCACCAGAAATAATCACTGTCTTCTCCCCGCGGGGATGGCTTCCAATGCCCGCTCCGCGACGAGAACAGACAATTAGTTGGCAGGAGGGATTCCCCTGTCAGCACTGTCTGAGCCGTGGGTTGCAGAAAAGAAATCTGCCTGCCTAAGTTCAAAGTGCAGTAAAGTGCACTTCTCTGTAGCATGCTGGCAAGGAGTAGGCATTTCTACTCAAGCTGTGGCTGCTTTCTAAAGAAAATAAACTGGAAGAATTTGCACACTTCTTGTTTTAATGTAACTGTAATATATTTGGCTATTTTAAACAAAAATTTCAATAAAAAAAAAACTGTCAGAATCAAACTTATATTCACGTCCATCCCCTTGAATTTTGAGAAGCAGCTGTTGGATACGTTTTTGGCATTTTATCTCTCCAACTTTTATACTTGCACTATGCACGTACCATGTTACGTTAAAATGTTGCACTAAATGTTCTTGTTCATTACTGAGTTTTTCCTTTTGCTCCAACGTTGTCTTCCTTTTATATTTCATACCTACATATCTTAATACTACTATGTTTTTTTTACTTTCCAAAAATGTGAACTGGACTAGACGTTTGTAAGTTTACGATGTACCTGTATTGCCCTTCTTACAATCTAAATAAAACATTATGAAAAGAAAAAAAAAAAGGGTAAATCTAAAAAAAATTGATGTACTTGCACATTATCCCATGTTTTGCCTCTTTAACCGCTTGCCGACTGCGCACAGTATATTTACTACGGCAGTCAGCCCCGGCCAGGCAGAGCGACGTAGGTCTACGTCGCTAGCCTGTCACCGGGTTTTGAGCCAATAGCGGGCGAGCGCCCGGCTCGTTCACAGAGGAGTCCGGGCGTGTGACCGGCGGACCCGATGTCCGCCGGTCACACTATGATCGTCGGTAGAGCGGGAGAAAGGCGGGCGGCTTATGTAAACAAGCCGCCTGTCATTCTCCCCTGTGTAAAAATGGAGATCAGGCGGTTCTACTGTAGAATCGTTGATCTCTGTTTTTACAATAGGAGACATGTCCCATCACAGTTAGAAACACGCCCCTAGGACACACTTAACCCCTCCCTCTCCAATACAGTTAAGGAGGGGTTATCATTACCTTTACTATCTGGTAAGCATTTGGGACTTAAGGTCACTGGTGTTTCCTACTATTAACCATCTGGTGACGGTGTGCACTCCTCTGGGTGATGAAATAGCATTCAACAGTATTACGCTATGGATTGTCTATTTATTTTTACATATGACCATCACCTGTGGATGTGAGGACTTCTGATCATATTGACTGAAGGCTGAGGTTTTATATCCGACTAGAGTTTTTGGGCGAACTCCATTCTGCTTTCCGGTAAGGAGATTTGAATGTTGGTTTAACCATCCACCATTGGAATTACTCATTTTTGGACTGTGCCTTTCTCATTTTGGACACGGACTTGTCATTACTGTGGACTATCATTAGTGTGCTTCATCTGACATTTATTTGTGGATTTAGTACCCGTTAGCGCAACTTAGCCCTTACATTTACCTATTTTGCTTGTCACAATTTAAGTTGCTGCTGTGTTTCTTAGTAGTTAGCGCAAGTTATATTTTCTTCTTTTACACCAAAAGAAAGCTCTGTTTGTGGGAAAAAAAGGACGTGAAATTTGTTTAGGTACAGCGTCGCACGACCGTGCAATTGTCCGTTAAAGTCACGCAGTAAAAAATTGCAAAATAACCCCCTGGTCAGGAAGGGGGTAAAATCGTCCGGGGCTTAAGTGGTTAAAAATGTTGCAAGTTCAAAAAAATACAAGTTCTAGTGACCAGAAATCAAATGAATTCCTAACTTCCTGTAATGATACTGCACTGAAATCACAAGCAGTGTGGTTAGCCCTGTCTGAGATCACTTGAGCCGGACTACAAAACACCTTCCTCTTCCTATTATGGGGATGAGGAGCATGTTCTGTCTGGAAAAAAACAATTTTCAACAACATTTATATTTTATTTGTTATTAAAAACTGTGTCGCTAAAATAAAAAATGCAATTTTTCTTGATAAAAAAAAAAATATTTGTATATCAAACAAATAGAGCTTTTGGTAATGGTCCTAATGCAATTACTGAGTATTCTGATTATCAAAGTAGACAGAGTGACTCCGAAAATGATAACCAACAAAAACCCTAATGCAAAGCGATTATTCTTTAATAAACACACAGACAAGAAAAAGAAATATGACTACTTACTGTGAAAATGCTCTGCAGCATGAAGAGAAAAAAGATTACATGTTAAAATGTGTTAACCTGTAAACATAAAAGAAGAGAATCAAACGGTGATTGTAAAAATAACAATAAAGCTAAACATTTTTATAGCTATACACAATCAGAGTTAAAGCCTAGTACATACGATGAGATTATCAGATGAATGATTGTCTGTTTTTTTTTTTTTTTGCATGCTAGCCTTTATATCAAAAAAGAATAGGTTACTAAAGTACGAAAACTCACGTATAACAGAATAAAATTTTGGAAATGATGTATTGTATTTGTATTGTATTTTTGGACAAAAACTGTACTGATTAAATGAGAATCATACAATCTGGTATCGTAAGAGAAAAAATGTTGTGTTTGTTCCTTCGAAAAATTTTGGACGAAAACTGTACTAATGATCAGATTTTCGTACGATTGCTTCAAAAATGATACTTTGTGAACAATATTCTGATCGTGTGTACCCGGCTTAAGGCTCACGTCATTCTAGTCCGAATCCAAAGTCTCGCGACTTTCAGTGCAACTTTGGAGTCAGACTTTGATATGACTTTGATGTGAATTTATATATATTATAGTATATCAAACAAATATTCTATGCATTAAGATAAAAAGCCTTCTGTGTGCAGCAGCCCCCCTCAGTCCCCCTAATACTTACCTGAGCCCCATCCAGGTCCAGCAATGTTGCACAAAAGACTGGGCTGTTCGGGACAACTCTCCTCATTGGCTGAAACAGCAGCATGGCGCCATTGGCACGAGTGCCGTAGTAGCTGGCTGGTGATGTCCTCTCTGTAGGTGGGTAGAGCTGGTAGTCAAAGTCCTCAGAACAAGATGCAGGATCAGCTTGTAACCAATGTGGATCGGGGAATCCTCCCCGCTAAGCATTCTGACAGAGAGGAGACATCCCCACCATCAGAATACACTGATCCGCATTGCAGACTTTGCCCTGCAACGCTGATCGAGCAGGGAAAATCTGATAGGGTGGTTGTACAGAAGTTGATTGGTAGATTGACTTCTGTAAAACCTCACTTCCCATTTATTGATTGACATTCAGCTGGTCTCTCCTAAATATTCTGATCATGTGTACCCGGCTTAAGGCTCAGTTGATTCTAGTCCAACTCCAAAGTCGTGCGACTTTCAGTGCAACTTTGGAGTCAGACTTTGATACAACTTTGATCTGGCTTTTTACACTGTATGGCATTGAAGTCATATCAAAGTTGGACCAAAATAGTACAGGAACCTTTTCTAAAGCTGGAGAGACTTGTTTAGTATCAGTTAAGACAGCTCTCATATGGAGACATTGAATTTCACATGCTGTTACGTTTACGTGGTTAAATCAAGGAATTGGGAATGTATAGCATGTCGTAGTTGGAGATATCTAAAGTACATCCAGCGGGGTACTCTAAAGCTAGCTAGTAAGTTCTTAAAGGGTAGCAGTGTCCCTGTGGGCATGATGTCTTTCAGTCTCCGAATACCAAAATTGGCCCAGACCTGTGGGTCAGGGACCATCCTGATATGAGCTAGGGAGGGATTACCTCGCAGAGGTTGGTAGGGAGACCAGTGATTGGGTTTCATAAACGAGCCCTAGCACTTATCCATACCCTCAACATCACTTTAGTAGGGAGTAGAAGGGACATATATGACCCCAAATCTTTATAGACCAGATAGCCTAGCTCTGTTAGGGACCGCAACAAGCCACCTCTAGGCAGACCCCTGCATTCATTCTCAAGCCCATGAACCACCAACGGACAGTAACGAGTACGGCAACCCAGTAGTAGGTTTGAAAATTAGGACGGGCCAAACTACCACAACTAACCCGAAGCTGAAGGGTAGACCTTGCCAAACACAGAGCAGCACCCGCCCATTAAAAGGAACTGACACAGCAGTCAACTTCTCTAAAGAAGGAGCTGTTTACCCAAATAGGACAATTGCAGAACGCATAGAGGAATTTGGGGAGGAATATCATCTTGATCATGTTAATGTGACCAAGGAGATTTAGGGGGAGGTAAGCCCAAGAGGTACATTTCTCCTGCAGCTGTAGCAACACAGGGTGAATATTAAGATCATAAAATGCTTTCAAATCCCTGCACATTCTAATGCCAAGATATTTAAATTTGTTACCCCAATTTAGGGGGGTAGGGGCTGCTGAAGTCCTGGCTCCCAGATCCAACGGGAAAAAGACTGACTTGCCCTAGTTTATCCTGATACCAGAAAGATGCCCAAATTAGTCAAAGATTGCCAGAGCGGCCTGCAAGGAAGAGTTTGCATCAGCTAAGTATAGCAGGGTGTCCTCTGCATAGACCAAAATCTTTTCTTCCAAGGAGAATATCCGCCAACCCTCACCCAGCCCCAAGTCCCTTACTAGTATGGCCAATGGTACCAGTGCCAAGACAAATAGGTTTGGTGACAGAGTGCACCCTTGTCAGGTGTCTCTAGCCAAGAGGAATAATGTTGAGAATCTATCATTGGTGTGAACTCAGGCTTTGGCACTTTTGTAGAGCATTCCCAGCCATTGAAGAAATCCAGGGCCGAATCCAAACCTGCGCAACACCTTCCATAGAAAAGGCCATTCGACAAAGTTGAAGGCCTTCTCCACATCTAACAAGGCCACCACCCTAGTACCAGCATTGTCATGAGCAGCTGACAGGTTAAGAAAAAGACAACGGATATTGATGTCAGTGCCCTTTCCTGGCATGAAGCCAGTTTGGTCCACATGTATGAGGTCCTCTATCACTGTAGAGAGGCGGAGCTGCAAAATGTTTGCCAACAGTTTGGCATCGGCATTGATCAGAGAGATTGGCCTGTATGAGGCACAATCCTCTGGATCCTTACCAGGCTTGGGCACTAACACAATAAGGGCTTCAGACATGGAGTCTGGCAAGGAGTCCAAGGTAGTAAATTTGTCAAGTAAGTTCGTTAGCCTAGGTGCCAACAGTTCTTGGTAACAAGAGTAAAGCTTAATGGATATACCATCCAGTCCGGGTGCTTTACCCGGTTGCATGTGTCCCAGGGCAGTTTGTACTTCTTCAAGTGTGATAACCTTGTCAAGTCTGTCTCTAACTTTGTCCTCTAGGACAGGAAACTGTAAAAGGTCCAGGAATTTATTTAGGACAGAGGTCCACCCTAGATGAATAAAGGGCCTCAAAGACCTGCAGAAAACGAAGATTATTGGGGCCGGAATCTGCTAGTAACTCCCCTTTGGCGTCCCTAATCCTTCCTATATGAGTAGCTGCAAATTACCCCTTTGACAGCTAAGGAAGATGCCGCCCATTTTTGTCTCCATGTTCAAACACCCACTGTGCTAGGTCTGTGTACTTACCTATTTTTATTCCACTCTGGTCCAGTCATGTGATCCTGCAGCCTTCTGTAAGTCTAGGTTCACATCTATGAGGCAGCGCTAGATGCGTTTTTCAGGCACGTTTTGCAGTGCATTTTGCATTTTTAAACCATAGTTTTTTATGCGTTTATGCATGCAGTTTTAATACATTTTATGCTTTACTTTTTTTTTTCTCTTTAAAACACACTGTACATTGCTGGTTGCTAAGGAGCAGGTCGGGAAGTCAGCTGTTGCTGACAGCTGATGACTCATTGGTTGTTAAGGATGCGGTGGCTGGCTTCCTAGCCTGCTCCTTAGCAACCAGCTATATTCAGTGTTTAAATGGAAAAATTAAAAACACAAAACACATCAAAAATTGCACTTGCATTTCTGGTGTGATTCCTTTAAAGTCTATTACATGCAAAAAGCAGGAAAAAAAGTCCCCATAGTCCCATGGCCCAGTCATTGTGGGCTCTCCCTCCTCTTTCCTGCAGCAGCTGCTTCCTGACACAGGGAAGCAGGAGCTGCAGGGTCACTTGACTGTACCAGGTTAAAATTAGGTAAGTGCACAGATGTTTTTTACAGGTTAGGCAAGATAGGTAGGAGCAGGGGGGTGGAAAAACTTTTAACCACTTTAGGACCGGAGGATTTACCTGCTTTACGTCCAGGCCACTTTTTGCAACTTGGCACTGTGCGACTTTAACTGACAATTGCGCGGTCATGCAACACCGTACCCAAACAAAATTTACGTCCTTTTTTTCCCACAAACAGAGCTTTCTTTTGGTGGTATTTGATCACCTCTGAGCTTTTCATTTTTTGCTATATTAATAAAAAAAGAGCGACAATTTTGAAAAAATAACAATATTTTTCTACTTTTACAGTCAAAAAATATCCAATATATTAAATTTTTGTCATATATTTAGGCCAAAATGTATTTAGCTACATGTCTTTGACAAAAAAATTCTCAATGAGCGTATTTTTAACCGCTTTAAGACCGGAAGATTTTACCCCATTCCTGACCAGGCCATATTTTGCGATTCAGCAGTGCGTTATTTTAACGGACAATTGCACGGTCGTGCGATGCTGTACCCAAATAAAATTGATGTCCCCTTTTTCCCCACAAATAGAGCTTTCTTTTGGTAGTATTTGATAACCTGTGTGATTTTTACTTTTTGCGCTATAAACAAAAAAAGAGCGACAATTTGGAAAAAATAACAGAATTTTTCACATTTTTTTAAATGAAATTCCCCCCTAAAAAAATGTAAAAATCAAAAATGTTTTAACATTTTAGGCCAATTTGTTTTCTGCTACATATGTTTGGTAAAAAAAATCGCAATAATCGTATTTTGATTGGTTTGCGCAAAAGTTAGCGCAGCTACTAACTACGGGAAATGTATGTCATTTTTATGGGTTTTTTTTTTTAACTAGTAATGGCGGCGATCTGCAATTTTTTTTGCGGGACGGCGACATTGCGGCGGACAGATCGGACCCCTAACTGACATTTTTGACACTTTTGGGGGTACCGGTGACGTTACTAGAGTAATCAGTGCTATAAATATGCATTGTTACTGTAATAATGACACTGGCAGGGAAGGGGTTAACTTTACTGGTGATCAAGGGGTTAAATATATACCTGGTGCTTACTGACGTGTGTGGGGGGAGGTGACTGAGTGACACAGGCACAGATCGCAGGTTCAGCTATGCTGAATCCTGTAATCTGTCCCTGCCTGTCACATAGGAGATCCGCCCACTTTGTTTACACAAGCGGGCGGATCTCCTCACTCGATCCCCAACGATCGGAGAAGAGCGGCGGTGATCACCGCCTCTCCTCCCCTGGCCCGACTCCCGCTGTGTCTGAATACAGCGGGAGCAAGCCTCCACCGGCGCGCGTACGCCGCCCACAAGGGGAGGAGTCCAGCGACGTAGGTCTACGTCGATGGACGATAACGAGCCACTTTGCCGCAGTACGCTCAATGTGAGCGGTCAGCAAGTGGTTAAGAATAGTCATAGTTAGGCTTTTCTTCCACCTTAGACCATGTCACCCTTCAAAACTATCTTTATTTATTCGTGCCAAATTTGTGATGTTTCTGCAAACATTTTGGCAAAGCAAAACCTCTAAAATGTCACTCATCCCTGGAGCTGGCTCACATCTACCACATATTTACCTTACTATAAAGAAATCACAATATTCTCAAAATTATTTTTTATTCTTTTGTACATAATACATAAAAAAAAATAAAAAAATAAAAAATAAAAAAATATATATAAGGAAAACAATACACGTTCCCTTTAAGAAATTATAAACCCCTGCATTATGTAATTCCAGATTTGCCAGAACCTTTGTAGTCATGTAGTGTTATCCGAAACACAAAGCAATGCAGAGCACTGATAGCTTATATAAACAGGCTTCAGATATAATCTTTATTTCAGTCATTCGATAATGGGTCATTGCACCTACAAGGCAATTCACGGGGAACACTATAAAAATATCAATTATCGCAAATTGTTGTCTGTGAAATCGCTCGTCTGTGGAGTAATTTCATCAGCCTGAGCAGCGTTTGTGAAATTATATTCCTGTGCAGTGATGGCTGATGAAATCGACGGCCTAAGCCTTTCTGAAGTTACACATGAAGGTTAATACCTCGACTCATGAATACAGTCCAGGCCTTGTCACCCGATCGGTGGAAGAGTTTGAAGCTTAGTAAGATTCACTGGTCTAAGTAAGTTGAGGAAAGAAGGTGTGGATGAGAAGGATGGCAGGGGACTTATCAGGCTGCTGAGGCAGCAGCTTGTCTTGGCCTGTGTTGTTTTGCACACAGAGAGGTGAGGGGAACCCATGCATTATTTAGCAGGTTTATATAATACAGTAGTTCCACTTGAAGGAGGACTGCAGAGCGTGACATTCCGAGGTCATAGCTGGTGATTCAGCACCTGAAACCATCAACTTCACTTTTTTTTTTACAAATTTGAAACTGTAAACGGGGTCATTAAAGGCCTAGGTTCTGCAGCCGTCACAGCCTGCGGCAGCATTTCTTCCAAGGTGTTTCAGCTTTCTATTACTCTGTTCTTCCAATACAGTAAAACCGTTCTAGTGTGTGTAAACACTATAATACAATATGTTCAGTATGTTTTGGCATCATGTTTCAATGTCAGTGCCATCTTAAGAGCATTAAAGAGCCCCAGGCAATGCAGTGCACTGGGGCCCTGCCTACACAATCACCCATGAGAATAAAAATGCAAATTATCGATAAGGCGATATTTATTGGTAAAGCAGTGCCAGGCTAATGACAACTTCCAAGTTGTGAGGCTGGGTCTGGTGAACACACACACGGACGGCAGTCAGATTCAACTGTCCTGTGTGTGCCTGTTCCTGTGGAGACGGACAGGCATTCCTGCAGTTGTGGGCTCTCCTGACAGCAGCACAGGACCGACAGGTTTTCTTAACCACTTGCTTACTGGGCACTTATACTCCCTTCCTGCCCAGGCCAATTTTCAGCTTTTAGCGCTGTCGCACTTTGAATGACAATTGTGCAATCATGTAACACTGTACCCAAACAGCATTTTTTTTTTTTTTTTTTTACACCAATAGAGCTTTCTTTTGGTAGTATTTAATCACCACTGGGTTTTTTATTATTTTGCTAATGAAACAAAAAAAACATACATTTTGAATTAAAAAAAAAAAAAAAATGTTCATAGTTTGTTATAAAATTTTGCAAACAGGCAATTTTTCTCCTTCACTGGTGTGCGCTGATGAGGCTGCACTGATGGGCACTGGTAGGCACTAATGAGGTGGCACTGATAGGCACTAGTAGGTGGCACTGATGGGCACTAACATATGGCACTGATGGGTACTTGTAGGCAGCACTGATAGATGGCACTGATGATTAGGCACTGATTGCCAGCACTGAAAGGTGGCACTGGTGGGCACTGATTAGCAGTACTGATGGGCACTAATAGATGGCACTGGTGGGCACTGATTAGCAGCACTGGTGGGCACTGATTACCAGCACTGGTGAGCAATGTTGGGGCCGATGTCCCTGTAACAGAAGCAGTTTAACAGTTTTCTTCTTTCCTGACAGCATGAAGAGAAAAACCGCTGATAACCAACATCTGTTTACTTCTGTTATCAGTTGTCATTGGCCCTTTATGTGGTAGCGGGCAGCTGTAATTGGCCCTTTACCCCGATCTGTGATCAGCCAAGTCCAAAGGACTCGATGATCACAAAGTGCCCTGCAGCGCAATTATAGGGGGACATCTATGGACGCCCATCTGCCACTGGAAGCCCGCACTGTAGCCATTTTTTTGCTATAGCGCAGGCGGAAAGTGGTTAAAGTGGCTCTAAAGACCCAAGATTTTTTACCTTAATGCATTGGATGCATTAAGGTAATAAACCTTATCTGCTGCAGGAACCCTAGCCCCCCTTATTCTTACCTGAGCCCGATCCGATCCAGCGACGTGCACGAAAGCAGCAGCTCTCGCCGCTGTCTCTCTCTTCATTGGGCAGATTGATAGCAGCTTCTGTCAATCAACTCCAGTGACGAGGGGGGGGGGGAGTCCCGCTGTATGTGTCAATGGACGCAGCAGTGGGGCTCGGGAGCGAGCATGCACAAATGACCCCATGGGAAGTGGCTTCCTGTGGGGGCACTGGACAGAGAAGAAGAGCCAGGAGCACAAGTGGTGGACCATAGAAGAGGAGGTTTGGGGCTGCTCTGTTCAATTCTATTGCACAGAGCAGGTAAGTTTAGAGATGCTTGTTATTTATTTATTTGAATTCCTTTAGGCCCCGTTCACACTGGGGCGACGCTACTTGCCGGGGCGACCTCGGAGCGGCCGGCACGGACTTCATAACATTGAAGTCTATGCTCCGGGTCGCCCCAAAGAAGCTCCGGACCCTTTTTCTAAGTCGGAGCGACTTGTGTCGCTCCTATTAGAACGGGTCCGCAGCTTCTCTATGGAAGGCGTCCTACGGCGACCTGTCAGGCAACCAGGTCGCCTGACAGGTCGCCCCAGTGTGAACAGGGGCTTACAATCATATAAAGTATAACTAAAGGCAAAACCTTTTATATTTACAAACATTATAATTTTTTAATGGCGAATGTTGCAATTTATTATGTCACAAAGAGGTTTTGCAAACCCAATTTTTTGGGAAAAAATACACTATAATAATTAAAAACACAATATTTACCCCAATTTGTTTGTTAGTCTTCAAATTGTGTTATGCCAAGTAAATAAATACTTAACATGTCACGCTTAAAAACTGCGCTCTCTCGTGGAATGGAGACAAACTACGATACTTAAAAATCTCCATAGGCGATACTTTAAACGCTTTTAAAGATAACCTGTTTAGAGTTACAGAGGAGGTCTAGCATTAGAATTACTGCACTCGCTCTAATGTTAGCGGCAATACCTCACATATGTGGTGCGAATACCTTTTACATATGTGTGCGGGACTTATGTATGATTTTGCTTCTGCACACGAGCACAGAGGGATGAGGGTGCTTTAAACATTTTTTATTCTTATTTATTTTATTTTTTACTTTTACACTGTCCCTTTATTCGTTTTTTTTTTATCACTTTCATTCCTATTACAAGGAATGTAAACATCCCTTGTAATAGAAATATGGATAACAGGTCCTCTTAATGGAGAGATTTGGGGTCAAAAATACCTCAAATCTCTCCTTTACCTTTAAAAGCTTACGAATTAAAAGATTAAAAACCAATTTTTTTTGATCTTTTGCTTTAAAAAAAAAAAAAATGATTACCCCCAGCCAGGAACGGATGTCTCTCCAGTCCTCCAGGGCCATAGAGGCGAACAAAGTAAATCTACTCTTTGATCGCCTGTTTGACCAGCCGGCAGCACCATTGAATCGTTTCTCTGGCCAGCTGGCGGAAACAGTAAGCCCACCAGAAACACCGGCAAGTGGTAGGAGGGGTGGGTCGTCCCCTCCCGCTGCTTCTGAAAGCGTTCCATTGGCTCATGAGCCAATGGAGACACTGGGGAACTGCTGACGTCCCTTTCGGGTGCTCTGAACGCACACTACGCCTGTCCCACCCTGCTGGGAGTGTTTCCGATTGTCTCCAAGTTCTCCAGGAAGAGCTGGGAGCCACCAGCTCCCCCGGACCTCTGGCCACATAAATGTCTGCGGCTTTACACGGATGAGTACAAGACAAAAAAACTTCTACTGAAACAGGAGGACCTCCTGTTTCAGTAGAAGCTCTTTTGAAAGGAAACTCGTCATAGAGGAGGCGCCGCACCGTCACACATCTCGTCCGCGGTCCGCTCTGCAGGCGGCCTCGGTCATCTACAGGTTTTATGCAAACTGCTCATTGATACCATCATAACTGGTCTAATACCTGGCTGATCTGAGCGGAACCTCCTTGCCGGTCCTAGTGGAGCTGTCTGTGTCCTGTTTGAGCTGGTTGATTCACCCTCCGATTTCTATATGCCCAAATTTATGGCTTTCTGGTAAGCGCATTAGCGTGATTCACTTCCAGCACGGTGATAGCATATTGAACGGTGGAGGCTTGCTTTTGAGCACTATTACACTCATCTTTGGACTTTTTTCTTATTCATTGGACACTGTGATTTATGTTTGTGTTACTATTGGATGTCACTTTATTTAATTGCAAAGCACATAATTATCTGATATCACCTTGTATCATTATTTATATTTTTATTTGGATACCTTTAGGGATATCCTCTTTTATATGTGTTTATCACATTTATCACTTAGCGCAGCTTTACTTGTTTATCTGTATATATATACATAGTTGCATTGGTCCAGCTTGGACTAATATGACGATGTATATACTAGGGATCGACCGATATATCGGGGGCCGATATGCACTTTCCTCGATATATCGGAATCGGCCCCTGATGTTACCGATATTGCGGATATTTCGGGAAAGTGCTTGTACCGGAGAGATGCCTGCAGCTAGAGGCATCACCCCGGTACCGGCATCCATAGCCGACGGTCGGCTGTCTTGTAATGACAACCAATGCGGCTGAGAAGCCATTCAGCTGTCATTACAAGGAGCGGGAGGGGACGTCCCTCCACTCCCACCGCCTTCCGCAGCTCGCCCGGGTCTCCCGTTCCACTGGGAGACCCGGGCAACCAGACTTCACGGCCTCCGAAGAGAAGACCCGATCAAAGCCGCATTCCACTCTTATCAGGTCTCCATGCAACAACCCGAAGTGATGTCTTGACATCACTTCTGGGTACTCGGTGCCAAATTTAAAAAAATTACAGCATTCAAAACAGCCAAACTTGACATTTTGGATGCTTTTAAGTGCAGAGGAGGGGTTTGGGGTCTTTTAGACCCCCAGATCCCTCCACAAGTGTACCTGTCAAAAACAATATAGATACCGATATGCAATGACCAAAATATCGGTATCGACAATAAAAAAACGATATCGGTCTATCACTAGTATATACCATACCTGGCCAATGCCCTGGAAGCTGGCAATCACTTCTGGTCGGACGATAGCACACTCACCATACCGCGGATTTTGAATGCTGCATGCATGCTCGTTTTACTACTTTTTATGTAAGTGCAATTTTATTAATAAATACTTAATACTTGGAACGTACTGCACCATTTTAGTTTCTTTCATTCTGAGGTATCATTGTTGTGAAAAGGAGGTCCTATATGTCATCATATCATCATGTCCTTATCAGTCGCTCACATCTGATTCAACTCTGCCATTTTTGACTGCTCTATAATATGAGGGTCAATTTCATCTTGTAAGCAATTTTATGTGTCGCGTGGTGATTGATGAAGCACTTTTTACCTACTCACTGGTGATTGGAGGACCTTTCCCGTCTTCCTATCATCAAAGACTCTTTTTGGGACTGAATTCATAAACCATTGGTGCTGCTTTTTTGTTTATGTTTGATGTATTGGGTGTGTAATATTACCCTATAGTTCTGTCTGCCTTCTTTTACAAAGTCATTAACATTTATTTAGATTAAAAGAGCAGATATTTTCCCTTTTTCAAATCACTGAAGTAGCCACCGCTACTTCAGTGATCTCTACTTGCTTCCGGGTCCCATACGGAGTGGCCAGCCTGATGCCTTGTGAATGCAGGAGGTGGATTGCTCAGTACAGGTATCATTCAGAGGATTTTCTAAATGAATGCAAAGCATTCTCTTAATGGAAGAGGTGAGAAGCGAAATGCCACCTTCCCGCCTCTTCACCTAGTCCAATCAGAGATAGCATTGCATTCATTCAGAAAATGCAAAGCATTCTCTTAATGGAAGAGGTGGGGAGCGAAATGTCACCTCCCCGCCTCTTCACCTAGTCCAATCAGAGAAAGCATTGCATTCATTCAGAAAATGCAAAGCGTTCTCTTAATGGAAGAGGTGGGGAGCGAAACGTCACCTCCCCGCCTCTTCACCTAGTCCAATCAGAGAAAGCATTGCATTCATTCAGAAAATGCAAAGCATTCTCTGAATGGCTCCCATGCTGAGCAGCTATTCACAATGCAAGAGAGCAGCCGCTAAACGTGGGACCTCCAAGCTAGTGGAGATCACTGGAGTAGCGGTGTCTACTTCAGGATTTCCAGGGTTTAGAATCATCAACCAGGTATGTCATATAAATAGTAACATCGATCAAAGCTGGACCAATGAAACTATGTATAACATGCAGATGCCACAAATTAATTTTTAACAAATTATACAGAGAAACATATTTGTTTTAATATTAATATAGTGTGGTATGATTCTTTACATTATGCAATACGCTGATACATTTAAATATTTGTTAAAAAGTTAAATTGAAATACTATAGTTTTTTCTTTACAACCATATAGATTAAAGTAAAGACCCCCCCTCAAAACTGTACTTTAGGTACTAATAATATTTTTCTCCTTTATGGGAAATAAATACATTCTATTCTGGCTGCAGGGTTTGTTGTGGGGACGTTTTCTGAGCTAATCTCCTTTAGCTTTGAGAAGCTGCTACTATTTTTTGGTATTCTGTACTTTAAGAATCTGTGCAAGGAGCTCTGATTTTCCTTTACTCTATGACCCGTAACACCTGATAAACAAGCTGTTTTCCAGCCAAGGAAGAGTCTGCTTTTTCTATCCAGGTCAGGAACAAATGCTGTTGCCGTTACATTGATGCTGCCATCGTGTGACATGAAATGGAACAGAACAGGCAATGGCTGGCTTAAAAATACAACAATGTAAAACAATAGCATGTTTAGAACATTCGTAAATCTATTAGGCCTTTTTTTTTTCATCTAAACAAGACTTTATATTTTAATGTTGGTTGTTTTTAACCACTTGGACCAATTCTGGCATTTCTCTCCTACGTGTAAAAATCATAATTTTTTTTTTTGTTAAAAAAATAACTCAGAACCCCCAACCATTACATATATATATATTTTTAGCAAAGACCCTAGAAATAAAATGGCGATTGTTGCAATTTTTTCTGTCACATGGTATTTGCGCAGAAATTTTTTAAATGCAATTTTTTTGGAAAACATTTTTTTTATTGAATTTTATTGCAAAAAAAAACCCACCATAGATAACCTAATTTTTGGTTAAATAATGAAAGATGATGTTACGCTGAATAAATAGATACCAAATATGTCACACTTTAGAATTGCCCACATTCATGGAATGGTACAAAACTACAATCTCCTTAGGCAACGCTTAAAAACTTTTACAGGTTACCAGTTTAGAGTTACAGAGGAAATCTAATGCTAGAATTATTGCTCTAGCTCTAACGTTCATAACAATACCTCACATGTTTGGTCCAAATGTTGTTTACATGTGCGGGAGCGACCTATGTATGTGCTTGCGTCTGCGTGCGAGAATAAGGGGATAGGAGCGCTTTAAAAAAAATTTTCATTATTATTTTTTTCTTTTTTTTCACTTTTAGTACTACTACAAGAAATGTAATCATCCTTTGTTATAGGAATAAGGTGTGACAGGTCCTTTTTATGGAGACATCTGGGGTCAATAAGACCCCAGATATCTCCTCTACCCTGGAAAGCATGAGATCAAAAAACAACATCAATCTCTGCTTTCCAGAGTAAAAAACTGGCAGTGTTTACATCTGCCAGCGCCAGAAGTGACCCCATGAGGTCGTTTCTTACCTGGCAGGGTCATAGAGACTGCCGGGGACCATCAAGTCCACGGCCAGCTCCATGGTAATTTTGCGGCGCCGCTGGATCTTTTCTCTGGGTCCCTGATCGCATGGCTGAAAACACAGATATGTAGATGATGCCTGCAGAATCATCCAGATATCACCACTTCAAGTCCAGGTTGTCATATGAATAGATCCTTCTGAATCAACAGGGTACATGTCGGCCTTACCATGTTACTTTACTGCTTTGAGCACAATAAGTGCAATAAAAAAAAAAAAAAAAAACGCTGCTTCATCATGGGACATAATGCCAAATTAGGATTTTTCATACTATTAGAGGCTTCCACTTGTGTTTTATATTATTAAAGGCTGCAAATAGTGTTTTTAAGCAATCAGACCTTGTCTGGTAGATATGCAGGGAGATTAGTGGATCAGCAAAGCAGCAATGATGTAAAACTCTAACAATGAGGAAGTATGTAGGATATACTGTATATTAAGCACCCTCTTAGTTAGGTTGCTAGGATGCTAGGTACATTTAGTCATGTTTGGCTCCTCTGTAATCACTAGAGCAGATTTTGATTGCTTTGTGCTGTTTTGGATCTCACAGGCAGCAGGTTTGATTGTTTCATCCTGCATTCTAGTTATGGTATCTATAAAACATAGTAGGCTGGAAAGTCAATTGAGCAGCCTGAATATTTTTTGTGCTTCAGCCAATCCCTAGGGAGATGTTCCCAGCACATGGCTTCAGAGGCATATAAATAGTCTAAGCTATATGTCTAAGCTATATGTCTAAGCTTTAACAGCAGGGACTTGCTGTTAGAGGGATTCCACCTGTTTGGGTGGGGGTGGCTACACCCCCCCGTATTTGCAGCAGCTCTACTGGTACAACCCGATGTTCATCTAGCTACCAGCTGTGACATAGCTGGAGGGCCTACTTCTAAAATTATTTTCTGGAGATAGTCAATGGATTTCTCCTTAGAGCCTGATCTTGAGAACTCACTGAAGAGTCCTCGGTAGAAGTTGGAAAGGGTCTGGCTGTCTTGAGGTGTTGTGGACATTAACCTCTCACTCATTGAAGACTGTCCGGTGAATGCTGTAAGATACTGGAGATAGCTTTTACAAGGACTCATTTCTGGCCATCTTCATTTGCTCCTGCATAAAGACTGTCCAGGGAGGCTTAACCTAGTGAAGTGCCCTCCTGCTATTATTCAGTAGTATCCCATGACACCCTACATGACATATGCGACTGTACCTACACACCTTTTAGATGTGAGAACCCCCTCGGGGGATCCTACAATTAACTGCGGGAGGTAGTCCTACTAAAAACAATGGGAGGCTGCAGGCTCCCGCAGCTAATCGCACCCACTCGTATGTAATTGCTCATACAGCAATCACATGCAAGTGATCGACCCTGGACTGCATTCTAATCAGCGTGTGGGTGCATTCACAGGTGTGAATTTACCAAGATCAAAACAGTTTGCCAAATCAATCAATAGGCTTCCTCTACATCTTAGTAAATTAGAAAAAAATGGGTATATTAAGGGGAAGATTTAACTTACAAAAGGGAGGGTTGAAAGGAATGGCCTAAGATATAGGGTGTATGGATGCATGTATATTCATGGAAGACACATAATGTGATTTTAAAGGCTTTCTTTTTCTGTCTAAATAACAAACATCTCATGAAAGGATTTATGTGGTTCCGCGCTTAGGATAGGGGGTATATATGGAAAAATATGACACCACACCTGGCTGCTGCCCACTTCAAAAAATGCAACCCTGAAAGGGGGGCATTTGAATGAATAAGAAAAAGGAGGAGAAGTGGTTGGCGCTGCCTGGTGGGGTATTGGGAATACAATTTATGGTTGCTAGCAACCATAAATTGTATTCCCAATACCCCACCAGGCAGCGCCAACAAACATCTCATACTCACCTGCTCTGTGCTCAGGTCCCTCACCAACACTCTTGGCCCTCTTTCCTACTGATTGCCCCCAGAGCAAGCAGCTTGCAAAAGGGACATCCAAGCAGGCTCGTTCCTGAGCTGCGGCTTTTCAAACACAGAGCCGCACCCCCTCTCTCTCCTCATTGGCACACTGGCCAATGGCTCCTACTGCTGTCTCAGTCAATAAGAAGGGAGAGTCCCCAGAGAGCCAAGGCTCACATACAGATCACTGGATCGAGATGGGGCTCATTAAGTATTAGGGGGCAGGGGGGACTGCTGCACAGCAAAGGTTTTTTTGCCTTTATGCATAGAATGCATTAGGATAAAAAACATTGAGCCTTTAGAACCACTTTAAGTGTTGGATGTGTGGCATCTCTATATCCTTGCTAAAAGACATGAACAGAAGACCTTAGTATTCAAAAGAGACTCATACGGTTTCAGATCATTGCATTATTGTGTATATACTCTGTTGAACCTGTTATCTGTTGCTGGGATCCAATAAACACTACACTCTCTGGAAAAGAACTGAGGTTGCCTGGAACTTACATTCTTCATATGCATTCCTATTCCCATTATTATAAATATATCTTATGTTATACTACTTTATATGACAGAGATTGCATATTCAGTGCATAAATGTCTGCTTCTATTTACAATGTATGTAAAATTACAGAATCAAGGATGTAATAACATATGCAATAAATACAAAGGTAGAGTTATTGCAATAAAGTATCTGTGAGTTCTAGCATACTTACATTGAAAGGTCCCACTTGGTCCCTCATGCCTACCACATTTTATAGTAAATGTTTAAAAATGTAACATAATTTTCCTTTGAAGAAAAAAGTAGAGTAACGCATAAACTTACATCAAAGAAAGAAATGGGTTTTCTTGTTCAATTTAATTGTCTAATTTGGAGCTAAGTTTATCTGTCTCTGGATTCAGAAGGCTTAAAATGAATACATTACTTTTGTGCCACGTAAATACAGCATTCATCAAAGTGACATGGAAGTAATGAATATATTTTAAATACAATTAGGATACCGGCTATTTTTTTCTCTTTCTCAACTTGGTGGTGTATTCAACCTTACCAGGTGAGAAATAAAAAAAAAAAAAAAAACACAAGACGTGATTGAAGTGCATATTACCACACTTAAAAAGACTGAAAGCCACAACTACAGGCTAGTTAGAGACAAACAAAAAATGCACCTGTCAGAAAATCTTAAGGAAAACTTGTGCTTTGCCCATGCAGAATAAAGCAACAGGCTGGCTTAAAGTGGTAATAAACCCAAGAGCAACGTTTTATTATATACTGCAGCTTACCATTTCTTGGATGCGATGGCTTCAGTACTTTTCTTTAGGCTTTCTTTATTATTCTATTTTCATCTGGTGATCCAGCTCTCCAGCAGTATGTATCAGTTACAGAGATGAGACAAACCATTTAACATTAGCAGCAGGGGCGGCCCATCCATTAGGGCCGCAGGGGCGCCGCCCCCCTTATCCATGCGTCTGGCCCCCTAATGTACATGGAGGGCGCGGGACGCATGGGTTCCAATAGGGGATTTTTTTTTGTTTTGAAGCACGTAATTAGAGCCAGAGGCTCTAATAGGCTTCAAAGCAGGGTGGCACTGCGCCCTGAGCCCACCCATTGTGTGACAATAGCGAATGAATATTCACCATTGTCACACTGACTCTCCTCCCAGCCAATCAGGAAGAGGGTTGTGGGACCCCTTTCCCAATTGGCCAAAAGAAGAAGCGATCTTGCTGGCCAGTGGCCAGGAAAAGGCAGAAGAGACACGGCTGGAGGAGAAGGACAACGGCTCACGGCTCAGCCATCCAGCACTCCCCGGCTCAGACAGGAGGAAGGAGGAGGTAAGGAGGCAGACTGTAGGGGGGGACGTGTCACGGGGTAGGAACATGTCGTCTTCCAACTGACTGACCGACCGACCGGGGGGGGGGGGTTGCGCATTGGTTTGCCGCCCCCCCTGAATTACTGAGCACCAGCCGCTACTGATTAGCAGGGGTGCTTAAAATGATCAGCTTTTATTTATTTATGTAAACTCTTTATCTCAAAAGAGTATAGACTGTTTGCTGTAACTGCTTGGCTGCAGTTAAGCTTCAATTCGTTAGTCTGTTTAAATCTGCTAGTACATTTAATACTCCCCACCCCCAGACTGGCAATGCTACTGTCTAAAGGTGCCCCCTGTGCGCATTCCTCCAGAGCGGGGGCACTCCAATACATGGGGTGTATTAGTGGCCAGATCACCAGGTGAAAACAGAGGGAAAAAAGCCTAAGAAGAAAGATGAACCACAGCATGTAATGATTGCTAAGCTGCATTATATTAAATTTTTTGTTTTGGGTTTAATACTGCTTTAATGTTCCCCACCCTGGCAGCCCATGTACATAGTTTCTTCAAACTCCTGCTGTTCTGTCTAGACATCTGTGTAAGTAGCCATAGTTGGTACTTGCACAGACTAGGAACTCTCCCCTTATTACCATTTCACAGTGCTGGGTAAATTACTAATCTCCAGCACTATCATATAAGAGAAGTGAGCCACACGTTCCTCCATATCTGAAAGTACCGGGGAACAAATCTGAGGTGAATACAGCAGTGGCGTACCTAGAGCATTTGGCACCTGGGGCGGATCCTATATCTGGCACCCCCCCCCCCCACTTTAAAATGTAAAAACACCCGCAAAAATTTGTAATGTCTCCAAGAATATTTATTGCACAAATTTCCCAGCCCCCCTATCACAGTGCCCTTTGCAGTCTGCCCCCCCCCCTGTCTCTCTAATCACAGTTCCCCCTTTTGCACTCTCTGCCTACCTTTGGCATAGACAGATAGCTAATACTATTATCAATGTGTTTAAGTTTGAGTAAGAGATTGGAGACATGCTAAAGGAGATAGTCAGAGACTGAGGACATGATGCAAGAGATGGTAAGAGACTGAGGACATGATACAAGAGATGGTCAGAGACTGAGGACATGATACAAGAGATGGTCAGATACTGAGGACATGATACAAGAGATGGTCAGAGACTGAGGACATGATACAAGAGATGGTCAGAGACTGAGGACATGATACAAGAGATGTTCAGAGACTACGGACCCAATACAAGAGAAATCCGAGACTGAGGATATGATACAATGGTCAGAGACTACGGACGGGATACTAGAGATGGTCAGAGACTGCAGACAACACACAGGAGATGGTCAGAGACTGAGGACATGATACAGGAGATGGTTGGTCAGAGACTGAGGACATGATACAAGAGATGGTCAGAGACTGAGGACATGATACAAGAGATGGTCAGAGACTGAGGACATGATACAAGAGATGGTCAGAGACTGTGGACATGATACAAGAGATGGTCAGAGACTGAGGACATGATACAACAGATGGTCAGAGACCGAGGACATGATACAAGAGATAGTCAGAGACTGAGGACATGATACAGGAGATGGTCAGAGACCGTGGACATGATCCAAGAGATGGTTGGTCAGAGACTGAGGACATGATCCAAGAGATGGTATGAGACTAAGGACATGATCCAAGAGATGGTCAGAGACTGAGGACATGATCCAAGAGATGGTCAGAGACTGAGGACATGATACAAGAGATGGTCAGAGACTGCAGACATGATACAAAAGAAGGTCAGAGACTGCAGACTTGATAGAAGATAGAAGAGCATTAGGGGAGCCGGAGAGCACAGGGCAAGCAGAGAGCACTGGAGGAGCTGAAGGGCGCGGAGGGGGACTGGAGAGAATTAAGAGGGGTTTGAAAAGCATTGTAGGGGGGTTGGAAGGCGCAGGGGTGGAGAGCACTGGAGGGGACAGGGAAAACCAGGGGGATGGAGAGCATGGGGGGAACTGGAACTCACTGAGAGGGGAGGCAGGGAGCACAGGGGGGTGGAGAGCACTGGGGGAGCCAGAGAGCATAGGGGGGAGATGAAAAGCACTGCGGGGAGCTGAAGAGCACTGGGGGGGGGCAAGAGCACTGAGGGGTTAAGAGCAGGGGAGTGTTAAGAGCAGGGGGTGTTAAGAGCAGGGGGGTGTTTAGAGCACTGGGGGGTGTTTAGAGCACTGGGAAGTGTTTAGAGCAGGGGGGTGTTTAGAGCAGGGGGGGTGTTTAGAGCAGGGGGGGTGTTTAGAGCAAGGGGGTGCTTAGAGCAGGGGGGGTGTTTAGTGCAGGGGGGGTGTTTAGAGTGGGGGGGTGTTTAGAGCGGGGGGGTGTTTAGAGCACTGGGAAGTGTTTAGAGCAGGGGGGTGTTTAGAGCAGGGGGGGTGTTTAGAGCAAGGGGGTGTTTAGAGCAGGGGGGGTGTTTAGTGCAGGGGGGTGTTTAGAGTGGGGGGGTGTTTAGAGCGGAGGGGGGTGTTTAGAGCAGGGGGGTGTTTAGAGCAGGGGGGGTGTTTAGAGCAGGGGGGGTGTTTAGAGCAGGGGGGGTGTTTAGAGCGGGGGGGTGTTTAGAGCAGGGGGGTGTTTAGAGCAGGAGGGGTGTTTAGAGCAGGGGGGGTGTTTAGAGCGGGGGGGGTGTTTAGAGCAGGGGGGGTGTTTAGAGCAAGGGGGGTGTTTAGAGCAAGGGGGTGTTTAGAGCAGGGGGGGTGTTTAGAGCACTGGGAAGTGTTTAGAGCACTGGGGGTGTTTAGAGCAGGGGGGTGTTTAGAGCAGGGGGGGTGTTTAGAGCAGGGGGGGTGTTTAGAGCAAGGGGGTGTTTAGAGCAGGGGGGGTGTTTAGTGCAGGGGGGGTGTTTAGAGTGGGGGGGGGTGTTTAGAGCGGGGGGGGTGTTTAGAGCAGGAGGGGTGTTTAGAGCAGGGGGGGTGTTTAGAGTGGGGGGGGTGTTTAGAGCAGGGGGGGTGTTTAGAGCAAGGGGGTGTTTAGAGCAGGGGGGTGTTTAGAGCAGGGGGGTGTTTAGAGCAGGGGGGGTGTTAAGAGCAAGGGCAGGGGGGGGGGCTGGAGAGCACTAGGGGGCCAGCAAGTTGTATAGGAGAGGGGATGGGACAGCTGCATATAGATGATTTGATCTTTACATATTCCTCCTGCTGCCGCTAACTGACTGCAGGAGGGAGAGGGGAATCGGCCATTCAACGGCAGCAGGAGAAATACGGAAAGATTAATCCCTCTATATCCAGCTGTACCATCTCCTCTCCAGTCCAGACAGTCACACAGAAGGAGGCTGCTCAGTGCTCACCTTCTTCCCGCCGGCCGCCGCCCCCGCGAGCAGCGCGGACTAAGGGAGCTGCAGCTCCTTCACACTGACTGATATTCCAAGCAGCCTGACACCCCCCCAGCGCGTGGCACCCGGGGCGGGCCGCCCCCCGCCCCCCCCCCCCCCCCCGTTAGTACGCCACTGGAATACAGTATATGTTGGCTAGAAGGGGAACCATTAAAGTAAACCTGTTCTTTTTTTTGCCCTGCGTGGGAAGTCCAATTTTTTGGAGAACTTCACTCTCTTAATAAACCTTGTCTATTTTAATTCTTATACCGCAAACATTAAGAAATAGAAAAGAAAGTATATCATATTTACTTGTTTTAAACTTTTTTTTACATTTCTTCAGTTACTTCCTGGTTTCTGGCCTAGGTAAATGATGTCATACATCCCAGGAATCTTCGGTGGGGAGGAAGGGTTTTTCTGCTAAGCACGCCCTCCTAGCCTGCCTACCTGAGTTAAGGGCAGATGGATTCCAGATAGAAAATGTTACATGAATCATCTGCCCTTAATCAAGATTGGCACAGCCAGGAATGCTAGGGGGTGTTTTTTTTAAAAGCCATTTCTCAGCAAAATAAAGCATGGAGACATGGGTGAATGGGTGTGTTTGCTTTGAATATTAAAAATGGATTAAATTGGGAATTATCTCACAAGTTCCTTACCAGGTGGCATTACACCCCTTAAATAACAGCTAAATTCTCTGACAGCCAATCCAATCAGTGTTGGCGGGAATGCAGTCAGGTGGGCACACTAATACACATGGTGTGGGCATGCCCTCGCCTGCAACATTTCTGGGGGGCAGTTTTCAACCTAATTAACATAGTCACCGGTACTCATATCACTCCTGCGGTGGAATTAGCTATACTTGGAATAAATATCACTTCCTACCCAAAAAATACCAGATCTATTACTATGCATATACTTTTTGCAGCTAGATCAATCATCATGCGCAAATGGAAGACAAATGACCCTCTTTCCATGGCGGACGTAATATCCCATATAAAATTAATAGATGAATGCAAAAAATTCTTGGTCTTTAAGGAAGGTAATATCCTCCTGTATAATGCCAACTGGTCTCAATGTCACCTTACAGTGGCTAATGGTCTAATATAGTGGAATTTATTGAGCGTTGTTTACTGTTCAGGTATCTATATGTTGCTGGACAATGTCTTTGAAGTTTAAAAATAATTCTTGCTTAATTTTTCTCTTTATTCTTTGTTGCTGGCCATATGTTTCGACAATTTCTAAATGTTATACAGCTTTGGCTGGCCTGGCATGCCCTCAGGGACCATAGATGAGAGATCAATGGGGGTGCGCCAGACTGGTCGACCTATACCCAGCTATGGTCTTAGCTTTGGCAGATCGTCATAGATGTAATCATTTGTTGCATTGTCTCCTGGTCATTTTTGTCATTCGAGTTGTTATTCCTGTACTCTAGTGTACTTACTGATGATATTTTACTTGTTATCAGTTAAATTTTCAATAAAAAATATAAAAAAAAAAAAATGGATTAAATAGCATTTTTTGTTTTGTGGTGCTTAAATGAAGTGTAGTTCCACTTTAAACTGCTGAACAGGAGCAGGCTGGGTAAGATAGGTTTTGCCTTTGTTTTTCCCCCCAGGTATGAAAGTTTTGGGGGGGCTTTTTGAGGATGATGTTAAAATGACCCATGCCGTTCCTCAAGCTATACCATCTAACATTATCTGTGTAAGGCTGTTGTACAGTTCGTATTGTTCCCCCCACCCATTTTATAGATCTTTAGCAATTCTTTAGCAATTCCCACATAACAGTTGTGACTGGAAATAAGATGTTGGAGGTAAAGTCATTTCTTACTCAGTCTGTTATATGGCATCATCCCTTTCCTGATTGCTTGGAATTTTTTTGGCTGATGTCAACAGAGCAGATAAGGATAAGCAGATAAGGATAGCCTAAAACACATGAAAGGGAACCTGGAGCTCCATCTGCTGGACTAATATGCGAATTAGAAATTTTTAGTTTTTTAATTCTGAACATAATAAAGAAAGAAAATATCTTAACAAAACTATATACATTCTCTTTAAAAAGTACTCATCTACAAAACAGAATAAAGTACATAGTGGTAGATAAATTCTTTTGGCCCAACAGCGAATAATCTGTGACTGCATCTCTTATTTTTGCTCTTTTTCTAAGGCTGATGTCAGATGGGAAACCCTGCAGTGATCCTGCCACTGACAATTTGCTGAAATTTCCAGTGGCAAGATAGCTAACAGGCCACCTGTTTGTCCTTATGGAATTGCTCCCTATTAGGCTGGGGCAGTCCATTACTAGCAATTGAGCTTTAGCAGTGTTTGGGTCAGCGACTGAGGAATATCTCACTGTGTCTAACTACTGAGGGACCAATTTCATAGGGACAGACATTCAGCCACTCTTGCAATCCTGCTACTGGCAATTTGTCTCTAGTGGCAGATTCGGCCATCTGACATCATCCTAAGTGTTCTTAACGGTGCAAAAAAAAAAAAACAGGATTAAAACTGTGCAGAGAACAATCAATATTTAATATTAAAAAAAATCTATTTAGATATACATTGCAAGGAATTTAAAAAAACCTCATTGCAGGGTCCTAACTGCCATTGTATTGTACCTAATACATTGACTCTAGTCACTACCACTTGCAGCCATATCCTGCTTTCTTGGTGCTATGTGGAACAGTCTTCTTATTACAGTCATAGTGTTTAGTATTTAAAAAAAGCAATGAGCCAATGACCTGAGCAAGAAATTACATTTCTGGGGGACAGAAAAAAGCAGAGAAGCAATGTCTACAAGGCAACCTAGGCACCAGCCTAGGGTCTAAGGAGCTGCAGGGGTCCCAGCTACAACCTTCTTGCTATTGTAGTAAACCAATGGGTAGAGCAATTGGTCAACACAGTACACCTGCCTGTTGCTTCACAAGGGAGGATGCAATTGTGGGTGATTGGCGTCTAAAGGGGCAAAGACAATGCAAATGGGGTGGATTTTCTGTGTCTACTGCAAACCTTATAAATGCCAATTGAGGGGAGAGTGGCAAAGCTGCTACCTTACCTAGTGCCCATTCTGCCTTAATCAATCTCTAAACAACAATGCCCGAAAAAACAGCCCCATGCAAGGGGGGTTGAATTTCGTACCAGTTTGAGGTTCCAAATTAAAGTGGAAAGGTCATTTTTATGTATAGCAAATGACAAAAAGGCTTGCACATATATCTATCACTTTTTTTTTACAAAAAGTAGGGTTATGCTTTAACAATCTACTTTCTGCTAGGATTAGCACTGTTCTACATTACCAGTAGATTCCGCAATGTGAATCTTACTACAGCGTCTCCAGGAGCCTAGAACAACAGCCTCCCTCCTCCTCCTCCTGTACCCATTCTCTGTGCTGGAGAGACAGCCTTCACGCTTCACTGACTAATGCTGGAGTTTTAATATCTGCCTTGAAACACTCATCTATCATCACCTGATCTATTCAGTGGCTTATACTAATAGAACGTAGATAGAAATCAGATAGCATACACTTCCACACAGGCTCAGAAATAATTTGTGTGCTCCTAAAAGCAAATAAAGCCATGCATGCAGATTAAAACCTGACTGTTCTATAAAAAGTAAATTGCAATGGTGTATTGCCAGAAGAGGAAAAAAAAAACAATCACATTGGGGTCATTTATAGATCAAAGTGTATTCTCAATCATAATAAGCTTTTTACTTCTTCAATATGTTAAAAAAAGGTAAAGTTCATGATCACGTTTTAGAATGTGTATCAAGTATTTGTCGTTTGTAGCAAAGCAAAGACGTAAAACAGCTGCTAGGGGCATTTGACAGGTCGTTATGCTGATGACAATGGGTCACTAGTCCAGGCAGCACCGTCAGTTAAAAGTAACATTCAATAACATCTGCAAGACAGCTGATGGATGGAACAGCTTGTCACAGTTTACTGGTTTCGACCGTGTCAGTGACAGTTGTTGGCCATCTAACCAGGAAAGCTTCAGCTCCAGGGTTCAGCTGGTGTTCTATGCAAATACACAAATTTAGCAGAGGAACTGGCAATTTTGAAATGTGTCATTTATAACAAGTCAGTTATTTTGGAAGTTGGAATAATTTCTTTTTTTTTTTTTTTAATTCATTTTTATTGATTTTCAAAGAATACAACACAAATGAAAGAGTGTGATCATTGCATAGTAACCAGCATATTACAAAAGACAGATATACATACTCTGTCAACACAACGTATATGTAGATATAAACAGTATATGACTGGTGAAACCTGGAGAAAAACTGAAATCAGAAGAACAAAGAGTAACATACAGATTGAGATAAAAGAAGGGAGGGAGGTTCAGGGGGGGAGCCAACAAGGCTCAAAAGATACCTATGCCAAGGAAGGAATGGTATAAAACAGTTCAGATGAGAAACACAAATTATTCATTTAAGTGCAAATCTGCTAGTCTAGAGTAGCCACTGGGAATCGAAGCGTTTTCTCTGGCCTTGCCGAGTTGCTATCCTACATTCAAACTTAAAATGAGTGTGGACTAACTCCACAACATCCCCAAGGTTCGGAGCTAAAGGTACCTTCCATTTACGAGCTAGCACCAATCTAGCCGCTAGGAGAATGTGGATAACAAATGTTCAACATATAAAAGGGAACCTGTCAATATTTAGGTTCACGATAGCAAGTCCTGGATCTGGAGGGGTGAGAATACCCGATATACAGAATCTGATATCAGACGGAATACACTTCTCCAGAAGCTTTGTAGGCTCTTGCATGTCCAAAACATGTGCAATAAATGTCCGACTTCTCTGCACCCCCTTCAACAAAGAGGGGATGAGGAGGGCAGGAACTTGGGTATGCAGAGGGGGGTAAGGTACCATCGGTTGGAAATATTTCTAATACAATACAGGGGCCGTTCAAGTAAAACCAGGACTTTTAATATTACAGGTATAAAAATGAATGCTAGCATGGCGGTACTAAATGCAATGGTAAGTGGCAAGTGTGTCCTATTACTGATTGGCAGCATACATGTAGCGGGCCAGTCCAGAGATCGTTAATTTATAGTAGACAACAGTGTTAATGCCTGCATGGAACAGTGTGCGGTGATGACGTTTCTTGTGAACAATGGCGTAAAACCCATGGGTATCTACATAAGAGCTCATGTACACTACAGCTTCTAAACTTGAGTTTAGGAGCTTTTGCTGAGTTTTTTGCCAAAGATCCCAAACTTAACTCCATAAAAGCCCATGTGCTTATTAGGTTCAACCTCCCCTAACCTCCCTCTTCTAAACACGAAAGAACCACATTTTAATCACCGGCCACAAAATGTAGCAAAATCGTGGCACGATTTTGTAGCGTTTTGCGTTTTTCTGCGGCTGGCGGTCAACCTAGTCTTTGTGTACATGAAGCCTAAGACTTCAAGAACAGTACAGTAAAGAGACACTCAACCGCAGTAAGACATTTGAATGGTATAAACGTTTTAAAGGTGGCTGTACATGTCAGTGACAATGCCGGCAGTGGTCGTTCCCAGCCTACAGCAGTCATTCCTGTGAAAATTCAATGCGTGGACGCCTGATCCTGGATAATTGATGCATAACCTGTCCTGAAATTGCACAAAAGTGGGAACGGTAAATGCAATCATTTATGAACATTTGCATTTTGAAAAATTAGTGCACACTGGGTACCAATGCAGCTTTCAGCTTTTATGTATAAATGATAGGATGCGCTAACTCTACTGTATTGGAGAGCAGCACCTAGAACTCCCTGAACTTGGGGAGAAAGTAATAACGTGTAATTGTGCTAGTTCCCTCTAAACAATATACACAAATGAGAAAACATTTGAATAGGGTGTAATCTTAAAACAATATTCAAAAATGAAAATACTTTTGATATTGGTGCAATCTTAAATTAACCTCTTTACGACCACCAGCCGCAGATGTACTGCGGCAGGCAGCTGCTCCTGCCCGAAACGCCATAACTGTAGGGCGGTCACGAGCAGGGAGCTAGGGGGCGAGCACGCATCACTGGCGGCGTGCTCCCACCCCCAGTCGGCAGTGGGGAAGCCGATGCATGGGTCAGGTGGCTCCGATTGCCACCTGGCACCCGCGATCGTTCCCCGTTGAGAGAGAAGGGCAGTCGGCTGTTGTAAACACAGCCGACCATTCTTCTCTCTGGAATGATCATAGAGCCCCTGTGATCCTTCTATATAGAATCACATGGTCATTTCATAAGCCACCCCCCCCCCCACAGTTAGAATCACTCCCCTAGGTTTACATTTAACCCCTTGACTTCCCACAGGTTAACCCCTTCCCTGCCAATGGCATTATTACAGTAACAGCGCATAATTTTAGCACTGATTACTGTAGTAATGTCACTGGTCCCCTAAGTGTCAAAAATGTCAGTCAGGGGTCCGATCTGTCTGCCGCAATGTCACAGTCCCGCAAAAAATTGCAGATCGTCGCCATTACTAGTAAAAAAAAAAAGCTAAAAATGACATAAATCTTTCCCATAGTTAGTAACTTTTGCGCAAACCAATCAAAATACACTTATTGCGATTTTTTTTTTACCAAAAATATGTAGTAGAAAACAAATTGGCCTAAAATGTTAAAAAAAATAGATTTTTACATTTTTTGGGGGGGAGGGGGATATTATATAGCAGAATATGAAAAATATTGATTTTTTTTTTTTTTTCAGAATTGTCGCTCTTTTTTTTGTGTATAGCGCAAAAAGTAAAAATCGCACAGGTGTTCAAATACCACCAAAAGAGAGCTCTATTTGTGGGGAAAAAAGGACATACATTTTATTTGGGTACAGTGTCACATGATCATGCAATTGTCAGTTAAAATCACGCAGTGCCAAGTTGAAAAAAGTGGCCTGTCATTAAGGGAGCAAATCCTTCCGGTCTTAAAGTGGTAATAATAATTATGAAAGTGCAAACTTGATCAGACCTTGTGCAAATTAGCAAAGGAAAGAAGGTGCATGGTGCTAAAGTGCTAAAGTACAAAAAAGTATTTGATAAAAGATCTTATAAGAACAACATGTCTTGTTTAATGCTAAAGATACACTACAGTATATTGTAAAAAGTAATGGGATGCCTGCCTTTACACGCTCAGATCCATAAAGACATGGATGAGCGAGTTTGGGGTGGGGGAAGTTGACTGACCTGCAAAGTCTTGACCTCAACCTGACAGAACATCTTTGGGATGAATTCAAGTGGAGACTGCGAGCCAGGCCTTCTCGTCCAACATCAGTGCCTGACCTCACAAATGTGCTTCTGGAAGAATGGTCAAACATTCCCATAGACACATTCCTAAACCTTGTGGACATCCTTCCCAAAAGAGTTGGAACTGTTATAGCTGCAAAGGGTGAGCCAACTCAATATTGAACCCTATAGACTAAGACTATAGATGGAGTGCGTTTATCTGACTCCGCAAAATTGACATCTGCTTCGAAGGCCCCTTAAGCGCAAATCTGAAACTGGAAGTGAAAGAAAACATTTGGAAAGGGGAATACGTGGAGATATTCTCACTTCTGCCCTTGGAAAAGTTTAATTTAGATAAAACCAAGCCATCCAACATCAGTGCCTGACCTCACAAATGCGCTTCTGGAAGAATGGTCAAACATTCCCATAGACACATTCCTAAACCTTGTGGACAGCCTTCCCAAAAGAGTTGGAACTGTTATAGCTGCAAAGGGTGAGCCAACTCAATATTGAACCCTATAGACTAAGACTGGGATGGCAATAAAATTCATGTGCATGTAAAGACAGGTGTCCCAATACTTCTGACAATATACTGTACTGTATATAAGAGCTGAGATGCTAAAGCCTTTTGAATGAAAGATATGTTTCATGTATGGTAAATGAGGTGCTAACTACCTCTCTGTCACATTTTTTTCAGGGAACAAAAACTGTGAGTGCAAGCTTTGTTGCCAAGAAGCACTGTATTTGAGTGTCCGATCTGTTGACAAGACAACAAAACATGAAATGGTAATGTAGTAAATAACTTGTGTGTCTGCGGCCTTATTGTTTTAGGGAGTAAAGAATGAACATAATATTAAAGGATTATGCCCCCACTCCCACCCTGGCTTTTATATACTCTTAGTATGAGTTGACCTTGTCCTATGTTTTACTTTAGTTGCATTAAACTTTTATGTGTAGATCACACCATGACCAAGAAAAGCTTACTGTAAGGAAAATAAGACCTGATCTAAGCACGCAAGTGCCGTGGGAGATTTAGCCTGAAGTGCTGTGGTGTATGAACTGTGTTCCAGATGATGATGTGACTTACCCATCGAGGATGACTTTTCACCCATGCTGACACTAGTAATCTTTCCAAGCCTGTAATGTGACAGGACTAACATGCATGGTCAAACATCTCATACAAAACCCATCTGGTGCTGGTGATGCAAAGTTAGAATTCATAAGAATCAAATAAGTGAACCACTATATATATATATATATATATATATAGTATGTATGTATGTATGTATGTATAGTCAGTATGCTGCAGGGATCCAGAGGAGGAGCTGTGCGGCTTCACACACCTGGAAAGCCTGGTAAGTCTGCTGATGTGATTGCCAGTGTTCCTGCATGTCCTGTGAGTTTTAGTCCTGTCCAGTCATTTGTGCTTTCTTGTGTTGCTGGGGGTGGTTTTCTGGGTAGTCTGGAGGGGCGGGGCGATCCCAGGCAGTGACTGTGGCTATGGCTACTAGGCAAGAGAGCTTACTGTCCAATGTGTTTTAGGCTTAGTTGGTGTGCAGGGAGCTGCTGGTGCGCAGCGTTGCCCAGCTAATTTCCTCTGCGGTGGTTTCGCCAGCCCCACCTTGGACGACTGTGGGGATCAGGGTACATCTGTCACAGGATCATCTCAGATGCCGCTGGTGCCCATCAACGTGACGCCTGCTGGCATGCCGATGACTGGCAACGGAGAAACAGGCCCAGTAGTTCCTTATTCTGTTACGGTTTCGCCCGATGACACGCCAAAAACAGTGTCAGAATCCAAGAAGTCGGATGCAGATGGAGTGCGTTTATCGGACTCCGCAAAATTGACATCTGCTTCGAAGGCCCCTTAAGCGCAAATCTGAAACTGGAAGTGAAAGAAAAAATTTGGAAAGGGGAATACGTGGAGATATTCTCACTTCTGCCCTTGGAAAAGTTTAATTTAGATAAAACCAAGCCAGACGAGAGTAAGAAGGAAGAGGAAGAAAAGCGGCGTTATCACCTGATTCCCAGGACTTTCGGGAACTGGCATTTAACATTCTCGCCAGCATTATCAGGGAGAAGGCCTCAGGGTGCTGCTCAGCTATCTTCTGCTATCTGGACTCCATTAGCAATGCCCAGAGAGTGTATGGAGGAGTGGCCTGGTTGCGCTACGATGAGCAGTTCCACCAGCACAGGGCAGTTGGATCTTTGCTAAGGTGGGACCACAAGGACATAAGCTTGTGGATGAAACTCATGACTCAGCTGAGGGCCAGTACCCACTCCTTTCAGGGTGGGGTCGGGGGTACACCTGCCTCCTTATCCATCGACCACAAGAAAGAAGGAGTACTGCTGGCAGTTTATTGACGGGACCTGCAGATTCGGGGGATCCTGCAGTTTTCCTCATGAATGCTCCGAATGCGAAGGTTCGCACCCCTCGTCCTAATGTTTTCGGCCAGGAAAGGGAAAGAAGATCGATGCTGGAAAGAGGGGGAATGCTGGTGAGGGTGGAAAAAATGTCACCTTTTCTCAGTAGGTACCACGACTGAGCAGCTGCCCAGTTGTTGTTGTTGCAGGGCTTTACCGACGGTTTTCTTATTCACTGTACACTTTCCGATATCACACCCGGTGGTGGATAATTTATAATCTGCAAACCAGCTAAATTAGTGAAGGAGGTGTCCTTGAGGAGGTTGGCAGGCCTGTTTCCTCCCCCTCCACTCGATGACTTGGTGGTTTTCCCTCTCGGGGTGTTCCCCAAGAAAGAACACAATAAATTTTGCCTTATCCAGCATCTGTTCCATCCTTGGGGCGGTTTGACCCTGTTTTGTGTGCGGTGTCCTATGCTTCTTTCGACGAGGCGGGTGCGTGGGTGCTCTTTTGGCCAAAACTGACATTGAGGCAGCCTTTCGGTTGCTGCCTATTCACCCACAGAGTTTCCATCTGTCAGGTTGCATTTGGCAGGGTCAATACTATGTTGATCGCTGCTTGCCTATAGGTTGCGCCATTTTCGGTTCTCTTTTCAAAACTTTCAGCTCCTTCCTTAAATGGGTGATGCGGGATTTGTCGGGTCTGAATTCAATCATCCATTACTTGGATTATTTTCTGGTTATAGGTCTCCCAGGGGCTCAGACTTGCCAGATTTTATTGGCAACAGTTCAACATGTGTTCAAAGTTTTTGGGGTGCCATTGGCTTCGAAACTGACATTTCTGGGGATCGTCATCAACACGATCAGGATGGAATGCCGCTTGCCAGTCGACAAACTGGAAGATCTTCGGGGACAGTTTTCAGTGCACTTAGTAGCAAGAAATTGCAATTACAATCTTTGCAGTCTCTTCTGGGTAAGCTCAACTTCGCCTGCCGCAAAATGGAAGAATCCCCCATTGTGTAGTATTCAAGTAGTTTGTTGAAGAAAATGCAGAGGACTTACAGTTATAATGCTCACTGTTCAGCGGGACCATGCTTGCCCACTGAACAGTGAGCATTATAACTGTAAGTCCTCTGCATTTTCTTCAACAGACTACTTGAATACTGCAGAATGGGAGATTTTACCATTTTGTCTTGAGCCTCACCAGACCCACCAACGTGCGGACACCAGAGAGTGGGATATCCCAATTCGGATAGAGAGTACCCCAACACAGCCTTTGCCCATGTGAAAAGGGTGAGGTATTCTGGTGAGTGCAATACCTAGTGGGGACCACGGATGGAAGCACTAGAACATAGTGTCACACCTGCACGGTATCTGGCTGACAAAACACCTGGAGTATATTGTATTATTTTACCGCTGTCAGTTTTGGAGTAATAGAGACTTCTATGCATTTTAATATATGGCTTTCTGATTGCATTGTCACTTTTTTTTTGCATCATTTGTGCATACCTGGCATATGTTGGGACATTACACAAAATAGTCTCCCTGATGGTCAGGGATCACAGCACTATCATAATTGTTTATTTATTGGTTTAAGCATTTTTTCCAAGCACTACTTGGTATGCGCAACAAACAGCCATTTGGGGTCACACCCATCTGCAGTGCAAACATTTAAGCAGCACTACCAACACTGTTTTTATATACAGCACTGTTTATTCAGCACTTCAGCACTTTAAATGGTAAATATCAGTATGGGTAACCATTGTATAATTTACAGCAAGTTTTTGTTTTTTATAGCACACAACACGTTAGCACCTTTTGTAAAGCACAGTGCATTTAACTGGTTCAATTGTGATATATATATATATATATATATATATATATATATATATATATATATATATATATATATATACAGTATATACATGAATTTTGATGTGAATATATTTGTATGCACAGGTTTGATCTATCACTAAACTATATAGGCAACATTTGTATGACCCTTTTTTAGAACAGTGCAAATATCTTTTCAGATGATATTTACACACTCCCTCTTATCTGGTAGCGCCATAAACCAACACCCACATTCCACACCCTGATCTGTACCCCAAATACTAGGGGTAAGTTGTTGGCAGCTTACACCTCTAAAAATCAATATAGGTTCTCTGTAGCGCTGGTTTCATCCATCTACTGTATCATTTGGTTCTTTTAGAGATCAAAGGGATGAACTTCGGTCTGCATATGAGGGCAGTTTAACCACATAAAAACTAAGCCTTTTTCTAACACTTGTTATAATCTATATTTTTTGCTAGAAAATTAGTTAGAACCACCAAACATTATATATATTTTTTTAGCAGAGACCCTAGAGAATAAAACGGCGGCTGCAATATTTTATGTCACATTGTATTTGCGCAGCAGTCTTTCAAACGCAAAGAACCAGGCGTGAAATAAGATAAGAAATTAGATAGGGGGGAAAAAGTAAGCCATTTCTAATCGCCAAAGGTAAAACTTCTATCGTTACCCCTCTCGACTAGATCTTGTTGAATTTCTTGGGACAATTACGCCCCATGTAGATAAGACAATAAAGAGGAAGCACATCATTAATCATTGATCTCCATGCTACCACTGTCAGAGGATCAGCTAGTTTCCACTTGGAAAGGATTGTTTTCCTAGCATAGTAAGCTGTGTAAAATACAAACAGTTTTTGGTGTGTTGAGGCCTGCAGCTTATCAGTTATGCCCAGCAATAGGATTAAAGGGTCTAATGTAATCTGTTCCTCGCCAATTTTATTTATGTTAGCGAACACCCCCCCAGAAGTCTTAACTATGTGCACAGGACCAGACCATGTGAAAAAAATACCCACCTCTGTTTGGCATTCGGGGCAGTTGGCTTGTGAAGTATTGTAGATGGTAGACAATCTCTGTGGAGTATAACAGACCCTGTGGAGAAACTTTACTTGCACTAGCCAATCTCAGGCCGAAACCTTCACAGGCAGGTATTGCTGGATGATGCCCGCATCCCAGTCTTCTCTGAGTAAAGAGGGGAGGTCCCACTTTTGATATAGTTGCTCATTGTCTAAGTCTGTAGAAACAATGAGTCTGAGATAAATGGAAGACAACGGTCTATCAATGATACGATCTGTGAGCAATTTTTCCACTGAGTGTGAGGTCAGGGCAATCGAACCAGGAAACTGTTTCTGGATTGCATGTCTTAGTTGTAAGAACCTGAAGAACATCCAGGAGGGTAATTGAAATTGGTGTTTCATCTCATCAAAATATGACCCTCAGGCATAATATAATGCAGAGTCATGATGCCCCGCCCAGCCCACAGCTGTGGAACCGGAACAGTTCTTTGGTGGGGTAAGTTGGGGTTACCCCATAGCGGAGTATGGGGTGAAACAGTTTGGGGCTTGCCCAGAGCCCTAGTAACCTGTCTCCAAACAAATATAGTGGTATTCATAGGGAGAGTTATGTTAGAATTGGACCAGGGACCCCTATAGACCAGATTGCTGAGTTCAGAATAAGACCCCAAGAGTGCCGCCTCTAGATTGACCACCAAATTGGTTTCAAGTTGCTAAAACCACCACCATATAGTTAACAAAACCACGGCCCAAATATACTTCTTAAAACTAGGCAGAGCCAGGCATCCCTCAGTCAGGGGTAGCTGTAGAGCCTGGGGACCTTACCTACCCAGATAAAAGACGTAATGGTCCGCTCAAGTCCTAGGAAAAATGCATTAGGCCTCGTTACAGGGGGGTCTATCTAAAAATATATAAAAATTTGGGAAGATAGGACATCTTCACCAAATTTGCTCTCCCTACTAAAGTGAGAGGGAGGGACTTCCAAAGCCCACATTTTTGTATAAAGTGTTGTAACACGCAGTAAGGTCACTTCAAATCTGGATTCCCAGATACTTGAATTGGGATACCCATTTCAGTGGAGTCTGCCGGTTTGGAGGGATCGCTGTAGGGATCAAAGGAAACAATATGGATTTCCCCAAATTTATTCTAATACCTGAGAAGGAACCAAAAAATGTATAATCTCCAGTGCTGCAGCTTACAATTTCTGGGCATCCTGAAGATATAATAGGATGTCATCAGCATAGAGCGACACTTTTTCCATCAGCGGTCCAATCTGTATACCCTGAATACTGGGAGATGATCTGATGATTATTGCTAGGAGTTCAATGGCCAGGGCGAAGAGGCCCGGGGAGAACAGACATCCCTGGCATGTTCCTCCAAGGAGTGGGAAAGACTCAGACAGAATGTTGTTTGTTTGTACTCTAGCTGTAGTAGCTGAGTACAGTGCTTGCGCCCATGAGATGAAATTAGGGCTAAAACCAAATTTACGCAACACCATCCATAAGTAATCCCACTCCACTGAGTCAAAGGCCTTTACCGCATCCAGTGAGGCCACCACCTCCAGAACCCCATACCTCCCAGCGTGGGCAATTATGGCATGCAACCGTCGCAGGTTGACATCCGTCCCTTTGCCAGGCATGAAGCTAGTTTGATCTCTGTGGATTAGGGAAAGTATCACTCTATTTAACCGGGTTGCCAACACTCTAGTAAGTATCTTAGCATCAACATTTAGGAAGGATATAGGGCGATACGAGGAGCATAGCTCTAAATCCTTACCCAGTTTTGGCACTACCACTATAATTGTTCACTGCATTGATGGAGGAAGATTGGAGGTCTCCAGAGATGTCACCAACATCTCTCGCAATTTCTCAGGGAGGGGGGTCACTATAGCATTTATAAAACTTTGAAGGAAGACCATCACCACCTGAAGTTTTTTCCCATCTATAAGGAGCGCAACACCTTTTGTTTCTCCTTCAAAGTGATCGGAGCATCAAGCACCTGTCAAACCTGATCTGAGAGAACCGGGAAGTCAATACTAGCCAAAAAGGATTCTAGTCCTTCAGAATCATGAGTAGAGGTAGAGAAGTACAGAGCTGCATAATACTTTGCAAAGCTGGTATTTATGGCTTTTGGATCTGTCAACCGTGTTCCATCTACATCCTTAATAAATGCAATGTGGGCAGGTAAGGACTGTTCCTTAGACAACCATGCCGGCAGCCTCCCCGTCCTCTCCCCTTATCCTCTGAGACTGATATAGCAGCTGTTTTTTGGCCGCCGCTACTCTAAGAAGGGAAACTTTTTGAAGCGCCACCTGCCAGTCACTGTATATCCCACTGTCACCCGAGTCTGAGTAATAAGTTTCCAAGTCTCCAGCCCATGGCTTCTGCTGCAGACAGGGCCTCGGCAGAATGTCTGCGAGCTGAGCCTATATTCACTTGGTATTGGCCCTTCACACAAGCTTTAAATGCACCCCAGACTACTTCCGGGCTAGCAGTGTTTTGATTTTGTGGCCAATATTCTTTTACTGCTCCTGCCATCAGAGGTTCTACCCGGTAATCAGAAATCCAATATTTGGACAAGCACCACACACGATTCTCAGGAGCATTTGAAGTATTTAATTTTAGTAACAGTGGGGCATGATCGGAAATCCTCCTAGGGAGGATAGAGATTTCATATACCTTATATAATGCCTGGTCATTAACATAAACAAGATCTATACGGGACATTATGGCATAGGTAGCTGAGTGACAGGTGTACCTTTTAAGGTGTGGGTTCTTCCAACGCCATACATTGGTAAAATGAAATGTAGATGCCAATTTACTCAATGGAGAGTCCACGTTCACATCAGGTGAAAATGTATCCAGATGTGGACATGGAGTCAAGTAAAATATCTGGAGTAGAGTACTTAGCCAACATTTGAGTCAGTTTAGTAAGTGAAGTAATAGTAGCTGGCGGAGGGATATAGAGGCCCACTATTAACATAGGCACATTGTCAATAATTGCATGTACTAATACAAATTTTGCCCCGGGGTCCAGATGCAGGTCCAGAAGCGTAAAGGATAGGGACTTACGAATAAGGATGCTTACCCTTCGAGCATATGTGGAATAGGTAGCATAATAATAATAGCCTACCCAAGGTTTCTTAAGACTAAGAATCCTACTACCTGTCAAATGCATTTCCTGAAAGATGCAAATGTCCGGGCAATAATATTTCACAAATGCATACCCTAGGGAGCATTTAATTTTAGAATTCCGGCCTCGGACATTCCATGAGATTATAGTTAAGGGGGCCATACTAAGGGCAACAGTTTCACAGCTCCATTCAGTCCCGCATTTGAACCCTCAGAGACCTCCTCACCAATCTCAGGGAGCTTACTCCTGTCAAAAGTTACAAAGGTCTTAGCATAGTTTATCCTTAAAAAGATGTTACACAATGAGCTGCAGTCCCAATTTCGAAAAATACAAAACTCAAAACCCCTTGTTGTCCCATAAAACAAAAGGCAGCACTTCATACCCAAAATTACCATGGTTATTAACCAACTGAGGACATAAACAGGTAACAACCAAGGATCTAGGAGAGTTCAGTCAGAATAAACAAGGAAAATGTGACACTGCCATTATCCATTCTATATATTCTATCTAGTCTATAAATTCGCACCGCCCTAGAGGCTAATTCCAAAATATTCTTAATCTATTCCAAATATAACAGTTAGAGTTTACATCTAATCTACTTTAAAGTTGAGCTACAGGAAAACAGAAAAAACACAGTAAAACCACATATACATAAAATAATTTACCTGCCAAATGATGTGTAATTGTATTTAGTATTTTAGTAATTCTGACTGTAAATACTTACCTTTTCCACTGCTCACACCACTGAAGACCTCTTTGACGCTGAAAAAAGATTCTTTAAAGTTTGCTGCTAAATGGACACCGATCTCCTGGGCCACTACATTGCTTACTGGTTTCTCCTTACGGACCCTTAGATGAGGCGGCTGCATTCATTTTCTTTCTTTCCTTTATTTTTATCTGGTAAACTTGTAAATAACATAATCCCTCTCCTATGGTGAATTCCTCCTCCATTGTATTTATAAAGGAAGCCATTGTAGTCACACTAGACTGATCCCTTAAACTGGTTCTAAAGGTTGGAATTAAAAAAAAAACACAGGAAACAAACAGGTTATACTTATCTTTTTTTTTTTTGGGTCCCCCGCCAGTGGTCCTGGCTCCTCCCCCCTGATTAGTGCTCCCAATAGCAAGCCTCTTTCCAACATTGTCCATTCACACAAGAAGCGTGGTTTCGCTCCCCCGCTCTCTTCAAATTGGCTCTCTGGCTGTGATTGACAGCAGCAGGTTCCTGCTGCTGTGTGAGCCACTGAGGAGACAGACACGCCATTGTCCTTCTGCACATCGCTGGATGGAGATGGGTCTCAGATAAGTATAAGGGCTGCACCCAGAGGGTTTTTTACCTTAATGCATAAAATGCATTAAAATAAAAAGAACTTCTGCCGCCATTAGAACCATATTATTCTGGACAAAAACATGTGTACTGATCTATCACCTGGGGAGAGGTGAGGAATTTGTAGCTTACAGAAGATAATTTAAAGGAAATATAATTGAAAATGTTATTTGTGATTTCACTTCAGTGCACAGGAAGTGATAAGGACACTGCATTTCTGACAGGACAAACAAGTATTTTCTGTGTTTGTAAAAATTGTTCTTGGCCTGAATAAAAACTAACACAGCCACCACAGTAGATCGCGGGTGCAATGTCTGGCTCCTGCAGACACTGCCTCCAGCTTGCAGGCCTGTACTTCCATACGGGCTGACAGTTACAACGTTGGAAGAAGTGTCAATGACCTACGAGAGTCCCCGTTAGTGCCCCCCACAGGTTAATGAAAACGACATGCTTGTCTATCACGATGGAAAACGGGGCTTGTAGTTCACTCATTCACAGACTGCTGTGAATGAATGACGCAGCTGTGTGCATAGAGCCACACAGAGCTGCAGTGTTTTTGAAAAGTGACAGCGGGTGTGGGGAGAAGAACCCCTGCCTGCTGTCATGAGGGGGGTGGGGGGGTGCAGGGGTGCAGACTTGGAGCCTGTTACAGAGGTGAACCTAACCTTCAATTTAAAGCAGTATTAAATCCAAAACCAAAAATTTAATTTATTGTAGCTTACCAATCCTTTGATGTGGTGGCAGCAATCATTTTTTCTAAGCTTTTTTCCCTATGTTTTCACCTTGTGATCTGGCCAGTAACAAACCTTATGTATTAGAGTGTCCCCCTTTCTGAATGAAGAGCAAGAGATGTCACCAGCAGACCATGGGTCTCGAAAATTGGGTCCAAAGCTTTATTCAGCGATCACATTTTGGAGCCACGCAGGACCCCTTCATCAGGGGTCCTGCGTGGCTCCGAAACATTGCTGTTTGCTGTAACATCTGGTGGTATCTCTTGCTCTTGTGGTTTACGGTTCCAGCATTGGTTACTTCAGAACCCACTTTTATACAGCCATTTTTACAGGAACGCGTTGCTTACGAATAGTTTGTTGAAATCCCACTCTAAATGAAGGAACAAAGGGGGCACAGCAAGCAACAGCATTGTCCGTCCGGGGTGGAGGGGAGTGCTAGATGTACTAGCAGAAGCGTATATACTAATAAACTGAACCCAAACTCCAGCTAATACTTTATAAGTTGTTACAGCAAAATTTTTTTTTCTCTTTGGGATAAAGGTTTTACCTAAAGTTGTTCTAAAGGCATAAGGTTTTTATCTTAATGCATTCTATGCATTAGGATAAAAAAACCTTCTGTGTGGAGCAGCCCCCCTCAGCCCCCCTAACACCTACCTGAGCACTCTCAATCCAGTGATGCTGCACAAGAACCTCGACTGTCCGGGACTCTCCTTCCTCATTGGTTGAGACACAGCAATCAATCAAAGTCAATGAGGAGAGTGGGGGGGCTGGCCGAGCCATTGTTTCATGTCTGAATGGACACACAGAGCAGTGGCTCGGCTCGGGTGCCCCCATAGCAAGCTGCTTGCTGTGGGGGCACTCGGCAGGAGGGAGGGACCAGGAGCACCGGTGAGGGACCCGAGAAGAGAAGGATCTGGGCAGCTCTATGCAAAATCACTGCACAGAGCAGGTAAGTATTAAATGTTTGTTATTTTTAATAAAAAAATTAAAGAAACAAGACTGTAATATCATTTTAAATAAAAGCTGATCATTGTAAGCACCCCCTCAGTGGTAAATGGTTTGTCTCAACCCTGTAACTGCTTTTGAACAACAACAGACTTACTGGCAGAATCACCAGGTAAAAATAAAGGAAAGAAAGCCTAAAAAGAAAATTAATGCACCCACCACATCTAAGAACTGGTGAGCTGCAATATAATAAATGTTTGCTTTTAGATAGCTTTAATTTTGGGGTCCCGAATCAGAAAAGCACCAGTGCTCAGTATGATCTCTTCTTTTCCTTCTTTGTATCCTAAACTTTAAAAAAAATCAAGCACATAGATGGCTGAAGTATAGAAAGGAAAAAACACAATCAACCAAAGGTCAAGATGGCCAGCTCGCATGGCATAAAAAAAGCATAATGAGCACTCAAAATAGAATGAGACAATAAAGACAACAGAAATCTGCTATATACTGTATACAAGCCCACAGCTTCGAACACAATCACTTTTTAAAATACCACCTGCAACGGACTCAAATTTAAAATCTAAATAAGCTGTCGCTGTGTTACAGTTCAGATGAGCATCGCTTGATTACTTTCCCTTTCTTGATAACAGCACGCAACACAGTTCTTTCATTTCCCGCAGAAAAAATATCAATAACTACTTTGCAATAATAAAAGCTTTTAAAAGGAGCCAGTGAGTAACAATAATTCTGAAGGCGGGGGCTTAGAGATATGAAACAACAAATAAAGGGGACACTGGCTCGGAATGTAAGATCAGGTATAGGTGAATTACAGCAGTGGCTGCAGATTATATATTTTGACACAAAGAATCTGCAAAAATCTGTTTCTCTAAGTAGAAGAGAAGCTCCTTGATGCATTATGGAAGATTGGTTAACTAGGCCTCTCGTCATTTCAATGTGAAGATGCTTTCCTGATATGGGAGGTGATGCTGATTTCCAAAACACATCAGCCAAGTAACTAGATTAGGAGATTAGTGTTAATCATTGCTAATACCTGTAATTAGCATAGGGAAGATTTTTCTCTGTCATATAGCTTGACTATAAATTTTGGATCTTGCTGAGAAAATGGAAAATTTCCTATTAAATACTTACTGTAATTTTCCTTTCCTGATGGACTCCATGGCAGCACACGTATGGGTTAACCCCGCCTCCATTCCTTCCCTATAGGGCCCCACTCCCATAAGCCAGAGGCCGCGTCCCGTAACTAGCCTACTCATGACTCTGGGAGGGAACTATTGCTGCCGAGGAGTCCATCAGGAAAGAAAAATGAAAGTAACTATTTGATAGGAAATTTTCAGTTTTCCTGACAGACTCCATGGCAGCATAAGTATGTGAAATAACTAGCCATACACACCCGGGTGGGCAATTGCAGAACAAAAGAAAAGTGTTTAATTGACACTGTCAACCGACAGGATTTGTAAACCAAAAATTAACAGAAGATAAAGAGGCCGGCTCTGCACAATAATGAGCCATAAATGTATTGATCGGGACCACAAGGCCTCTCTACCGATTACATTGAGAACCACTTGCTGCAGAGCTGCCCAGGATGTAGACACACTCCTGGTCGAGTGAGCGGTCACCATCCCTGAAAGAGCCAAGCCCTTGGACCTGAGAGTCTGTCGGATGGCCCAGATGTTTCCCTTTGTCCTTTATGGCAAAAAGAATAAACAGGCGTTTTGAAGCCTGAAGAAAGCTGTAGCTTGTAGACATAACTTCACAATATCTGTAAGGAAGACACTGCTGAGAGTCAAACTCAGGATTTCCTGTTTACTAGACATGGGCTTTAACAAACTAAGCCACAGCGCAACCTCTGCCACGTCTAAAGGACGCAAGTTAGTAATCCAAAGGTTTGTAGAACAATTTCTTGGTTCCCATGAAAGACTGATGTACCCTTAGGAATTGAGTCAAGCACAGGTAAAAGCAGCTCTCAAACTGGAAGAATGTTAAGAAAAGTTCTCCATGACCGGTGAATCGATCTCTGAGGCTTTTTAATGCTGACGTGATAGCCAGGAGAAAGGCGAACATGACAGAGAGGCCTTTAAAGGGGACAGCCATAAAACACTCCGCTCCAATTCTGGAGACAGAGTTGAGAACAGAGGAAGACTCCATTTGGAAAACCTCTGCTTACTCTGAGGTCTGAACCTAGTTGCTCCCTTGAAGAATTGTTGGACAGGAACAGATGCCTAGACCTGGAAACACTTGTGAAGGCCCATAAAGCTAACACTTGTACTCCAAAGGAGCTGATCGATTGAGCCAGATCTAAATCCGACTGAAGGGAGCCCCGAATATTTAGAACTTCTAGCTCAGTACATGATCTGTCAGCAGCATACATGAATTGCACAGACTTTGACCTGATTCTCCCATAAAGTTTGTTTGTGTTCACTCTCCTAGCATTCAAGAGAGAGGAGATGACTATGGAGAAGCAACGGAGGACCTCCAATATCAAGAACCAGAATGTCAGATATAACCGTGCTGGATATGGATGTAAAAATGCACCCAGTGACAGAAGGTCTGGCCTGATGAGAAGGGGCACTGGGTTCCGGTGGTTGAACAGTGCTAGCAAGGGGAACCATGGCCTAATTAGCCACTGCCACTACCTCCACAACTTCTATTCAGGGATTTCGTAGAAACCGATGGATGACCAGGACTTGAAGAATCACACAGGACCCGCTGCATTTCTAATGATCCATCAGGGCATCTGTGCCTGAAAAACCTCCACAGACAATTCCTTGCTGTCCAACTGGACTCTGGAAAGAAAGTCTGTTAGAATATTCAGGAAAATACGCCTCTAAGACGTAGGCTGGATTCCTCTGAGCCCAAGACATAATTGGCTCAGTTTCCTGTAATAGAGAACAAGCTGTGAGCCCCCCTTGTCTTTTAATGTAGGAGACCGCCATAGTGTTGACTAGCCTAAGAGCACTGATGCTCCCTTTGTTATATGGTGAAAGGCCTGTAGGGTGCAGAAGGATGCCCATAGTTTCAGAATGGTCAATTTAATCTTGTGAATTTGACAACCCTGCCTGCCTTGAGTTATCCCCGACAGGCAGCAAGCCCCCCCATCCCATATTGGTGGTATCAGACATGATTTTGAACTAGGAAATGGGGCAATAAAATGGCAAATGGGTCAGTGTATCCATTGCAGCCCCAGGAGACTCACTCTCATATATAGATGACTTGAATTCTGCTTCCTGGCTCCCACTGCTGGAGAAACCCCTTCTTGAATGGCTGCTGTCTCCGGAGCGTCCACTTGTACATTGGATCCATAGACACCATAGTGTTGATTATTTTAGACACTGAATGTCGTGTGGGTGGAAAGAAGACAGGGCCAGGTGTATTCTGTTCCAGAACATGGGGATCCACAGACAAAGCAATGGTCCTCTTGATTAATGAACTTGTGTAACTCTCGCGCTATAAATTTATGTCAGAAAAGGGAAGGAACCAAAACAATAAAACAATAAAAAAAAAAAACAATTGCATTGGGAAGGACTGCTGCTACCACTCAGATGCCTATTCTCAGCAATAGATTATGTACAAATAGTGGGTGAAAGTGTTGCGCTGCCCTTAGACTTATCAGTGAATATGATACCTTCAAATGGAAAAAATGCAAAATTACATCGATAGGTAAAGTGCATTAGCCAATATGGCTGAACAATTGTGCATGAATCCAAGTACATAAATAATAATGACTTAAAAACTATTTCATAAGATGTCCTCAGTGCGTGTATTTCGCATCATATGTCAGCCCTATCAATGGCTGATCCTCTTAAAGGTTGCTCAGCTCACTTGTCACAATAAAATTGTGTGGGTACAGAAGGATACTCTCATGGTATAGTATGTATTTAATAAAAAAAAAGTGCAGCAAAAACTCATAATTCAGTTTAAAACATCCAATGAAATCTCACAAATGTTCTGTTCATATCCATGACAACGTTACTTCCTGTATTCTCCATCCAAACCCTACGCGTTACGTCACGATCACATGACTTCTTTAGGGTATACTATCTCCTTCCTGATGGTGACACTATTATAACCTGCCTATTGCAACTCATGTTAGCACAGCCACCTACAGAGAACTTATGATAATGCAAGAAAACAAATGAAAGCAAGGATCAGAGCAGAAAATGAAAGCCAGGATCAGAGCATTCTCACCTTTTAGGAGGTAGTGTCTAAGCAAGGATCACACATTATTATTTAAAAATGCTGAAAATAACTTTTGAAATTACATTACCATGATATAAGCTTCTATGAGATTTTAGTTTTGGGGTTTACATGTTCTTTAAAGTAAATCTTACACTAAAATCTGTTTATTAAATTGTTCACTAACCCACTTCAGGTAAGATCCCTGCTTTCCACATGTAGAAAATAACACCTGCAGAGAAAAGCTAAACAATATAATTACCCTACACCGAGCTTCTGCCAACAAGGGCAGACATTGCCATCCTTTTGGCGAGATCCTGGGAATGCGGAGTATCCCAAATCAGGAAAAAACACATCATCACCTTTTAAATTTTTATCCTTGCCAGATTTAAGGACCATTATGGTAACCTTTTCTATAGGGGAAGAATATTTCTCTGGGTATGTTTTTTTTTTTTCAGTTGAATGCAGGGATTTCACATGGGGGGGGGGTAATGAGCCACTGAATAAGTAGACCTTCAATGCCAGTCAATTTTCACTTTAAGGTGCCTATTACAGGAGTAGAACATTAGCTAAAAAAGGTTCTTCTAATAATATATATTTAATAAAATATATGGAAGAGCCCCTAGATTTTAAGAATAAGGGACTTCCATTCCCATTAAGTAGGGCAGTTACTTGTACCCAATAACTATTTATAGGTTTTACAAAATAGAAATAGGTGGTAGCCAGGGACCACTGTGCAGTATTTCATTATAAAGTTACTTTTAATAAATATATCAAAATTTAAACACTAATATTGTACACACTTATCCCACTCATTAAAAATCAAAAATACCCTGCAGAAAAAAAGGAAATACCCAGCAGTGGTCCCTGGCTAAAACCCATTTCTTCTTTGTATAATTTACAAATGGTTATTAAGTGTCCTGCGCTAATTATTGGGAATAGGATTCCCTTATCAATAACATTTAGGGGCTCGGGTTTCCACATATTTTATTATTTATATATTACGTATACTTTTTGGTATTTTTACCCCTTCCTGTTGGAAATCCATCGGAACCCCACTATTTTATCTGTTTTTTAATGGGTGGGATATGTGCATACATTATTGGTATTTGTATTTTGATATTTTTAACCACTTAAGCCCCGGAAGATTTTACCCCCTTCCTGACCAGGGGGTATTTTGCGATTCGGCACTGCGTGATTTTAACGGACAATTGCGCGGTTGTGCGACGCTGTACCTAAACGAATTTGACGTCCTTTTTTTCCCACAAACAGAGCTTTCTTTTGGTGGTATTTGATCACCTGTGCGATTTTTTGATCATGCGCTATAAAAAAAAAAAATAAAAAAAATACAAAAAAATAGCGTCAATTTTGCAAAAATAACAATATTTTTCAAATTTTTTTATATGAAATTTCCCAAAAAAATGTAAAAATCAAAATTTTTTAACATTTTAGGCCAATTTGTTTTATGCTACATATTTTTGGTAAAAAAATCGCAAAAAACGTATTTTGATTGGTTTGCACAAAAGTTATTGCGTTTACTAACTAAGGGAAAGTTTTTTGTCATTTTTGCTGTTTTTTTTTAACGCGTAATGGCGGCGATCTGCGACATTGCGGTGGACAGATCGGACCCTTGACTGACATTTATGACACTTTTGGGGTTACCAGTGACATTACTAGAGTAATCAGGGCTATACATATGCACTGTTACTGTAAAATGACACTGGCAGTGAAGGGGTTACCTTTATTTGAGAGGGAGGGGACGATCGCGAGTGCCCGGCGGACATCGGGTCCGCCGGGCACACGCGCGGGGGGGTCCGTGAGCGAGCGGGAGCGCGCCTCTGGCGGCGCGCGCTCGCTCCACAGAGCCTCACAGGCTAGTGACGTACCCATACGGCACTTTGCTTGTGAGGGGCTGACCGCCGCAGTATATGTACTTGCGGCGGTCGGCAAGTGGTTAATAAAAGTTACAAAGAAAATACCCTGCAGTGGTCCCTGGCTACCACCTATTTCTTCTTTGTATAATTTAAAAAAGGTTCTTACAGACCTGGCCTTACATAAACTGCCCACCACTTTTAAGGCTGACAAGTATCCACTTGGATATTGACTGAAAGAAAATAGTCATATTAGCATTTGTATTTTGTTATTGCAGTATTATTTCTCTTACTGCGGAGTAGGCTACAGGTGAATCCTCTATATCAAATGTTTTTATTCAGCATTGGACTTTGCTATGTCTGGCCAAAACTGTTGATGATCAGTGCACCTGAAGAGAATTCTCTGGCTGCCCAATCTATCTTCATACGGACAATTTTACTCTCCTCAATATCATACTTTTAATACTTTCTTTTTGTCTCAGGAGCAAATGTGTTATTCCAAACTAAAAAATGGAAACTCGCTCAAGGACACCATCTAAAAAATATACACCCTTGAATCACAGAAATAAATTGGCCTATTCAGATCTACTCGGTTGGAGTGATGTTGAAGAGATCTTTGGGAGACAGACCTTAAAATGTGCTTCTGATATCACCAGTTGATAATACAGTGCCTTACACCGTAACCAAACAATCTGCATTAACCATGATTTCCTTCCAACCACTTCTTGAAAAAGCTTTTTCACGGCTTAAGGTTTGAGAAAATAATTTAGCATATTTTTGAATATAAATAGGGATTCATGTGTGCACCATTCATTTAGAATGGGATTTACAAAGAAAACCCTCAGAGATTGTATCGCCGCGTTTTTATATATTTTGTGCCAGTAACTGAGAGAAAAAAAAAAATATTAAAACTTCCATGGTACAATTCTGAAAGACAAGTGACTATCACATCCTGGCAGATATAGGCCTCTCCATTCGTTGAGCTATCTGCGTACGATGTTATCGTATTGCATTAATAGAAAGTCTGGTATAATAGGAACCGCTTGGAGGCGAGGAGTAAAGCTTTTTGTTATGACTTGCAGCCATAGACTATCTGCATCAAACGTATTTATTGCAGCCTACACAATCTTCAGCTCAGAAATATGTGGAAGCTCTCTGTGAGCCAAGTAAGCGTGCAGTTATTGTACTGAAAGGCATACGTACATCAAGTCAGAGATAGCTAAAGATAAGACATATAGTATAGGAATGCATTAAAGTGGTATTAAACCCCAAAACAAAAAAGGCTGCTTTTCATTTTTTTTTGTTTTTTTTCCTTTAATTTTACCTAGTGATCCAGCCAGTAACTCATGTCCTAGCCTATGGTGTCCCCACTTTGGATGAAAGAGCAACAGAGACATCTTTGGAGCAGCTTAATCATTCAAGGGAGAGGGTAGTGAAATATTTAGATGGACCTGACTTAGAAATTAAAGCCATTTTAAAAAAAGATACATCAACAGTTTATTTTTTCCATTTGGGATAAAGGTTTTACATAAATAAATGTATTCCATGCCTCATGCAGGCCATCTATTAATGGAACTGGGATGCACAGATGCTGTGTCCCATTTTAGTCCTTTTTGGACACACAACTGCACAGACCCAGCCGCTGTGCTCCTATATGACATAAAGGTGAGTGTGGGTCCCCAAACGCACACAGGGTGAGTAAAGGGACCTGAACCTGCATGCAATTGCATGTCATATAGGGTTACAGTGACTGTGTCCGTGCAGCCAGTTGTCCCAAAAGACTAAAATGGGACGCCGGCAAGGGGGAGCACAGGTACTGTAAAAGATGGCCCTGTAGGGGGCACGGAGAAGAGTGCCCCATGCCAACAGGGCCTTAAATGGTTTGTCCCAATCCTTAAATTGCCACTTTTTTTGACAGCTTGGTCTGGAAAATTTAAAAATAACACTCTCACTGGCAGGATCACAATGTGAGAATAAAGGCAAAAAATGCAACCACTAAATGTAAAAAAAATGGTAAGCTGCAATATAATGCAGTTTTGATTTTGGGGCTAATAAGTCTATTGCAACAAAATGGTGCACAACAATTGTATTTTCAAGGTAAGAATCAACATATCACCTGAAAAAGAAGTTGGAAAATATCTCCATGAAGGACAGAGAGAAGTCTGAATATTCTTTTTCAATAGAGTAGGGAATGGTAAGAGCCCCCACTGAGTTTCATTATTGCCGGTGTCCCTTTTAAGGAATTTTCCAGGCTTCCTACCTTGCTGATAACATCATATGTGGATTGTGGAACAGAAAGTAAAATTTTCCTGACGGGAACTTAGCTAGCAGTACCAGGAAGGTTCTTATTGTTTCTCAAAAAACGTAACATTTATGCTGAAGTTACAGTATTTGCTAAGTGTAACTACATCTGGTCACCTGATAAATCCAGGTTGAGGTTGTGTGTTGTATTGTTAAAATGTAAATAAATTCATTTTTTAGGGCAAAATCAATTAATTAAGCTGACTGAGCATTAAACTGCATTTCTCTATTCAAGCTACTTTCCTTTCAGCTTCTCCCAAAAAGTGCAGGATACTGCTCGAAGCACATCTAAATTCAAAACGTTTCACTTTTTTTTGGCTAACGTAGGGAATGGTTACAACCCTTGTCCCTATGGGGATATTTCTTCCTGTTCTTTAGACAAAGCAGAAATGACAGGAAATCTCTCCATATTGAGAGAGAAAAATCACATCACCAGAACAGCTATTTCTATTGGGAGTTTTCTTCTTCTCCTGCTTTGGTGACAACTTTCGATTCGCTGTTCTTTTCTGTACTGGTGACTCTATCAAAAATAAAAACTTTTGACTTTCAATGTAAAAAAGGGGTCACTGAATTTCAATACTGATTATAAGACAAACACTAACTGCCAAATATAAAATTAAAGAATTAAAAAAAAATCTTCCTACTGCTTAGGAAATGTAGTTATCGAGCAGTAATTTTCTGGACATATCAGTTTTTACCTACCAGAGGATTTGTATTTCTATCCATCAAGTCCTGAGATTTACAACGTCCTGCCACACAGTATTGATCTCAACTTTCTCAGCTGCAGTTAGGCCGGTACATCTAGGTCATCTATCCGCCCAAAGACTGTTATTGGACAGTGAAGGAGCAGCAGCGCACATTGATGAGCTCATCACTCTGTTCTTTTCTCCCATCAGCATGATCCTTGCTAACATATGTCCTCTGCCAATCTGAATGCAACTGTACAGGGGACTGCAAAAGACTGACATCAAATCAAGTTTAGATACTTACACTAGCCACATTTAAAAATACATTTAATAACTTTTTACGGGATACATAACTGCATTCATTAATGGTTTATTGTTGCTGCTTGGAGTTCAGCTTTAAATAATGTATTGCATGTTGCAATGAAAGAACCAGCCAATGCACCAAAAGTACAAAATTATCTTTCATTAACCAAGCTCTACAACACACTATACATACTGTACATATATATATATATACAGCTCTCCAGTGGTAAGCAATAAGCGTGAAAAGGAAATGGTTACATTTACATTAATCTTTAACTTGCTGCTGCTTCCTAGCGCTTTCCTTTTACTGGTGTGCTGTTTATTTTTGGAAACCATTTAAGTACAAAGTAGACTAAAGTACTTGTATTAAAAATGCCCTTTTTCAAGATTCAGTCTGCAATTTAAGTTGTTTTTTTTTTTAGTAAACATCCCTGCTTGCTTCTTAGTGTATACTGTAGCCTATGCACTTCCAACTTTTATTTATTATAACCACTGATGATAAGTGTAGCAGCTTAGTTTAACATGTTTAAGTTAAGAGAGAGGGACAACAAATGAATTCTACAGAAAAAATTTCTCTCCCATGTAAAACAACGATCTACAAAATGTACCCAGAGCTTTACGCCAAGACAGGTATATTGCTAACTTGCTTTCAAAGATTTGAGTTCTGAGTATCTTATCCTCATGTGTCCTTGGTAATCCTCATCTCATGTGTCCTCCTTCATGTAGAAGTTCTTTTTTGTACTTTCCTACCATGCCCATACCCCTTTAGCCTGCATTTCCACTTAGCTGTGGAATACTGGATATTTTGAAAGGAAGGCAACATTTTTTATATATTTGTCAATATTTTTTTTGGTGTCCGATTATGCCTACAAATAGTCCCACCTTTGAAGGGTTTTTTCCTTTTGTACAAAATGTACCTAGAGCTTTACACCGAGACAGGTATATTGCTAACTTGCTTGCTTGCTGTGTATATGGATGTGTTTCGTCCAATAGGATGTTATTAAGGGGTCCTGATAATGTCCTATTGGACGAAAGCGTCAGGGAGGAGTTACTAGTGCTGATGTCACGCCGCTTCCAGGTCGGCAGCGACTTTCAATGTAAGGATTTTATGTTTTACTTTGGTTGTATGTGTATATGAATCTGCAATAAAAGATACTACACTGAGGAGTATCACAGCCATATCCTGACGAGGAGTTTTGCTGGACAGTTTCACCTCACTGGATGACAGATACACATTCAATGCGCGTTTACTGCTGTTACAGCATCCATCTGTTCCTGTGAGTATTCATTTGACTGGGGTGTGGTGGGTGACCTTGAAACACTTTTTTGGATCACCTTTCTTCACTTCAAGATGTGTTAGTTTATACTCTTTTATATTGCTGCACCGGAATTTCCTTACAAATTATCATTGTTTTATGGGATTTTGTGTATGAACTCTCTTCATTTTTTTTTAGAAGGATTTGGTTTTCACTATTTTTGGACAACATATTGCTTGTCGTCACTTAATTATGCTTTGGTGCTACACATTTTTTTACATACTATTTATATAAATCGGGTATATTACTTATCTGTGCCAGCGGCCATTATGCCACAGCATAAAGACACTTTTTACAGGTAAGTATAACATGTTTGTTAAAATAAAAAAAAAATACAAGGCTTTAATATCACTTTAAAGCCCAGTTAAAATCACGGAAATACACTATATGGTGTACATGAGATTGCTGGACTTTCCAAAACCATAGGCATTGACACAGAGTTGAAAAATATATTAATGCACTATCTAGTGATCACACAAATGAATTTGCATACAATTTGTCTCTTTTTTGGAAAAGAGTAATCCAAAACATTAATAAAGATACCATTAAAGTGTCTCTAAATAACAATGTATAACGATATATAGAATAGGTGTGTTAACACAATGTGAAACAAATGAACCTTGTGAAGATAAAAAATTGCAATATGCTTTAGCAATTCCTAAAGAAAAAGTCCCATAAGTGAAAAGTGAAAGAAGAATCCACAGCCAGTGAAACAAAGGTGAATGTGCTAGTAAAAGTGCTCCTCCAGGTGCTCAGTGATCCACCTTTGAGTTAATTGGTAGATAATGGCCGCTTACCAAACGTCAGCAGTCATGAAGCATAATATGATACTCCACTACACCAACTCCATACTTGAAAGCGAACTCCTGATACTCATCAGGGATCCAACAGTATGAACCTGTGTTTTTATGCAGCAGGCTCACTCGATATGGGTGTCATCTCATAGGTAGAGAAAGGAGGAACTGATTCTCTATGCATTATCTTCAAACAAATTTGTTTAATAAAAAATATATTGCACTTACATCCATCAGGTAAATATGGGACATCAAAAGTATAGATGTGCATGGCTGCCTGCAGTGCCGACCATACAAAGTGATGAGCGTGGCTACTCTAACTGCCACATTTCCCCTTCTACAGGCGTCAACTGGGAATGGAGTGTGACAGTATCACACTCCATTCCCAGTTGACGCCTGTAGAAGAGGAAATGTGTCAGACGAGTAGCCGCACTTGTCACTTTGCACGGTCCGCACTGCAGGCGGCCGTGCACATCTATACTTCACACTCCATTCCCAGTTAACGCCTGTAGAAGGGGAAACGCGTCGGATGGAGTAGCCACACTTGTCATTTTGCACGGCCCGCACTGCAGGCGGCTGTGCACATCTATACTTCACACTCCATTCCGAGTTAACGCCTGTAGAAGGGGAAACGCGTCGAACGGAGTAGCCACACTTGTCACTTTGCATGGTCCGCACTGCAGGCAGCCGTGCACATCTATACTTCTGATGTCCCATATTTACCTGATGAATGTAAGTGCAATATATTTTTAATAAACTCATTTGTTTGAAGATAATGCACTTCAGATCCTCCTTTCTCTACCTATGAGATGAAACCCATATCGAGCGAGCCTGCTGCATAAAAACACAGGTTCATGCTGTTGGATCCCTGATGAGTATCAGGAGTTCACTTTCAAGTATGGAGTTGGTGTAGTGAAGTATCCTATTATGCTGCATGACTGCTGACGTTTGGTAAGCGGCCATTATCTACCAATTAACTCAAAGGTGGATCACTGAGCACCTGGAGAAGCATTTTTACTAGCACATTCACCTTTGTTTCACGGGCTGTGCATTCTTCTTTCACTTTTCACTCATGGGACTTTTTCTTTAGGAATTTCTAAAGCATATTGCAATTTTTTATCTTCACAAGGTTCATTTGTTTCACATTGTGTTACACACCTATTCTATATATCTTTATACATTGTTATTTAGAGACACTTTTATGGTATCTTATATTAATGTTTTGGATTACTCTTTTCCAAAAAAGAGACACATTAATATGTATGCAAATGTATATGTGTGATCATTAGATAGCGCACTATTAAATTTTTTCAACACGTTATATTTCTGGTATTCAGGGGTTTCTAAGTGCAGCAATCTGTCAATTTTAGCTAGCGCATCCTTATATCCTTTTTTCCAATTGACACGGAGTTGGTCTTACTTTGTGACTAGACAGTTTTTACATTACTGTGAATGCTTTACAAAAGGATTTTGAACTGTGTCTACTGAAATGTGTGCAGATTCTGCCAAAAGAGCATTTGCGAGCTCAGGTACTGAGGTTGGATGAAAAGACTTGGCTCACAATCAATGCTTTTCCAAAAATTGTTGTAGTGGGGTCGAGGTTAGGGTTCTGTGCGGGTCGAAAAAGTGAATCCACACAAACTTACTTAACAATGTCTTTATCCACCTAGTTTTGGGGGCAGAGGAACAATTATGATAAAACAACTAAGATGTTACCTCGAGTTGTAAGTGAAATAGTATAGCATTACCAACACACTTCACTGTATATACAGTACCTACACCCAGTATTTTGAAAGGATGTTCACATACTTCTGGCCATTCAGATAAATAGACTTTGTAATATCAACCTCGATTTTCATTGTCTTGCCTCCACTCTTCTGTTAAACCAAATGTGAAGTTATAATTCAACAAACCGAGTTAGATCTAGTGCACTTAGTAGACAGCACTCAGTAACTTAACCACTTGCCGACCAGCCTCCGGCAGGTCGGCAGGTTCCTGCGAATCGGCGTACCTGTACGGCAGTTCGCAGGAATGATCCTGGGTGCGCTTGCGCACACCCACTCACTAGTGAAAAAGCCGATCCACGGGGCCGGTGGCAGCGATCGCTCCCTGTCAAGAGAGAACGGCGGTCAGCTGTTGTAAACACAGCAGACCATTGTTCTCTCAGGAATCAATGCAGAGCTCCTGTGTTCCTCCTATTTAGGAAAACAGGTCTCTGTATTTATTTCATAAGCCCATCCCCCACACAGTTAAAAAAAACACCCCCTGGGCTCACATTTAACCCTTTGATTGCCCCTGGGTTAACCCCTTTCCTGCCAGTGTCATAAGTACAGTATCAGTGCATGTTTTTAGCACTGATTACTGTAGTAATGTCACTGGCCCCCCCCAAAAGTGTCAAAAATATCAGTTAGGTGTCCGATCTGTCCACCGCAATGTCACAGTCCCGCTACAAATCGCTGATCGCTGCCGTTACTAGTAAAAAATAAATAAAAATTACATAAAAAGGACATCAATTTTATTTGGGTACAGTGTCGCAGGACGGCGCAATTGTCAGTTAAAATAATGCAGTGCTGTATCGCAAAAAATGGCCTGGTCATTAAGGTGGTAAACTTTCTGGAGCTGAAGTGGTTAAAGTGTATCTATAACCAAAATTGGAGTGGGGATAGACTAGAATTCTGGTTTTACTGCCATCAGATGATCCATTGGAGAGATTCCTTTACTCCATGCCTGGTAAAAAGGTTATCCCCTGTACAGGAAATGAGGGAAAATGTATTTAACAGCAACAAAAACAGAAGTAAAAATGATCTTTTTAAGTCAAGTAGGGAAATACTAGAACCTCTGTCCGCTTTTTTTTATTGCTGTTTCCTTGTTTCAGATTTTCTCTCACCTGTCTGGTAAGAGGTGGTTGTTCCCAGAACTGAAAATGAGAGGGAATATCTTTAATATAGCACCCGACAGAAGTAATACCCTGCAGGGGTTTTAACCTTTTCTTCTTTCTATCCAAAATAATAAAATATATATACAGTATCTCACAAAAGTGAGTACACCCTTGCAAAACTCAATAAAAACATGTAACCAGAAAAGTGAGTGCACCCCTCACATTTTTGTAAATATTTTATTATAGCTTTTCATGTGACAACACTGAAGAAATGACACTTTACTACAATGTAAAGTAGTGAGTGTACAGCTTGTATAACAGTGTAAATTTACTGTCCCCTCAAAATAACTCAACACACAGCCATTAATGTCTAAACCACTAGCAACAAAACTGAGTACACCCCTAAGTTAAAATGTTCAAATTGGGCCAAAAGTGTAAATATTTTGTGTGGCCACCATTATTTTCCAGCACTGCCTTAACCCTCTTGGTCATGGAGTTCACCAGAGCTTTACAGGTTGCCACGGGAGTCCTCTTCCACTTCTCCATGAGGATATCACTGAGCTGGTGGATGTTAGAGAACTTGAGCTCCTCCACATTCTGCTTGAGAATGCCCTACAAATGCACAATAGGGTTTAGGTCTGGAGACATGCTTGGCCAGTCCATCACCTTTACACTCAGCTGCTTTAGCAAGGCAGTGGTCATCTTGGAGGCCTGTGGCCCAGTCTCCGAATGGAGGGGATCATGCTCTGCTTCAGTATATCATAGTACATGTTGGCATTCATAATTCCCTCAATGAACCGTAGCTCTCCAGTGCAAGAAGCACTCATGCAGCCCCAGACCACGATACTCCCACCACCATGCTTGACTGTAGGCAAGATACACTTGTCTTTGCACTCCGAGTCCTCACCTGGTTGCCGCCACACACGCTTGACCCCATCTGAACCAAATACGTTTATCTTGGTCTCATCAGACCCCAGGACATGGTTCCATTAATCCATGTCCTTAGTCTGCTTGTCTTCAGCAAACTGTTGGCGGGATTTCTTGTGCATCATCTTTAGAAGAAGCTTCCTTCTGGGACGACAGCCATGCTGACCAATTTGATGCAGTGTGTGGCGTATGGTCTGAACACTGACAGGCTGACCCCCCACCCATTCAACCTCTGCAGCAATGCTGGCAGCACTCCTATGTCTATTTCCCAAAGACAACCTCTGGATATGATGCTGAGCATGTGCACTTAACTTCTTTGGTCAACCATGGCGAGGCCTGTTCTGAGTGGAACCTGTCCTGTTAAACCGCTGTATGGTCTTGGCCACCATGGTGCAGCTCAGATTCAAGGTGTTGGCAATCTTCTTATAGCTTAGGTCATCTTTATGTAGAGCAACAATTCTTTTTTTCTGATCCTCAGAGAGTTCTTTGCCATGAGGTGCCATGTTGAACTTCCAGTGACCAGTATGAGAGAGTGAGAGCGATAACACCAAATGTAATACACCTGCTCCCCATTCACATCTGAGACCTTGTAATACTAATGGCTATTTGGGCCCAATTTTGACATTTTCACTTAGGGGTGTGCTGACTTTTGTTGCCAATAGTTTAGACATTAATGGTCGTGTGTGGAGTTATTTTGAGGGGACAGCAAATGTACATTGTTATACATGCTGTACACTCACTACTTTACATTGAAGCAAAGTGTCATATCTAGGGTTGAGCGGACACCTAGATGTCCGTGTTCGACGGGTTCGGCCGAACTTTAAAAAAAAGTCCGGGTCCGTGTCCCGGACTTTTACCGAACTTTTCCCGGACACCGAACCCCATTGAAGTCAATGGGGACCCGAACTTTAAGGCACTAAAATGGCTCTAAAACACCAAAGGAAAGGGCTAGAGTGCTGCAAATGGCAGCAAAACGTAATTAAGAGCATGGCAAGTGCTCTGCAAACAAATGTGGATAGGGAAATAACTTAAAACAACAAAAAAAAACAGAAAAATAAAACAATGTTCTTCTTCATCTCTGAAGGACGAGGCCCATATGGAGTAGGAGGGAGGTTGAGGTGGTGGTGGATGTGGCGGTGACATAGGCGTGCGCACAGGGTGTGCTGGGTGTGCCTGGGCACACCCTAATCACCTAGGGCACATAGCATTGCCAGTGAGGAGATGGGAAAGATCTCCCTGGGACCTGCTCTGCTCTATTTCTCCTTGCCTACAGGTACATGGCCCCGATACATTACTCTCCCTGCTGGCAAACACATGCATGTGTATTTCAACTTTGGGGTGCACACCTTAATGCAATAGGCTGCGCACACCTATGGGCGGTGTAGGTGGAAGCGGCGGTGGAGGAGGACCAGGGCCGGATTAACAGCAGCATGGGCTTGGTGCTGAGGATTTTGAAGGGCCTTAGGGCCGTGCCTTGCCATGCACCCAGAGGAGGAAGGGTGCAGCCATGCATGCCTAATTCAACATGGGATGCTGTCTCTGAAGCCCATAAACACATCCATGCATCGCCAACTGTCCCTCCTTGTCCGGCCTTCACGCTGTGTGGGGAGGTTCTGAGGGTGCTGCCTGGGGAAGCGAGCATAGAAGCCAGACTTCTGTGTTTACAAGTGACAGAAGAGCGGTAACAGTGAATATGGCCAACCCGGGGCCTATATAAAAGGTAGGGGCCTGGAGCTGCAGCTCCAATAGACCCTACATTAATCTGGCCCTGAGGAGGAGGACGAGGTAGCCAACACTGCTTCTTTTCACAAATTTTAAATGAGGGTACACCCCAAAAGAGTGAGAAAGAGCAAAAATGGAACAATGGGTGGGTAAGGTCGGTATCCATTGCTATTCTGCATAAGGTACGGAAAAGTCCCGTGGGATCCATGCCTGGTTCATTTTAATGAACGTGAGCTTGTCCACATTGTCTCTGGACAGGCGGCTGCGCTTGTCTGTTATAACGCCCCCAGCCGTGCTAAATACCCGTTCAGATAATACACTGGCTGCAGGGCACGCCAGCACCTCCAAGGCGTAAAGGGCAAGCTCAGGCCATGTGCCCAATTTGGAGACCCAGAAGTTGAAGGGGGCAGACCCGTCATTCACTACATGTAGGCGTGTGCACACATACTGCTCCACCATGTTGGTAAAATGCTGCCTCCTGCTAAGACGTTCCATCTGAGCTGCTGGTGCTGCTGTTTGTTGTGGCGTGCTGACAAAGCTTTTCCACATTTCGGCCATGCTAACCCTGCCTTCTGAGGTGCTGGCGGTGCCCTGGTTGCGTTGGCGACCTCCTCCTCCTCCTCCTCTGCCTTGTGCTTCCACTGTGGCCCCGCTGTCAGATGGGAATGCCAGCAGCATGGCGTCTACCAGCGTGCGCTTGTACTCGCGCATCTTGCGATCGCGCTCCAGTGAGTGAATTAAGGACGGTACGTTGTCCTTGTAACGGGGATCCAGCAGCGTGGCCACCCAGTAATCAGCACAAGTTAGAATGTGGGCAACTCGGCGGTCGTTGTGGAGACACTGCAGCATGTAATCGCTCATGTGTGCCAGGCTGCCCAGAGGCAACGAAAGGCTGTCCTCTGTGGGAGGTGTATGGTCCGTGTCCTCTGTATCCCCCCAGCCACGCACCAGTGATGGCCATAAGCTGGCCTGGGTGCCACCCTGCTGTGAACATGGTTCCATCTCCTCCTCCAGCTCCTCCTCCTCCTCATCCTCCTCATCCTCCAGAACTGTGCCCCTGCTGGACAATTGCGTCCCTGGCGTTTGCGTGTGCAGGAACCCACCCTCGGAGCCCCTTGCGAATGACTGCCCTGAAAGCCTTGGAAATGTTACCTCTTCATCCTCCTCCTCCTCCTCATCCTGTGCCACATCCTCTTCCATCATCGCCCGAATTGTTTTTTCAAGGAGGCATAGAAGTGGGATAGTTAAGCTGAGAACGGCGTCATTGCCACTGGCCATGTTGGTGGAGTACTCAAAACAGCGCAACAAGGCACACAGGTCTCGCATGGAGGCCCAGTTATTGGTGGTGAAGTGGTGCTGTTCCGCAGAGCGACTCACGCGTGCGTGCTGCAGCTGAAACTCCACTATGGCCTGCTGCTGCTCGCACAGTCTTTCCAGCATGTGCAAGGTGGAGTTCCACCTTGTGGGCACGTCACATATGAGGCGGTGAGCGGGAAGGCCGAAGTTACGCTGCAGCGCTGCCAGGCGAGCAGCAGCAGGGTGAGAACGCCGAAAGTGCGCACAAACGGCCCGCACTTTCTGCAGCAGCTCTGACATATCGGGGTAGTTTTTAAGGAACCTCTGCACCACCAAATTCAGCACATGCGCCAGGCAAGGGATGTGCGTCAAACCGGCTAGGCCCAGAGCTGCTATGAGATTTCGCCCGTTATCGCACACCACCAGGCCGGGCTTGAGGCTCGCTGGCAGCAACCACTCATTTGTCTGCTGTTCCATGCTCCTCCACAACTCCTGCGCGGTGTGTGGTTTGTCCCCCAAACAGGCAAGTTGTAAAACTGCCTGCTGTCGTTTACCCCTGGCCGTGCTGAAGTTGGTGGTGAAGGTGTTACGCTGTCCGGATGAGGAGGCGGTAGAGGATGAGGAAGCGGAGTAGGAGGAGTTAGGAACAGGAGGCAAACTGAAGCGCCCTGCAATCCTCGGTGGTGGAAGGACATGCGCCAAATTGCTATCCGCCTCAGGCCCATCCGCCACTGCATTTACCCAGTGTGCCGTTAGGGAGATATAACGCCCCTGACCGTGCTTACTGGTCCACGTATCCGTAGTTAGGTGGACCTTGGCACAGATGGCGTTGCGCAGTGCACACCTGATTTTTTCCCCCACTTGGTTGTGCAGGGAAGGGATGGCTTGCCTGGAAAAGTAGTGGCGGCTGGGCACGACGTACTGTGGGACAGCCACCGACATAAGGTTTTTAAAACTGTGCGTCTCCACCAGACGGAATGACAGCATTTCAAAGGCCAATAATTTTGAAATGCTGGCATTCAGGGCCAGGGATCGCGGGTGGGTAGGGGGGTACTTCCTCTTCCTCTCAAGTGTTTGGGAGATGGAAAGCTGAACGCTTCCACGGGACATTGTGGAGATGGTTGTTGGTGACCCAGGTGGTGGTGTTGCTGACAGATCGTCTGTTTGCGGGGTGGCAGGTGCCGGTATCACTACAGATGTGGCTGGAGCGGCCGAGACTGCAGCAGAAGAGGAAGCAGGATGAGCCAGAGACGTTTCTTGGTTTTGAAGGTGTGTACTCCACTGCAGCTCGTGCTTTGCACTTAGATGCCTGATCATGCAGGTTGTGCTCAGGTTGAGAAGGTTCATGCCTCGCTTCAAGCTCTGATTGCACAGGGTGCAAACCACTCGTGTCCTGTCATCAGCACATTTTCTAAAGAACTTCCACGCTAGAGAACTCCTTTGAGCTGACTTTGGTGCGCTCGTTCCCTTGCTGCGTTGGGCAGTAGCGGGCGTAGTGTCTAGGGCACGGCCGCTCCGCTTCTGCACCCTGCTCCCTCTTCTGCTGTGCTGGTGGCTCTGTGCGACCACCGCCTCTTCCTCCAAACTACTCAGTTCACCTGCATGACGTTCATTCCATGTGGGGTCGAGGACCTCATCGTCCTCCACATCATCTTCCACCCAGTCTTCACCCCTGCCCTCCTTGTCGGTCTCCACAATGCTGAACGCCGCAGCAGTTGGCACCTGCGTTTCGTCATCATCGGAGACGTGCTGCGATGATCCTTGCATGTACTCATCTTGAGGAATAAGTGGTTGGGCATCGCTGCACTCAATCTCTTCCACTTCTGGGGCAGGGCTAGGTGGATGGCCCTGGGAAACCCTGCTGACAGAGTCCTCAAAAAGAATAAGAGACTGCTGTATGGCTTGGGGCTCAGACTGCTGGCCTGATTTGCAAGGGGGTGAGGTGAAAGACGGTTGGACATTGGCTGCAGGTGCCAACTCTGACCTTTCTGCAGTAGACTGGGTGGGAGACAATGTGAAGGAACTGGAGGCACTGTCAGCAGCAAACCAATCTACTATCGCCTCAACTTGTTCTGGCCTCATCACTTCTAGGGGCGTTTGATGCCCTACCAAATACTGATGCAGGTTCTGTCGCCTACTCACACTTGAGGAAGGTGTTTCACTTGTGCGTGTAGCTGGCACAGATCGACCATGTCCTCTCCTTGCAACAGGAGCTCTACCAGCAGCACCACGACCCAGGCCACGGCCCTTATTTGACGGTCTCCTCATATTTCTGTAATTTAAGATCTTGCCCTAGAAAGGTTTTTATTGAATAGCGGAATAGAAAATATGATCCAAAAAAAGTGTATGTATATCACACGTACACAACCACACTAGGCCCCAATTACTATTGTTTGTACCCCTAAAAGGCTAGATGAGGAGTAGGGGGAGTATGGAACAGGCAGCACCCTCAAACCTTCAGAAGTATGAGATGAACCCCAACAACTTGGAAAGGTGGATCTCTCTCACACGTACCGACACAGACTATCCCGCAATTCAATTGATCCTCAAAGGTTTTTATTGAATAGCGGAATAGGAAATATGATCAAAAAAAGTGTATGTATCTCGCACGTACACAACCACACTAGGCCCCAATTACTATTGTTTGTACCCCTAAAAGGCTAGATGAGGAGTAGGGGGGGTATGGAACAGGCAGCACCCTCAAACCTTCAGAAGTATGAGATGAACCCCAACAACTTGGAAAGGTGGATCTCTCTCACACGTACCGACACAGACTATCCCGCAATTCAATTGATCCTCAAAGGTTTTTATTGAATAGCGGAATAGGAAATATGATCAAAAAAAGTGTATGTATCTCGCACGTACACAACCACACTAGGCCCCAATTACTATTGTTTGTACCCCTAAAAGGCTAGATGAGGAGTAGGGGGAGTATGGAACAGGCAGCACCCTCAAACCTTCAGAAGTATGAGATGAACCCCAACAACTTGGAAAGGTGGATCTCTCTCACACGTACCGACACAGACTATCCCGCAATTCAATTGATCCTCAAAGGTTTTTATTGAATAGCGGAATAGGAAATATGATCAAAAAAAGTGTATGTATCTCGCACGTACACAACCACACTAGGCCCCAATTACTATTGTTTGTACCCCTAAAAGGCTAGATGAGGAGTAGGGGGGGTATGGAACAGGCAGCACCCTCAAACCTTCAGAAGTATGAGATGAACCCCAACAACTTGGAAAGGTGGATCTCTCTCACACGTACCGACACAGACTATCCCGCAATTCAATTGATCCTCAAAGGTTTTTATTGAATAGCGGAATAGGAAATATGATCAAAAAAAGTGTATGTATCTCGCACGTACACAACCACACTAGGCCCCAATTACTATTGTTTGTACCCCTAAAAGGCTAGATGAGGAGTAGGGGGGGTATGGAACAGGCAGCACCCTCAAACCTTCAGAAGTATGAGATGAACCCCAACAACTTGGAAAGGTGGATCTCTCTCACACGTACCGACACAGACTATCCCGCAATTCAATTGATCCTCAAAGGTTTTTATTGAATAGCGGAATAGGAAATATGATCAAAAAAAGTGTATGTATATCACACGTACACAACCACACTAGGCCCCAATTACTATTGTTTGTACCCCTAAAAGGCTAGGAGTAGGGGGAGTATGGAACAGGCAGCACCCTCAAACCTTCAGAAGTATGAGATGAACCCCAACAACTTGGAAAGGTGGATCTCTCTCACACGTACCAACACAGACTATCCCCCAATTTAACTGATCCCCAAAGGTTTTTGATTAAATAGCGGAATAGAAAATATGATCCCAAAAAAGTGTATGTATATCACACGTACACAACCACACTAGGCCCCAATTACTATTGTTTGTACCCCTAAAAGGCTAGGAGTAGGGGGGAGTATGGAACAGGCAGCACCCTCAAACCTTCAGAAGTATGAGATGAACCCCAACAACTTGGAAAGGTGGATCTCTCTCACACGTACCAACACAGACTATCCCCCAATTTAACTGATCCCCAGAGGTTTTTGATTAAATAGCGGAATAGAAAATATGATCCCAAAAAAGTGTATGTATATCACACGTACACAACCACACTAGGCCCCAATTACTATTGTTTGTACCCCTAAAAGGCTAGGAGTAGGGGGAGTATGGAACAGGCAGCACCCTCAAACCTTCAGAAGTATGAGATGAACCCCAACAACTTGGAAAGGTGGATCTCTCTCACACGTACCAACACAGACTATCCCCCAATTTAACTGATCCCCAAAGGTTTTTGATTAAATAGCGGAATAGAAAATATGATCCCAAAAAAGTGTATGTATATCACACGTACACAACCACACTAGGCCCCAATTACTATTGTTTGTACCCCTAAAAGGCTAGGAGTAGGGGGAGTATGGAACAGGCAGCACCCTCAAACCTTCAGAAGTATGAGATGAACCCCAACAACTTGGAAAGGTGGATCTCTCTCACACGTACCAACACAGACTATCCCCCAATTTAACTGATCCCCAAAGGTTTTTGATTAAATAGCGGAATAGAAAATATGATCCCAAAAAAGTGTATGTATATCACACGTACACAACCACACTAGGCCCCAATTACTATTGTTTGTACCCCTAAAAGGCTAGGAGTAGGGGGAGTATGGAACAGGCAGCACCCTCAAACCTTCAGAAGTATGAGATGAACCCCAACAACTTGGAAAGGTGGATCTCTCTCACACGTACCAACACAGACTATCCCCCAATTTAACTGATCCCCAAAGGTTTTTGATTAAATAGCGGAATAGAAAATATGATCCCAAAAAAGTGTATGTATATCACACGTACACAACCACACTAGGCCCCAATTACTATTGTTTGTACCCCTAAAAGGCTAGATGAGGAGTAGGGGGAGTATGGAACAGGCAGCACCCTCAAACCTTCAGTATGAGATTGTGTTCACTGTACCCCACAAAGATTGAGTTCACTGCACCCCACAATGATTGTGTTCACTGCACCCCACAAAGATTGTGTTCACTGCACCTCACAAAGATTGTGTTCACTGTACCCCCCAAAGATTGTGTTCACTGCACCCCACAAAGATTCTGTTCACTGTACCCCACAAAGATTGTGTTCACTGCACCCCAAAAAGATTGTGTTCACTGCACCCCAAAAAGGATGTTGTTCACTGCACCCCAAAAAGGATGTTGTTCACTCCACCCCAAAAAGATTGTGTTCACTGCACCCCACAAAGATTGTGTTCACTGCACCCCAAAAAGATTGTGTTCACTGCACCCCAAAAATGATTTTGTTCACTGCACCCCAAAAAGGATTTTGTTCACTGCACCCCAAAAAGGATGTTGTTCACTCCACCCCAAAAAGATTGTGTTCACTGCACCCCAAAAAGATTGTGTTCACTGCACCCCACAAAGGATTTTGTTCACTGCACCCCAAAAAGATTGTGTTCACTGCACCCCAAAAAGGATGTTGTTCACTGCACCCCAAAAAGGATTTTGTTCACTGCACCCCAAAAAGATTGTGTTCACTGCACCCCACAAAGGATTTTGTTCACTGCACCCCACAAAGATTGTGTTCACTGCACACCAAAAAGGATTGTGTTCACTGCACCCCAAAAAGATTTTGTTCACTGCACCCCAAAAAGATTGTGTTCACTGCAGCCCAAAAAGATTGTGTTCACTGCAGCCCAAAAAGATTGTGTTCACTGCAGCCCAAAAAGATTGTGTTCACTGCAGCCCAAAAAGATTGTGTTCACTGCAGCCCAAAAAGATTGTGTTCACTGCAGCTCACACACAGAAAAATGGATGTGGATCACTGACACCTGCCTATCTCCAATCCCACACCACACAGCAATATCGATTGTAGTTTGTAGAACACAGTTTCCCTAAAATTCAGCAGACTCTGTCCCTAACAGGATTGAGAAGAGATCGTAGATCAGGATTGAGTGCAGATTCACCCCACCCCCCACACAGCAATATCGATTGTAGTTTGTAGAACACAGTTTCCCTAAAATTCAGCAGACTCTGTCCCTAACAGGATTGAGAAGAGATCGTAGATCAGGATTGAGTGCAGATTCACCCCACCCCCCACACAGCAATATCGATTGTAGTTTGTAGAAGACACTGACCCTATATAATTCAGCAGACTCTATCCCTAAAATGCCTACAACTCGCCCTGCCTAAACACTCCGACCTGTCCCTCAATTCTATCCGGACACAAATGGTTTTTTCCTGCCTATCTTTCCCTAATCAGCAGCCAGCACGTTGATGTGTGCTCTGTCCCTGAATCTAAGCAGCATAATGACGCCGCTGCGGCTGCCTCGAACTTATAAAGACTTGGTCACATGCTTCAGACGGCCAATCACAGCTACTGAGACATTTGCAGGCATGGCTGGGATGGCTTAAGGCACACCAGTTAAACGATTGTTGATTGGCTGTTGAAAGCCCGCCATGAAAAGAGCGCCAAAGCATGCAAAACCCGGAAATAAAACGACCGAACACGGATTTTTACCCGAACATACAGTAAAGTGTCCGTGTCCGTGTTCGGGTACAAAAAATCCAATTATTCGGTACGAACACGAATAATACAGTCCGTGTTCGCTCAACACTAGTCATATCTTTAGTGTTGTCACATAAAAAGATATAATAAATTATTTACAAAGATGTGAGGAGTGTGCTCACTTTTGTGAAATACTATATAGAGGTGCCATGCAGCCTCAGGGGGTCATCCTAAGGGCCAGAAGAGTAGCAGTGAGGAACTGAACCCAGAGGTCCAGAGAAGCTGACTGAGAGGGGAGACACTGGAGGATCTGCAGTACAGTGAGTACAGAATATCGTGTCAAAGGGCCTGACCTGAGGGTGGCCACCCCTGCTCCTAGGATAGTCAGTGGACAGGTGTCAGTTGAAGGGAGATGCTAGTGAGAGTGTCCTGAAGATAAGATATTGCTCATCAAGTCATCTTGTCAGTGCTCCTGTGGCAGTGTGGATTTACAGCCTAGCTGTTCCTAATTCTTAAGAAAGTCCTGAAGATAGAAGTCCTCAACCAGTGTGAATAGTTCAGTTGGAGTATCCCACTATTCCCTTCTCCTATCCCAATCACAAATAAACAACCAAAAAAAAAAAGAAAAACAACACCCCTGGATTGTTCATTTGTGTGACAAGCCATCAAGAGCAAGGAGGGATCCGGAGACTTTATCTAAAGTAACCGTGTGCTGGTAATCAGGGGAGCGTGTCAAGATACTATTCAGCAGGTCCTGTGGGGTCAGTGCTACACTATAAAGGGCCCTATCTGGTCCCAGTTCCTGGAGTGTATGCCAAGGTAGGGTGAGGCCAGGCCATGTAGTTAGAGCACACTTAGAGAGCAATAATGAACATTCCAGACCAATGGGGATCTTCAAGCTTTTTGAAACTAGTTATATCACTCATATTCCTATTATTTTCATGTTTTAGCAATGTACCAACCAACACAGGGAGGAAGTCATGCTGTAGACTAATCCATAATGTGGCCTAGTTCTAAAAAATCTGGCATAAATAAGGTCAAAGAATGTTTTTTTTTTTTTTCTTTCAAAGCGAGAGGTACACTTCACCTATTACAACATATATAAAAGCAGCTAAAAAAGCCTGTTTGGTTTTGTAGAAATAAGAGAGTATCTCTCTAAGGAAACATAAGATGGAACAATTGAACTTGCTACATGGTCCATGCCTCCCTTCAGTGTTCACTTATGAGTACGTGCACCCCGAGGCTCTAACCCACTTAAAATGATATCTGAAATCCTGCTAAAGTGGTATCAAGCATCATGTTTACTGTACATGCAAGAATCTCTGTTTCTCTGGTAATGATGTGTCGCTGTTAATAAATGTTGTTTTTAACATTTAAAAGGAAGCACCACTTTTACCCAATACCACTAATAACTGTAATTTAAGGCTCCATTCATACCTGAGCATATCAATTCACTGGCGTTTTTCAGGCTTTTTTTTTTTTTTTTTTGCAGCTTTTTAAAGCATTTTAGAAGTGTATTACAAGCGTTTTACAGCTTCAGTGTTTTTATTTAGCCAATAGAAAGCACTAGGGGAGGAGAGGGACAGGAAATTAGGGGTGGAGAGATGCTTTTTACGAGCATTTTCTGCTCAAGTCAGGTGTTTTTATTAAAGTCTATAGGGTCAAAAACGTTTGTAATCTGCCAAAAAACAGCTCATGTACTTTTTTAAACTTCAGCCATTTTGCTTCAGGTGAAAAAACGCTCAGATGTGAACAGGGGCCACTGAAAATGAATGGAATTTTGCTGGTTGGGCGTTTCAGGGTGTCAGAGCTGAGCGTTTTACAAGATAAAAATCACACAGGTGTGAACGAGGCTTAAGATATTTTTTTTTAATGTAAATAAAAATGATCTTTACATCTCAATATGTAGCCACTTGAATGTCTGCAAGTTCCACAAAAACTGATATCACCTAAATGCAACAAGGACAACCGTGGTAACAGTGGGGGACACTGAGGATTATTTAAAGAATTCCAGGCATGTTATGTTTATACATAATTACATTGGTCCAGCTTGGACCAATGTAACTATGTATATACCATACCCGACCAATGCCCCTGGAAGCCGGAATCACTGAAGTACACACTGCTTTTCCAGTGATCTCCACTTAATTCCGGGCCCTGTGCTGAGAAGCTAGTCTGAGGCATTCTGAATACAGGAGGTTGACTGCTGAGCATGGAAGCCATTTGAGAATGCTTTGCTTTTTCTGATTGAATGCACAGCGTTCTCTTTATGGAAAGGTGGAGAGCTTGATGTCACTATCCCACCTCTCCACCTCGTCCAATCATAGAATGTTTTGCATTCATTAAAAAAATGCAAATATTGTCTGAATGGTGCCCATGCCAAGCAGCGGCATAAGTAAGTTTGTCTAATTCAGTGATTTCCAGCATCCAGGGGCATCAAATAGCTACAGTATATACATAGTTACATTGGTCCAATGTGGACCAATGTAACTATGTAAAAATATACTATACCTGGAATTCTTTAAGTTGGAAATCTTCACGCAAATGATTTGTGCGAATATTCACTTTCATTATCCAATCATATGAAATGCAAATTGCTGTATTTTGAATTGCCCAATTATCTGTAGATGCTTTTTATATGACTGAATAATCTTCAAAATCTACCTTCTCTCTGGCACTAAACCCCCCCCCCCCCCCCCCGGACTAACTGTGCTGATTCTGTAATCCATCACCATTCATATGGGCTAAATGAAGCCCAGCCTCATTCAAGTTACTCGATTCCAAAGTATCACTGACGCCCTGACCCCTCGGGGGCGTCACCACAGTGCCCTACATTTACAGTACAATGATAAAGTGAACGGTGCTGATGTCATTATGTCAGTGACACTCTTTGCAATCTTTGAGGAGTGCCCACTATCTAAGAGGAGGCAAAGAGGACTCTGCATGTCATGTGAATGTTCAATAAACTTCTAAAAAATGATAAATATGCAAAACTATTTCACAATACATGCAGAGGAGAGGGGGATTTCAGGGAAGATGGAGGGGGAAGAACACTGGACTGGGAAGTAGAAAGGTGTACTTTGTTTTAAGAAAATTACTAGAATGGCCTGTCTTAGTATCTACAGAGCAGAATTAGGTAGGAATCTGCAGTAACGCTTGTCTATAATCCATAGACTATGCTGTATATCACTTGAAAAGGATTGTTTTCATCTTCTCAACAAAATTAGAGTTTCACGTAAATTTTTATTCTACAAAAAAATACTCTTTTACAGGTGACAATTTAATGTTAAACATGAGTGCAGTATAAATAATTGATACCTATTATAACAGGATGTTTGAAATATCCTGCAGAATTCATCCGGAATTTGTTCTGTGCTCAGGCCTTTTAGGTTCGTCAGTGAAAAAAAGTCAAAATCTCCTGAGGCTAAGGAATAAAACGATAGCTCTGGTATAATATACATTTCAGTTTTAGAATATGCTGATTTTCCCAGGGGAATTTAGGATCTTAGTGATTCTTGCAGGCTGTCACAATTTCAACTACATTAATTTGGAAGTAACATATATAAATTAAAATATACCTTACAGACTTGAAAGATTACAAAGGTAATTTAAAAGAGTACGTGGGGTTTCAGAGAAGAGTAAAAGGAGGTTTTTATGGATACAAATTTAAAAGCAAACTTGCCAATTTGATATCTTTGACCAGCTCAAAGAGAAACTCTGCAAAGTATCACATACAGTAAATCACATCACATAAGACCAATGCAATTTCAGAAAAACAAGAACCCTTTCTGTAAAAAAAAAATATATAATTATTGGTTATGCCTTTATATTTTATGCTGGTCATACATTTAAAAATGTCCCACAATTGAGAGCCAGCAGCTGATACTTTGAGCGACTGAAGGTTTTCAATCCCAGATGTCGTTAACAATTCACAAACTGGAATGAATCAGAGAGGTTACTGATCATGTGATTACTACACCAGTTATGACATAGTGATCACATACAGTGCCTTGCGAAAGTATTCGGCCCCCTTGAACTTTGCAACCTTTTGCCACATTTCAGGCTTCAAACATAAAGATATAAAACTGTAATCATGAAGTGGAACGAAATTTATTGGATATTTCCAACTTTTTTAACAAATAAAAAACTGAAAAATTGGGCGTGCAAAATTATTCAGCCCCCTTAAGTTAATACTTTTTAGCGCCACCTTTTGCTGCGATTACAGCTGTAAGTCACTTGGGGTATGTCTCTATCAGTTTTGCACATTGAGAGACTTTTTTGCCCATTCCTCCTTGCAAAACAGCTCAAGCTCAGTGAGGTTGGATGGAGAACAGCAGTTTTCATTTCTTTCCTCAGATTATCAATTGGATTCAGGTCTGGACTTTGACTTGGCCATTCTAACACCTGGATATGTTTATTTGTGAACCACTCCATTGTAGATTTTGCTTTATGTTTTGGATCATTGTCTTGTTGAAAGACATTGGATCATTCAGAGATCCTCGCTGAACTTCTGGAGAGAGTTTGCTGCACTAAAGGGGCTGAATAATTTTGCACGCACAATTTTTCAGTTTTTTATTTGTTAAAAACGTTTGAAATATCCAATAAATTTCGTTCCACTTCATGATTGTGTCCCACTTGTTGTTGATTCTTCACAAAAAAAATTACAGTTTTATATCTTTATGTTTGAAATGTGGCAAAAGGTCGCAAAGTTCAAGGGGGCCGAATACTTTCGCAAGGCACTGTATGGGCTGCAGGTTTCATTGAAAAAATAAGCATTAGAATTACAGATGAACACAATTGTCAGAAACCCGAGGGTTGTTTACACTTGCTTTGATTTTAACACATCCTTAAGTGCCTACCGCTCCAAAATAAATTTTTGATGCTTCTGTGATGCTTTTTTTCAAATTAAGCTTGGCAGATATACCTACCATAGTTATAAATGGCGCCTCCTTCCAGTGAGATAAAAAAGTCCAGTGAGTAAAGCTGCCATCAAATTTAGTGATATACCAAACAATATATACATGTTGCTTATGAGGTGCTATTACAAACAATAGTATTCAATAAGTGCAATATATTGAATATTAAACAAAATCAAATGAGTTAATGTCCATAATCTCCTGTGTTTCTTCCACTCACCCCTTGGTTAAAGTGCTTAGAATTCTTCGTAGTGCAAACATAAGGTGCTCATAAATAGTGCTCCACCACCTGATTGTTAATGAGCCACTCACCAGATGATCTCAGGCCACCAGGACCCAAACCGCTTAAATTAATTTCCTTGTTCCCCTAAGGGCCGGGTGTTTTCCAACATGGATCAGCAAAAGACCATCAAGGCAGTCCCGGGTTGGGCATCAAGAGGTTTGAATCTCACATCCGCACCAGGATGTTTACTCGCCACAGATTTCCCAAAACATAAAACGTGAACCCAAATAATCGTGCAATACAGTTTTATTAATAAGAAATTTAAAAAACAAATCATAAAAACTCACATTTAATTGTGCCTCAGAGCGGCACCCACTCAGTGGGCCTAGATCAATAGGAACGCAGCGCGACTTCGGCGTGCGTTCCCCCTGCGTTCCGCCAGGGCGGACGTGACGAAACCGGAAATGATGAGGTCTATCACAGCAACATCATTTCCGGTTTTGTCACATCCGCCCCCGTGGAACGCAGGTGGAACTCACGCGGAAGTCGAGCGACGTTTCTATTGATCTAGGCTCATTGAGTGTGTGCCGCTTTGAGGCACAATTAAATGTGAGTTTTTATGATTGATTTTTTCAAATTCTTATTAATAAAATGGTATTGCACAATTGCACCTCCTGATGCCCAGCCCGGGACTGGCTTGATGGTCTTTTGCTGATCCATGTTGGAAAACACCCGGCCCTTGGGGGAACAAGATAATTAATTTAGGCGGTTTTGGTCCTGGTGGCCTGAGATCATCTGATGAGTGGCTCATTCACATTTAGGTGGTGGAGCACTATTTATAAGAACCTTATGTTTGCACTAAGAAGAATTCTAAGCACTTTAACCATGGGATGACTGGAAGAAACACAGGAGATTATGGACATTAACTAATTTGATTTTGTTTAATATTGAATATGTTGCACTTATTGAATACTATTGTTTGTAAAAGCGCCTCATAAGCAACACATACGCTTGGCAAATGCCCTATGTGTGTTGATTTTCTATTTGCTTTAAGAGTCGGTCACATTTGTGCGATCACAGAGATCGCATGTAATTCGGAGAGCACTGCTCCTAAAATTACAGCTTGTATGGCTAAATTTGCACCGCAATCGCACCTAACACGCACAGGACCCTTTTTTTGGTCCGCAGCAGAATTGGATCGCATGGTGGTCCACACTAGTGTGATCCGATTATGTGAGAATGCACTGCGATATGCGATCTGATCTGGGGGTGTCGTTAACTTTTAATTGACACCCCCCAGCGTATCGTATATGGCAGTGTGAACTGCCAGGGGTGCGGATGCGATGCGGGAACACGCTGTATATTTGCAGCGTTCCCGCACCGCAGAAATGTGAACCGGCACTAAAGGAACTCCGTAGAACCCTTGGCTCAGTAGTACCCCCAGCTCAGTAATACTCCTGCTCAGAAGATCCCCAGCTCATTAGTAACCCCATGCAGCAGAACCTCAGCCCATTAGTAACCACATTCTGCAAATCTCTGGCTCCCTAGTACCATCGTTCAGCAGATCCTCTGCTCAGTAGTACCCCCTGCTCTGCTGATGCCCCTACTCAGTAATACCCCCAGCACTGTTGATCCCCATCTGATTAGTAACCAGGTCTGCTGATCCCCCTTTGAGGTAAAATCCCAGCTCTGCCGATCCTCCACTCAGTAGTAACCCCCAGTTCTGTTGATCCTCTGGTTTTCTGATCCGCCTTTCTATCCGGACCTCACTCACCTCCCACTATATTGCTCCTATGCTGTGCACCAAATATAACATCGGTCAGTTTCTCCCACTCCAGTCCTCCCAGCTCTGCTTCGCTGTTTAGTCCTCTCTTTCCTGTGCCCACTTTCCTCCTGCTATATTACTCTTATGATGAGCACCACATGTGACATCTGCTAGTTTCTCCTGCTCCGGTCCCCCAGCCCTGCTGATCTTTTGCTTCTCAGTCCTCTCTCTCTGGTCACCCTCCACTAAAGCATTCCCATGTTGCTCATCATGTGTGCCATCTGCTAATTGCTCTGCTCCAGTCCGAGTCCAGACCCCTCTCACTTTCCTGCTGCCCCACACTGCACACACATGAACCTAAAGTAACTGCTGATGACGTCTTTCTAGTTCGCTTGTTGGTTTCCCAGTGCATCCTGGGATACCCCATACCTCCAAAAAAAAAGCAAATTTAATTCTGAATAAACAACCCTTACACGCCGCAGGTGCTGTTAGTGAGTGCTGCAATGGAGGTTTTGGAGAAACTTTGAAGCACCAAGAAAGTGTCATGGGGTATGATTTTTGAAGGAAAGCAAACGCAACCGTGTGTACAGGACTGTAAGGTAACCATTTTATTTAGTGAGAGGTGCTTTGATTAGCACTCAGAGTGCTTTGAAAAAGTGTGTCAAATACTACATTTTGATGAGTTCTTTCAGAATTAAAAAAAAGTACATTTATTGAAAAAACAAAAACTTATTTTTACATTTTTGTGCATTTGTCAGCCTATAATAAAAAGATAAGTATTTCTCATTGAGGAACACTTCTCTTATTCCTTGCTCCCAATAGGATCTTCCTCTTCACCTTTTAAGCAGTCATGGCATATCATCATCTGGTACATGGTAAGTGAGGATGTTCAAGATCAAAGATACTGAGATACTGGCAGTGGAGGACAGTGGAGGACAGTGCAAGCTGTCTGTCCTTACTCCTATAGACTAAACAAGCATTCAACTCTCACTTGTGGGGTGCCTACAATCTACTAATTTTTTATTGCTGACTAGAGTTACACTTTAAAGATGCGCTCAAACAGAAAAACTTTCATGTAAATATGTTTCTCAATAGCCACAAAGGGCATAAATCCAGTTTATGTGCACCAAATGCCTTTGGAAACCCATATATTATCTTGTAAAAGTAGCACCAACATCCAGCAGGCCTACCCACTACAGGCTGCCTGCAGAAAACTACAGGAAGGGTGAATACAAGACTTCCTAACTGACATAAGGTGAGAAAGCAGCAGTGATTTCCTTGGTTTTCTGCACATAGGAAGATATCATACTGATTAATGCAGAGATCTGGAAAAAAATACACAAAGCACACCAAGATTCAAGGAAGAATACACATGCCTCTCATACTTAGACAATACTTGCTAATCCTGAAGTTCAGCTTTAAAATCATTGCCTACAAAATTATTTTTCAAAGAGACGCATTGACTGCATATGAGATAAAACTAAAAGGTTTGCTTCGGTTTAGGAACGAATGTTTATGCCATAAAAGTTAGTAAAGAGACACCCACTGCACATAATTATATGTAACAAATGTGTATTTAGATAACAAGTGAAAATGCATAATTTATTAGCACAAAGTGTTGGGTAATTACCTGCACTCTGTTAGAGGCTCACAGCAGGTTGGGTCTCGCTCATTCATTGTGAAAGATAAAGGGGTTCCGAATGCAATTTTGTGAGTAAATCTGCAATTACTTACTGAGATCAGACAGGGGATATCTGCCAGATTCTATGCTAATAAACAGGCAAAGGCACAATCTGCTTATTTGCATTAACTCTCTAGATAAACACAGTTTAAAGAAAAAAAATATGGATTTTTACAACAACCTACCTGCAAAATCCATTTCTTGGAGTACATCACGGGACACAGAGCAGCCATATTTATTACTATCTGGGTTATACGCCACTTATAGGTGAATAGACACTGGCAACCAATTAAGACAGGAAGTCCCCCTCTATATAACCCCTCCCATACAGGAATTACCTCAGTTTTGTAGCAAGCAATAAACATCCCAGACAAGAGAGGAGGGACCTCTGTGTCCCGTGATGTACTCTAAGAAATGGATTTTACAGGTAAGTTGTAGGAAAAATCATGGGACACAGAGCAGCCATATTCATTACTATCTGGGACGTCCCAAAGCAATGCACTTGAGGGGAGGGGAACACTATAAAAACACTGCCGTCATATCGCAAAAGATCTACATAGCTGCCTGCAGAACACTGCGGCCAAATTCAGAATCCTCCTGGGTCCTAACATCCACTTGATAGAATCTAGTGAACGTATGCACCGAAGAGCAAGTAGCAGCCTTGCAAATCTGAGCCATAGAAGCTTGATGGCGAACTGCCCAAGAGGCACCTTTTCTTCTGGCAGAATGTGCTTTCACCAGAAAAGGTGGAACCTTCCCTTTTAAACCATACACCTGGATAATAACCTGGCAAATCCATTGAGAAATTGTAGACTTTGATGCTGCCTGCCCTATCCTAGGCCTTTTGGCAGCACGAACAAAAGGTCGGTCTTACGAATCTGAGCTGACCTTTTAAAATAAATCTTGAATGCACGTACTACATCGAGAGAATGTAACAACCTTTCCTCTGCTGTTTGAGGATTTGGAAAGAAAGAAGGTTTAAATGAAAAGCGGACACCACCTTGGGCAAAAAAAAACCTGGGTGTTGACGTAGAATCACCCTATCTTCATGTAAAATTTAAAATGGCTCTTTACAAGAAAGAGCTGCCAATTCTGATATCCTTCTGGCTGAAGTTACTGCAATCAAGAAGACTAACTTTCTGGTCAAAAGAACCAGAGAAATATGCAACATGGACTCAAAAGGCTGTTTCTGTAAAACTGCCAGCACCAAATTTAGATCCCAAGGAAACAATGGTGGCCTCGCTGGCAGAATGTAGCACCCCTTTAATGAAGGTTCAAACTAAGGAATGCAAAGCGATTGGTCTCTGTAAAAAAATGATAAGGCTGGAATTTGACCCTTAATCGTGCCTAAGGATAACTTCATTTCTACCCCTACTTGCAAGAAGGCTAGAATAAAAACCCTGATGATATTTTTTACAGGGATGCCATTTCCTGGCCTTACACCAGGAAATGTAAGACTTACAGATTCTGTAATAAACGCCTCCAGAGACTGGTTTTCTAGTGTTTATTAGGGTAGAGACTTCAGGGCCAGATTTATCCTGTTTTTTCAAGATCCAGGCTTCAATAGCCAAGCTGTCAATTTAGAGATTGTAAAGCAGGGTGGAATATTGAACCCGGAGAGAGCAGGTCCGGATGTGGTGGAAGAACCCAAGGCCTTGCCACTGACAGCTTTAAAATTTGTGTGACTCCTTGGGAGGAGATCAGGGAAAACTCCTCCCAAGGAGTCACCAAGGCATCCACTCCGACTGCGAGTGGATCCCTGGTCCTGGACACAAACTTTTTCAACTTGTTGTTGAACCTGGAAGCCAACAGATCTACATCCGGGACCCCCAGCATTGGCAGATCAATGCAAAGACCTTGGGGTGTTAGGACCATTCCCCGTAAACATCTGCTGACGACTCAGAAAGTCTGCCTGCCAGTTTTCTATTCCTGGTATGAAAACCAGCGACAGGCATGGAACAAATTTTTCCGCCCAGGATAGTGTGAGATCCACCTCTTTCTGGACTGACTGACTCTTGGTGCTAACAATTTTGTTTTTTTTTTACATACCGTCACCAGTGTCATCATATAAATGGTGTGGGGGTGATGAGGGATACTGACACATTTTTTTATTACATTTTTTTAACATTTCATTTTCTATTTAACATTTTTTTATTTTTATTTACTATATTTACTACTTTTATTTACTATTTTTTTTTCAGTGTAGTTCAGTGTCACCATAGTGACAATGTTCTACTCTGGGGGGGAAAGGGGGGTGATCGTAACAACGATTGGCCCACAGTTATTATATGGCAGAGGGTGTTGTGATTGGCCCAGGTACCATGTGATAGCTGTAGGCTGGTCACAGCATCATTATAGGAAACTCAGTTGTTATGAATGAACTTTATTCATAACAACTTGGTAACATTGTGATAAGGCGATATAGCGTTTACAGAGCAGACAGGTACCGGGAGCCGCAATCCCAGAAGAGGCAGGATGATGTACATGTACGTGATCCTGCCACAATAAAAGCAGTTAAACCCATGTGACGTGGTCCATGTTTTTTTTTTAAGGGTTGGCAGGAGGATCGAGGTTGACAAATCCTTTAATCAAGACATTCACAGCCTGAACTATCTAAATATATAGCAAAGGCTATCTACAGTGTCTGTCTGTCTGTCTACAGAAAACAATTTGTACAGTAGTACTTCAGTAGTTGAAGAATAATGTTTGGGGGGGGGGGGGTCATTCACAAACCCCTCTTTATCAGGGCTTGAATTTATTACGCAAGAGAAATATGAACAGTTGTTTAATCCTGGCTTTTAATTCTACGTAGTAGGCTATAGTTTTACATTCACTCAATAAAGTTGTCTGTTAAAGAATCTCATTTTTGTAATCCCTCGCTCCCTGTGTTTATTAAAAAAAAAAAAAAAAAAGCTTTTTTTGCAGCACAACTCTTTCTCTCTGCGTTTTATCGCTGCTCTCTGCATCCTTCTCCACCGCTCACCACATGCATTTGGGGGGGGGGGGGGGGCTTAGAGGCTGAAGATGCACTTTAACCTCTTTGCTTTTCTCTGCACTGGTTCACTTTTACATGACCCATTTTAACCAGTGTAAAATTACTTTCTAAACAAATTCAGTGCTTGGCACTTATAATCAAACATCTACAAGCTGGTACAACTAAAAGAATACGGTAAATATATATTCAGTATGAAAAATAACATTAAAAAAAAAAAAAAGCAAAGCTTTGTATGTTTACAGTACATTTAGCTGTTTCTAGTGCATTCATTACTGAAAAAGAGAAAAAAAAATCTGCGAACATTAAACTAATTTTCAGCTCTGTGAAATATTGTGCGGAAGATCGCTGGCCTACTTAACTGACCATCTGTTTAATTGAGTAACCTGATGAGAAATTTCTTTCCACGCTGCACCCAGCTACAGCACACTAAACACAGTTTTGTAGCAGAAGGCAGAAGCACACGACTTAACCCACATATTTACCGTGAGAAACCAGACAAAGTGTGTATTCAGAGGATTAATGATTGAGACACCGACACACATCTGTGGCTAGTTATTTGAGTTTGTACATTTCTGTTCCCAAATTACTTACTTAAATTGTCAATGCTTTATATATAAATGAATTTTTCGCATGCACACAATAATATAGTTCAGTTTAGGCTGCTACCAACCTAGAAGCTACTGACTTTCCCTTTCAATGGGCCCTTAGCCCACTGCTTAAACAAAGAGAGTATCTACAAAGGTCTAAATTAGAAGTGAATGTAAGGGCTCCTATATTACATATATGATTTCAGCTAGAGACCATTTTATCCAGTTGAAGTTTCTCCATAGGGTTTACTATACCCCTCTGAGGTTAGCAGCCATTTACCCTCAGGTTAGTCCAATCTGTACTCGTCTTACCTCTACTGGAACCTTTTACCACAATGCCGAGCTATCCATTCGTACTGGGAGTCGGTGGTTGAAGCTTTGAATGAGCTTTCTGACTAGTCTTTGCAGCTTGATCCTTGAATGATGTTACTGAGCATTATGGAGGATATTGAAGCTTCTAGATATATTAAGTTATTCTTGATTTTTGCACTTAATTATGCATGAAGGGGGCTTCTTCTGAGATGGAAGCAGCCCACTTCGCCCATGCTAAATAATTGGGTAGCTGGGGTGAACATAGTTTTGCCATTGTACAAATTACCCTACAAGAGTTGAAACTGTTCCAAGAAGTTTGACAAAATATGGTCCACCTGGATTGATCCTCCTGGTTCAGCTGAGCCTAGTGATGGGTAAAATGTTGTACAAGGGTATGGTTTGGAAAGGGCTTGAGTTCTTTTCCTTCTCTCTCTCAATTTATTTTCTCTCCTAATCCATCACTCTTTCTCCCTCCTTCATTTTCAATGCTTCTTCTCAGGGTGGATGGGTGGTCTTCAAGTCTTTGCAGTAGGAATTTGTATGATTATGTACCCCCGTTATTTCTTGACAGTACATTCTGGGAATGTTGCTATGACCTGTTGTCTACCTTTATTTCTGACCTATATGTGATGGATCTGGATTGTGCAAACTTAATGGTGATCTTGTATTTACTGTGTGCTTTATTTATTACACCTTTATCTGTTAAAAAAAAAAAAAAAATAGAAATGAATGGGCTGCCTATATTCAATGCACATTTATGCATTTGTATTAATGCACACCAGTAAGGTGAATAAGCCCTCATATAACTTAGCTTAATAACCAAGCTTCAGAAGCCCACTCTAAACAAATGGTTGTATTGTATTATCAACAGCTGCACATCACTCAGGCCCAGTCCGCACCTTAGCAAATTGAAGCACAATTTAAAACTTCACCAAAAGTATTTCAACGCTCAACGCTAGGATTTCCATTATACTGAATGGTGCCCATTCACTTCTGAGCATTGTGTCGCCTGAAGTGTGAGTGAGGCCTCAATTTTGAAACAGCTTATCAGTGGAGTACTGATCGGTGTAGAGCCCCCACCATCACCACTCAGCAGTATTCCTTGAAAGTATTTAATATTTTAATAAAAAAACAAAATATTTGAAGCTGAATCCTAGGCAAGGCATAGTTCAAACACAAAAACAATATGAACAGTTTCAAAGTAGCTGCAAAAAAATATTTCTAATTCTGTTCAGCCAGTCTTGCAGTCCTGGCACCCCTGTCAGGCAACATAGCTAAGTGGCCCCACTTTTCTGCACTGCAGTTAAAAAACAAAAAAAAAGACTGGTCACTGGCCAGCCACCAGTCCACTGACTGAATAAAAATGCTTATCTACTCTTCTGCTTATTTTGCTGTCTCTTTCTGTCAGTAAGCTCCCAGTGTCAGAAAAAGAGCACTGTGCAATATACAGTAACTACGCTAATATAGAGACTAATTCCGGTATTCAATACTAATGCTATAAACAAAGCCATGTCATGTTCTCTGGGAACACACAAATAAGTGTATTGGAATTGAACTATTTATTTTCTAAAGTGCTTGAAAACTGTTGACGCTATATAAATCTTGAATAATAATAATAAAAATATCTAAATCCAAAAACAAAATAAAAATGTATTGCAGCTTAACAGTTCCTAGATGAAATAGCTGCATTAGTATTCCTTTTCAGGCTTTTTTCCCATATTTTTACCTGGTGATCCTTGCTACACTTCCACCTAGGGTGGTAATGTTCACTCACTCAATGCACTGTATCAATGGAGGAACAGCGTCGTCACCCTAGGCTCATAAAAAGCAGTGTGATGTTCTTTTGGAGTACATGTATAATGTATTGGAATTTTACTGTCTCCCTTTATTATGCAAATGATGTGCAAACTGTTGGCGCTATATAAAACCTGTATAATAACAATATTAATTAATTATTAATGTAAACTAAAGAACAAAAATATAAAGTATTGCAGTTTACCAGTCCTTAGATGTAGTGGTTGCATTCGTATTCTTTTTTAGGATTTTTTCTCATATTTTCACCTGGTGATCCTGACAGTAACACACTTCTTGCTCTAGGGCAGGACTGTCTTTAATACAGGGAAAAAGGGGCAGGTGCCCTGGGCCCAAAGCAGCTGCCCATTGAGCCTGCACTGCCCGCAAATAGTTGATAAGTGGATTTAGGTGGGCCCAAGAAAATGCTTCACCACGGTCCAATCAATATTAAAGATGGCCCTGGCAGGGCTATCTTTAACACAGGGCAAAAGGGGCAGCTGCCCTGGGCCCAGTTATTGTTGTTGGGCCAAAAGCAGCTGCCCCTTAAACCCGCACTGGCCGCCAATAGTTGATAAGTGGATTTGGCAGGGCCTAAGAAAATGTTTGACCAGTGTCCAATCAATAATAAAGATGGCCCTAGGGTGACAATGCTCACTCACTTTAATGTATCTATGGAGTAACAGGGTTGTCACCCTTGGGTACACTCCAGATTTGTACTTCAGAAAACCTACCTCTCTCCTTTAGATTTGGGATTGGGGTTTCAGTGCAGCCCAGGTAGAGTGCACTGGAGTTAGAGACTCACTGTGTTTCTGCCTAATCAACTGGTTTTTACTTAATAATTACAACAATTTAAAGAGGAAAACCATGGGGAAATATGCAGGTATATGCATACATGCATGCACACCTATACATACATAGAACATCTTTTAATCTGCATATAGGTCAACTTTAAATAGAGCATGTTGGATTATTAAAATGCATATACAATAGATACATGGCAACTATTGCACTACTTGGACAGGCAAAGGGCTCATTTGTGTTCCCTTTTATGCAGAGGGGGCTTTAAAAACTTTCTGTGCAGCACAAAAATGTGCCACATATTGCTTGGGCCAACTCTGGAGTGGTGAGGTAGCTCTACTGCCCTGGAGCTAGAATACAGGTGAAGTTAATTAAAAGGAATTTAAATAACATATACCTCCAGTGTACGAGGTGCAGAAAACCAGAAATGCATGCAACAACATATATTGCTCTGACGCCCCTTGAGATGTGTTCATGCCTGGTGTAGATCTAACTTCATTTGACCAGAGTAGCAAAATGCAACACACAGGGCATTTTAAAAAAAACACACTGCAAAACAACACAATGTGAAGAGTTCCAAGTAATAGATATTCACATGTCCTTCCATTTTGGTTTGCCAGAAATGCTGCAGGATTCATGACAATGCATTTTGTTTGAACAGGGCCTTTACCTAAGTGCCTAGTACACTGTGAACAGGGGAACCTCTAAGTACAACCCTGGATAAGCAACAGGGAGTAAGCTGCATTCCCCTCCTAAAGAGTGGTCTCCAGAACAGGTGTCCCCTATTGGAAGATTTACCATTCACCTTTCATCCGTCTTCTGGTGACAATTCAAAAAATGTAGACGTCCCATCACTTTCAGTCTCAGTGAAAATGGTCACCAGGACAAACATAGAGAGTGACGATCTACCTACATAGGTAGCAATGACACCGCCCCCCTATTCTATACAAAACTAAAAGAAAAAAAAAAAAAATGGCTATACATACACTTTAAGTGAACCTGTATGAGCAAATAATGCATTTAATTTAATGTTCCTTTTAAACATTTAAACACTTCTTCAAAGTAAACATCTATATCAGTTATTCTTTAAAAAGGAATATACATAACTTGATTAATTCATAATTTATCAACTTATTATGCTTAGGACTAAAACATGTTTTCTTTTTTTCCATATTGCATTTGATAATTTTTCTTGCTGTTTTTGAGACAGCAAGTGGAGCTATAGGCTTCTTGGCGTGTATTTCCAGATTTTGGTTTGCCTCATTAATGAAAGAAGCCTGTTGATGCATAGCTCAGTGACTTGTCAGTAGTCACTCTTTTCTTATCCAATTGCTTAGTCTATGGTTTCAGTCAGACAAAGTTAACCTAAAAAATCAGCAAGTCTCTTTAGGTAACCCATAATGCTCTGAGAATCCTTATATAGGTCATCCGACAGGTTAGGTTGTATTGTCATTGATAACCTTTCTAAAATCGTGTAAGTGCCCAATCTTATTGTATTGGCTTATGTTAAAGGAAATGTGTAAAACAACAGTTTTAAAATGAAATGTATAGACTGTTCAGTGTTCTGCACCCAAACTAGTTTGCAAGACATGTGCATGAACCAAGCAATTCACAAGCAGCTTGCAATTATTTGTAAAACTAGCAAAATAAAATCAAGATATAGGAATGCATGTCTGAATGGATTGATTTAGACCACAATAAACCAAAATTAATTACAATATCAATGAAAAGGAATGTACTGGTGCCCATTTATGAGGGGATTCCCACTCAGTAAAATACCTAGAGGATGGTTTATGGACTCCACCTATTTAAATTATAAATATGTAGAAGCTGATGTTGGTCAAATCTGCAAATTCCATTTGATCACCCAAACTCCTGAGAAATCATATCCAGCTGAGATGGATTTTCTTCAGCTTGCTGTATTTAGCCATGTCTATGGAAAGTTCTTTAAGTGATTTGATTGTTCCCACACATTCAACAGCTCTCTTATGTTGATGGTGAACTTGTATAAACTCTTATGAAAAAAAGTTTTGAGGTCACCAGTATTGATAAAGAACAGAAAAAAGGTCAACCTAATCATAAAAATGCCATATCAGCACATACAGGATGTGGTGCCTTAACCCATAACTAAATGTCTTGCAAATCCATGGGCCATACCAAAGTTGGGTCAAAAGATTTGATTTGTCCATGTATAGCCTCCTCCAATTTACATAAATCTGCATAAACTAACAATGAAACAACAGCCACCTACACCACTGAAATGGTTAAGCATTTTTCACCCTAAAATAATTAGCATTTTTGTATGTGGCCAAGAGTCATTCATGCAGAATATTGATTAGTAGTTTCTTTGCTTAAGGTTAATCACCATAAGCTAAACTCCGCAAGCCGCATCTAGTCACTGATCTATCACCCTTCCCTGTCAGGGCAATTTGCATGAAGATCAGCATTTTTAACCTTGAAATGTTAGCAGCTCCCAATACAGGATGTAGAAATAGGCAAAACGTAAATACATTAAACAGTGGAATTAGCATTAATTTCCTTTCAAGAGGTGCATCCTCCTTGTTGGACCCTTTCACATTAAAAGTACCTATTCTGATAAATTCCCAGATAATGGATTCTGTGAAATCGGCACTGCAGGCAATTTCAAAGCCTAGATATTGTCTGTTGACACACAGCAGCTTTTAACTGCACTCTTTTCAAATATGCATATATAGTATGTGCACGAGAACCCTTCCCCTCTTATTTCAGCAACAACATGTTGTTTTGCACAAAGTTGAACTCAAGGCAAGAAGCTAAATACACAGATGAAATAAATATACACGGGGTGTTTACATGCCAAAGAATTTGTATTTCTGTCTATCCAGTCTTAAAATGTACAAACCTCTGCCACACAGCCCCCCTCTGGCAGGGCAGGAGACCTGATTTTTCTATGCTGCAGCTAAGTAACACTTACAGATTTTGCTCCTCTTACAGTCTGTGACTGAACAGTGAAAGAAGAAGCAGCAGACTGTTTTGCTCAGCTCTCGGTTACTCTCTCCCCTCCTATCAGCAGGTCTGCTGTTATAAGTCTCAGGACCGTGTACAGCCTACCTGACAGGGATTACCACCCAACCCCCCGAAAATACCAGAACCATATTTTCTCTCAAAATACACTTAAATGCTTATTACATTTTATTTCATTATTATTTTATTGGAAAACAGTAGGTGTAAATGCCGCTCACCCAAAACCCAGCCACTGTATAGAGAGGTAAAGATACGATTTCAGCCTGAACTCCTCTTGGCTATACTTGTTTATACTCCTCTGACATGTTTCGCACTGCCTACGGGGCCTAATCATAGACTCTATGATTAAGTCCCGAAGACGGGGAGAAACATGCCAGATATGTATAGGAGTTCAGGCTGAAGTCATATCTTTACCTCTCTATATAGTAGCATTTTCTCTTTATATTTTCTGATCGGTTTCAGCTAGCCTGGGTGACCTTGTTTGAACATTGACATCTGATCTGTGCTTTGGACTGCAGGGAGAAGTTTTGCGGTGCTTTTTTGCAATGCAATTTGGGCTGGTGCCCGGAGGTGAGGCTTGATCGTGTCATTGTGACCCATTTCCGCCTACTTTACCTCCGGTATGATATATATATATCATAAATAATAACGTCGTTTCCGAGTTACTTCATCAGAGACCCGATCTAAGCCAAATCAGGCTTCGTTCAGGACTCTGACCCGCCAGTGGACGTGCCTGTGGTCACTCGGGTCTTCTGGTGGGACAGGAGACCCGGGCAGAGTGGCGGAAAGGCGGTGGGAGGGGGGTCGTCCCCTCCCACTTCCTGGGATAATGGCAAAGTGGCTGCTGATAGTTGTTATCTTCTTCACTAAGCTGACAGCCAGCTCTAAAAAATGGTACTGGGATGATGCCTCTATTTGCAGGCATCACCCCGATACAAATAACTTCTTCAAGCCAATGTGCAGGTATGTTGGTTTGCGGGAAGTGGCTAGCGATAAGTGGTTGCATACTGTGGTGAGTGTACATCTATGTGGGGCACCTTGACCATGAAGTCAAACATTGAGAATTGTGCTTTATTAATAAAGAACCACAAGCACTTTATCACAGGACTGGATGATCAAATTTAATTTTATGGACTATGATAAGGTAGTACAGCTAACCCTCCTGCTCGCCATGTGCCCAGGCCCCCATGTTGAACTGATGACCATGCAGGAGGGCCGGCTGTACTGCCGTATCACCTTGCCTATCAGCGGGTTTTTTGTTAGTATATAAGTACTGCAGCATAACTGGCTGGCTCCTTGTAATGCTTCTTCTTCCCCTAATCTGAGCTCTGAAGTACAGAGACTGTAATCAGCCAATACCATGTCTAATTCAAGTACTTACACTGCTTGCATTTAAAATAGTAATTTAATGTTGTATGAATAAATACGGAGCTGCATTCATCCATTTCTTCTATTTTATATAGAAGAAACTTGGGCTATTACACTTATAGTATGTGAATGGGCCATGTGTGCATTCATGGCCACTCACTAGCGCTGCTATCAAATTGGGATGAAACGCTGCATTCATGCAGCTGCTGAAAAAGCACCTTATGGCTCCAGACACTTAAAGACAAGGCCCATTCATGTACTACTGGTGTAAGCGTCCATGTGAATGAGGCCTCCAAAGAATGTGCCAGTATAAGAAGTACCTTTAACGATAATTGTAAACGCTTACCTCTCCTGCAGCTGTGCCGCCCAATGCAGGTCCATTCAATTGAAAGCCTCTGTAGATGTTTCTAGAAGTGCCACTTTCTTGTGTCCCCTGGTGTGCTCAGTGGTTCCTGCCAACAACCTCAATATCACAACTCTATCTTGTAGTTACATAAAGGTTGGCAGGAGGAACCATAGTTAGAATAGTCCAGTCACCGACACACCATTCACTTCTTTAAAATTTACAAAACCTGTATCGGGTGATACTAGGTAAAGCATGTTTTCCTTAATCCCTCCCCACAGCAGTGTCTCCAGCCAATAAAAGAGAGAGGTTATAGGAATGACATTAAACCATAAAACTAGATAGCTAAAGTTTAGTTTTATTATAAAAAATTAATTTGATGCATTACAGAAACATATACCATAGATATAAGTATACTGTATCTTTGTATTGTGCATATCTCACAAAATAGTTGCAGCTCACTTTGTTTCATTGTTTTTTGCACTAGCACAATATTTTTCTTTCATATTTTGCTTAGTATTTCAGAAAACATTTCTAGCAACTCATTCAGTGCACCCACTGTCCAAAATCTTACCCACTGTACTTCAGCATTCAAATACTCAACCCATCTCATGTTTGCTTTAGAGTTAAAATATTTTTAAAATTCACAATTCACAATAATTAGGTATCACTATTATTTTGTGTCACTTCTGCTTTGCCTCAATCAGGCTGTCTAGAACATATGATATCTGGCTCCCAGGGGCCTTGTGGGAGTTTCAGGTCATAAGAGACTGTTGAGAGTCTATGGTTTGGAGTAAGGCAGACTCTGATAGGCTTGCAATAAGTTTAAGCAGAACTAAACCCATCAATTTAAAGTCAAACTAAACCCTCCTGTCCTTTACCGCCAAGAAAGCTGCCATCTTGGCTTCTGTTTGATCTTCAGCTGCCATGGTGCCTCACAAGTGATCAGTTTTGACACTATTTGATGGCTTGACAGTTTAGTTGAGGTCACAAGCAGCTGTGACACGTGTCAATCACGGCACCGGAAACAGGTAAATTAATAGTTTTAGTTCCACTTTAACTGTCTCTGAAACAGTAACATTCAAGGCATTCCATGAATGATAACTGTCCCAGTTGCTTGTGATCTCAATCAAACTATTAAGCCATCAAATGGTTGGAGTCATAACGGATCACATGTGCAGCACCTTGTCAACTACAGGTCAAACAGAGGCTAAGATGGCAAATTCCTTGATTGTGAGGAATGGGAGGGTTTAATTCTGATATACAAGTAGAAGCCAGGCACAACTAGACTTTCAAATGATTTGAGCAAATATGAATAACCCCTATACATATTGTAATATAATTACAAAATATACATAGAAACACGATTTTAAAAAAAACCTTAACACACACTGATGGGATCCTTTAAATTATTATGATCTACTTTGTGTTTATTAAACAAGACGAAAAAGGCAATAGCTCCCTTTTAAATTAACAGCTTACTACGATCCAAAATTAATTTTGTTTATACAAATACGCAAACGAAACATTAAGAGCTTATTAAACCTGAATTTATTTTAGATAATGTTTTGATCTGAAGTAGAGATATTATTCTCATTAAAGATCCCTGCAAAGAGCCCCTTCTTGTCCAGAAATGGCTGATAAAATAGGGAGTGCATAGCAAATATACATATTATCATATTTTTTACAATATGGGAATTGTAAAGCTGAGCCTATGATTAATTAAAGTGGACCTTTCCCCCTTTCTGCTAAAAATCTCAGCTCTTTATGCGTTAGTTAAACAAACATTTTTAGCTTTTACTTACAATCAGAGTTTTTTTTCCCTTACTGGTTGAATGAGGCACTGGTGATGTAACCCTGGCCTCACTGCTGCATCCTGGGAAGTTCCTGTCACATGTTCCAGGAGGCAGACCCTAAGTTCTAGGCAGAGTTCTAGGAAGTAAAGGGAGATGGATTTATCTGCCCTCAGTGAAAGTGTCCACCGTGAGAAGAATGGGGAGGGATAGAAAAAAAAAGGTATACAAAGAGTAAAAACCCTGGAATTATTTATACATATCTGTTTGTAGATTGTCATTACTAAACATTTCTGAAGGTGCCTTTGTTTTCCTTTTTACGGTAAGGGTGAACTTCTTATTCTTCTTCTTCTTCTTCTCAATTCATCATGGTTTAAATGAGCTCTGCTTTTCATCCCCTGCTCTTCTTGATCTTTCAACATCATTGTCTAAGGGTTTGAATTTACTGGTATAAGGTATGGGAAAATAGCCATTCCTGGGAGACTGGAACTTCCTATTATTATTATTAACAAATTCCTTTGGGTTTGGGACCTCCAATTACCATTTTGAAAGGAAATACTATTATGTTATTTCCTTCTGTCTCCCTATTTATTAATAACATGAATTAGTGTGTCATTCTGTTTAAAACGAACTTGATTTAGTATATCATTTTTTTTTTTGTTATTCTGGTACTCATAAACTTGTTCAGTTTTAAAAATCATTTGGTACTTTCTTTGCTTAGTCTGCCTTGCTTTCTTCTTATTATTTTTTTTTTAACAATAAGATTTTTATTGAGATATATCTTTTACATAAAATAACATACTCATTTCAACATCAATATACACGAAAGGTGAGAATAAAATAAACAAAATGCGAAAATAAAACAAGGAGGATAACAATATGATGAACATTGAAGGTGGCATGAAGATCGTCAATTACAATCATGTTAACTATTGTATTGAAACGTCAAATGGATGTATAACAGCGATTTGTAGACCAAGATAAGGTACTAAAGGTTTGGAATAAGAAGAGGCTTTGAAAGCAGACTAGTTGGGAGTACAATCTGGAAAATTGTTGTACAAGACCAGGCCCGTGTCACAGGCCAACCATGTATCAAAGAAGGAGTCCACTCCTGCCTTCTAGGATCTCCCTTGCTTTCTTATCCACCCTTTAAAGCGGAACTAAACCTTCTCATTTTCAACCAAGGAAAGCTCCCATCTTGACCTCTGATTGATCTTCAACTGCCGTGATGCTGCACATGTGATCAAATATGACACAAGCTATTGGATGTTTGACAGTTTGGTTGAGAACACAAACAAATGTGACAGTTACATTCCTGGCACATTCCAGAAATTTAATTATATTTTAAAACTGTTAAGGCTTGGTTTACACTGGGGCAACCTGTCAGGCAACTTAGTCCCCTGATAAGGCCTGCCCCATTCAGTGCAATAGAATAGTTCTAATCTCAAGTAGCTCAGACTTAGACCCCATTTACACTAACGCGACTTGTCAGGCGACTTGGTCGCCTGACAAGTCGCGGTGGGTCGCCCGCCATTGAATAGTACAGGATCCGTTCTAATAGGAGCAACACAAGTCGACAAGTCGACAAGAGCAACACAAGTTCAACTTAGAAAAAGGGTCCTGTACTACTTTGGGGCGACCTGGAGGCGACTTGCATTGACTTCAATGATATGAAATCCGTGCAAGTTGCGCCGAGGTCGCGGTGCACGCTGTTCACCGCGACTTCACGGGTCGCCCCAGCAAGTCGTGTCGCGCCAGTGTGAATGGGCGCTTAGAAAACTGCTTCAGGGTGACTTCAGAGCGACTTGCATTGACTTCTGTTAAATAAGTTGTTTGCAAGCTGGGATGAAGTCTGGGCAACTTTGAAGCTGCACTAGTGTGAACTGAGACTTAATCGATTAGTTCCTCTTTAATTCTGTGCCATCTTTATTCCTTCTGTTATTCCTCCATCTCTTTAAATAGTGCTAATTTATCTCTAAGGTTTTCAATTGCCCCTGCAAATATTTACTGTTTTTGGCGCTTCTCCACACTATTCACACTTCACATAGCGGGAACCGAGTTCCTGCTAGTGAGTTTGTGTAGGTGATTTTTAAGGGGTTCCACGCATCGTACAAAAGCCAATCCATTCACTTCAAGGGGTTGCACTACCCACGTTTGTCGCCAAAAAGGAGCAAGATTCATGCAATTTTTAAAGGCGTGTTTTGCTGCAATTGCTGCACAATCATTTTGCGTGACAAATGTAGCAAAAGCAAACCACGTTGGGGGTGCCACTTAGAGTAAATGCCACCCAAAAGTGCACTGCACATTTTGCAGTGATACCAGTTCACTTTGGAATCATGGGCAGAATCATCCTATTTATGCCCACGATTCCAAATCGCAAAGTGTGTCTAGGGCCTTAAAGGTTCAACAAAAAAAATGGAAAATGGAAAACCACTCTTCATTAGACCCTGTATTCATGAAACCCTTTGATTGAAGGTGATTATTGCAGCCAGAATATTTTTCTTTTCATTTGTTTGTTTCTTATGCAGGCATTTTAAAATGAGTTGGGCTGCTCACAAGGGGCTATAGGTTATCTTAGAAGATCTACAATGTATTTGTGTGAGAAGACAGTTTTCCCCACACACAACATAAAATGGTCTGATGGTTGCATTGCTTGGTCTACAGTGACAAACGCTTAGGGAGTACAGGCAACAGAAGCTGTACTCAGAAAGCAAAACTATGTTGATGCATGCACTTTGTGCTATTTTATTGTAAATAGCCTTAGGGGAAGGAAAAAAATATGTTTTCAAGAGTAAAAAAGAAAATAGCAATTAATGAAGAGTTAACTAGGCTAAATCAATACAAAATGGACTTTTAAAGTCTATTCCTGTGATTGAAAAGATGGATATACTCTATGGATAGGATTTACTGCCAGAATGCTAATTGTTAGTAATTATCCAGGTATAATCATGGGCTTACTTGTTAAAATGCATTCAGGTCAACTGTAGTAGCATGATGACTGGCATCTGAATTTTGGAGGGATTGTTATGAAAAGATCAATTAATAATTATCAAATAGTTTTAGTATTTGGATCACTGACTACAAATTAAAGTAACTAACATCTACATTCTTTATGAAAAATTCATATTTTATTTAAAGTAATGCTAAACACACACTGTTTAATTTACATTATCATTTCTCTTTCTGCATATGGATGATTGCATTGTATTTATTTAATTTGAAAAAATTAAAAAATCTAAGTACGTTTTTTCATAATTAATATATAACGACCCAGCTCTTTTCTAGCCTGTCTGCAAGGAAACATCAGCAGGAGGAGCTTCTAGTCCTCTGCTGCCAGTCACATCTTGAAAAAAAAAAAAAACAGCTTTTGGAACACAGAGGAAAAATATATAATTAACATCAAATAAATGTTTTAAATTGTCATACAAATATGTATTGGAACTCAAGTCTTTATTATTTTTGTGCAAAAACATGGTGTGGGTGTCTAGGGGGAGGTTCTGCCAAACACAGCCTGTTTTTCACCCCTCCAGCCTGTGTCTATTGTTTGTATGTGCTTAGAAATCCAGGGAGGTGAAGCCTCAATCAATCAACATGTACTATCCTGCCCTGAATAGGTTAAGCTGATTAGTGGGCATGAAGAGGGAGGAGGGAGGGAGTGGGCTGTGTATACGCCCCCATGTGTGACTCTATAGTCATGTGGGCTGCACAGATAAGAAAAAGGAAGAAATGAACAGCTTAGGGAACTGAAACTGCAGCATGCTAAGTAGATGTGGCAATGGCTGGTCTGCACAATCTCAGGCTGCAGCGGGACACAAACAAGGAGGGAGAGACAGTGAACAGAAGGATCAACATTTTTTTGCAGAATACAGAAAATGGTTCCAATAGCTGACGAGTGAGTATGAACAGCATGTAATAAAACATGCATAAAACATGCATTTACCATATGTAATGACGGGTGCAAGGTCATAGTTTAAAGACATTTTTTGTGACTTTAACCTCTTAAAGGCCAGCTGCCGCAGATGTACTGCCTGCAAACCGCTGTACCTATACGGCGGCTGGCGGGAGCGGGTCTCTGGCGCACGCCGCCGACAGCATGATCGCGTGCCCACTCTCTAGCCCTGTAGTTAAACAACGGGTCCGGCGGCTGCGATGGCCCCCCGGAATTCGGTAATCGCTGCAGGGACTGACAGAAGGCTCATCTGTCACTGATTGAAACAAGGCTCCTGTGTTCCTGTTATTTCGGAACACAGGAGACCTGTTTCCATCCACCAAGTCTGGCCCCCACACAGTTAGAATCACCCCTATGTACACATTTATCCCTTTGATCGCCCCTGGTGTTAACCCCTTTCCTGCCAGTGTCATTATTACAATAACAGTGCATATTTTTAGCACTGATTACTGTAGTAATGTCACTGGTCCCCCCAAAAGTGTCAAAAATGTTAGTTGGGGTCCGATCTGTCTGCCGCAATGTCGCAGTCCTGCTAAAAATCGGAGATCGCCGCCTATACTAGTAAAAAATAAATAAATAAAAATTACATAAATCTTTCCCCTAGTTTGTAGACACGATAACCTTTGCGCAAACCAATCAAAATACACTTATTGGGACTTTTTTTTACCAAGAATATGTGGAAAAATACAAATTGGCTAAAAATTATGAAAACATTTTATTTTTAAATGTGGGAATGTTATATAGCAGAAAGTGAAAAATACTGCTTTTTTGTTTTTCAAAATAGTCGCTCTTGTTTTTGTTTATAGCGCATAATCAAAAAACCGAAGAGGTGATCATATACCACCAAAAGAAGGCCCTATTTGTAGAGAAAAAAAGAACGTCAATTTTATTTGGGTACAGCGTTGCACAACCGCGCAGTTGTCAGTAAAAGTAACGTAGTGCCGAATCACAAAAAATGGTCTGGTCATTAACGGGGCAAATCCTTCCGGTCCAGAAGTGGTTAAAGAGACCCAATTACCAGATTATTAATTTCAACAAAAATCTTCTCACAAGACAATAGGTACATTTAACAAACTTGATGCATGTTAATAACTTGTATAAGCCTCCCCTGTGTAGACATCCAAAAGCCATAAACCCCCCCCCCCCCCCCCCCCATACGGCTACATAAAAGTAGTAAGAAGTAATTAGACACTTCCAGAAAGGAGAGGGTTTTGATGTGAATAAAGCAAGGTGACTGTGATGGGCAACTAAATCTGCAGTAAACAGCATTACTTTTGCACTGTTCTGGAGGCCTTTTTTGCCCTTCGCCTTAACCATATATGTAGAATGGCCCACCATGCCTTTGCTTATTAAACCCTACAATTAGTAGTACCACCGTGTACATATGCTAACTGCAGAGAAAAGCATCTTAGTAGGAAGGTGTCCAATTAAGATTCTTTGCATCCAACTTAGAAAACCAACAAGTGCAGCCCTATGTATGCACAGCTCTCTACACTGGCCAAGCCTACAGCTCAAAGGAACCCTTCCCTACACTTTTCCCTGGGCAGTCCTCTGCACTCTCCTTAGATTGTAGGTGGGGCTAAAAACCCACCAGCCAATCAGTTCCCCTTTTCCATCCAATCAATCAGAAGTCCCCCTGCCCCAGAGTTGCTAAGTGTGGGTCCTGTTCAGCTATAGTAGCAGCCAATAACAGCTCTCCTCCATCCTTCAATGTCCATCAAGCAGGGAGAGGAGAAAAGAAAAAATATCCTTGTGTAGTTTTATTTTTAGCGCTGTAGGGGTAAAAAATAAATAAATAATAAATCTGACAGGGTTTTTAAATATTCCCAATCATAGCAAAATAGAAAGACTTGGCTATTAGGGAGGTACCACAGCCATGTTAACTACTATATACCAAAAAAAAAAAAAAAAAACCTTCTTTGGACTTTACTGGTACCAAAGAAGGACAACCACACACAATTCTAAAAAAATGTTGGAATTATTTTCCCAACCATATTAAGAAATGGCTAGAGATATACTTTAAAAACAATTTCAGCTTCTCTTTAATTAAGGTGCCAGCTCATCAAAAATGTAATTGATACATTTACCTACAATTTTCAGGAGTAAAAACAATCATAACTACCCTGTAGAAGAATAGGTTTGCAGAAGCATCATCACTGTCTAACTTAGCATTATTTCCTATAATGCCATATTAATAAGGAAAATAATGGGAATTTTTTGTGGACCAACAATTACCCTCAGGGATAGCCCACCACTATCCATACCTCCATACCTCTATGACTCTGTTCAGTTGGTACAACTGTGCATATTTCTGTAACTCTGCTCAATCAGTCAGAACCATTATGAATATCTCTGTGACTGTTCAGTTAGTCAGTATCACTGCGCTTACCTTTGTGACTGTTTAGTCAATGCTGACAGTGCTATGCATGATAATATGTCAGCCAGGTGCTCATCTTTAAATAATTGAAGTAAAAAGCCTGAAGCATGGGCAGGAAAGCCTGCTGGGAACAGAGGAGATTCCAGCACTGGACCCTGGTAGAATGGTCTAAATGCATAATGCACCATTTTTTCGTTCAACTGTTCCATTTCTTAAAGCTTTCAGACATTAAAAATAAAACTGACAAGAGAAGGTAAAGCAATGGCCAACATATTAGAGATGTTTGTCCTTTGCATGATACAATAGAGACAACCTTTATATGGAACCATGATACGGGGTGTGCACCCAATAACTTACCATCATTTACACATAGAGATTTATTTAGCTGGAAAGGGCAAAATTAGTCACAATTCTGCAGAGAAACCAATCCGCTTCTAACCTCAGCTTTTTTATTTAAGTTTTAGCAATAAACCTGGAAGCTGGTCGGTTTCTCATTTTGCCCTCTCTAGCTTTAAACCCCATAATGTACATTTTCAGAGTCCTCTAACATAACACAGATGTCACATGACAGAATGTCGTTTCCCAGGGGATGATGTCACATTTAGGATTTGGCTAAACTATTTATAAAAGACTCCCCTGGGAAGAGAATGTGTGTAATATGTAATGTGTAGCATTGTCTGGGAAAGAGATAATCAATGAATCCTTCATCCACTACATTTCATGATTGCGTCTCCCTTCGTGGCTCATCTACTTAATACATTCAAATAAAACAAAACTCAACTTGCTCTTTGGGAATTCTAGTCATAATTGAAGGGGAAATGGCATTACAGTTTACCATTTCTGAATTTATAAAACCAAAGGGCAGAAAGACTGAGAAGGAGCAGTGGCACAAGCAGACAACGCGCTAAATAGAAGGATGTTATCTGTCCGGTATAGTCAGACAATGGCTCATCAACAAACTACTCCTCAGGTTTGGAAGTATCTACTGTAAGGACCACATTACAATATATGTATAGTGGTTTTTTTTATATATATTTTTTTTTCTCTATTTTTTTTATCTCCCCAGCCAAGAAAATAACATTTTATCATTGGTTTAGCAAATATGAATTTTGCATAATTATATTTATTTTTACATTTCTTATGTGTCACCATTCCGCAGGAAAAATTAGGACACTTTCCTGCAACAGGAAAAAAACTGTGGTGTTGTGTATAGCGGGCATGGGAGAATTTGCAATAGAAGGACTGTCCTGGGGAAAGGGCGACATTTTGCAGCTATGCATTTTAAGCCAACAATTAAAGCATTAGGCTCTGAATCATGATGTACGTTTGTGCAATCTGTTAATAAGTAAAGATGAGTTTACAGAGATCAGTAGCTTAAGACACAACTAAAAGATTGAAGGAGTAACCCATTCACCTTGCTTTCCCTGACCAATGTGTTCATTTGGTTTGTTTGGAGCTTCTTTTAGAGAGAAAGACAAAGTCTGAAACCAAACATCCTTTGTGTTTGTTTCTTTATAAAAACCCAAAATGCTCAGTGGCACCAGTTTCACAGGAGCCCAGCGACTTAAAGCCCAACTCTAGGCTGGGCTCCCCTGCCCAAAGTTTCCTTTACCGAAGGCCCCCCCTGCATGTATGTTTTTTTTTTAAATACATACTATTTTCATATGTCTTCATGCCATACATGGGATGCTCTGGGTCTTCTTTCACTTTGCCTCTTCTTTTGCCCGATGTGGTTATCTGCTTAAGCGGGGATTAGGGCTGATGTTATGACAGCACTGTTTTCTGTGTTAGTTCAATGTGAGTCAATGGACCTGTAATGAAGCCCATTTGGAAAGCAGAGTCATGACATGCTTTGATTCAAGTAAGTAAGTGCTGATTCACATTGGTGCAATGCGGTAACCCTGCAAATCCACTGCGCATCGCACCTGACTTTCAGACAGTTCACACTGCCATATGCGGACTGCTAGGAGTGTCAATACAAAGTTAACGACACCCCCAGATTAGTTCGCATATGGCACTGCGAACTGTCAGTTCGGACAGGAATCGGATCGCAAAGGGGTGAACACCCATGCAATCTGATTCTGGTGTGGACCAAAAAAAGGGTCCTGCGGGACTTTGCTTTGAATGCAATGAAAATTCAGCCATGCGATCTGTATGGCTGAATTTGCATCACACAGACATCGCATGTGATTTCCACAGCAGTGCGGTGAGAATCACATGTCTCACATCGCATATGTGTGAACTGGCACTATATCCTCTGTCTTCCAGTTTAAATGACTCCCGATGATGATGAAGACATCTTGTGGTGAAAAAGAGGTACTTTGGGAGCCTGGCTCCAATTAAAATTGGGAATTGGAGCCTGAGCCTTTAAATTTTGTAGCCTTACTTAAAAATTACCTGTTAGGCTTCACATTTTTATTTTTTAAGTGAAGTATTTTATACACATAGTACACAAAGTCTGGTGATTTTTTAATCAAAGTTGTACCCTGCTTTCGATAGTGGGAACACGTTGTATTTATGCAATATGAACCATTAAAAACGAATATTGGAAGTACACTAATAAATGGCAGATTCATGAACTGGACTGCCATGTTTTTCCCAAACTGATCAGATTTTAGTATGCTCAACAAGAATTAATCACCAGTTTTGTTATGCATATGCATATATATATATTTAGCCTCAAGCCACATCCACCTTTCATCGCAGTGTTCCATACATTCTTTGTGGTGGGTGCCAGGTGCCCCAGTCTGCAATTGCATATAGGAGCACCTTTACTTTTCTTCTTGAATGGTACAATGGCAAAAATGATATCAACCCTAACATACTGTATGCTTTAAGTCATACACCTAAAATTGTGCACTGAAAGGGTTCTTACAGATGAGAAAAGATAAATAGCAAGCTTTGTTAGGACACAATTAATGTTCTTCAACCCCAAAAAACAATGACGCTTCTCAAAAGCTGTAGCTGAGTGCAAACTCATGAACAATTATTTTTAGAATCGAGGATAAGTCAACGTCAAATAAACTATTTATGCAGTTCTTCTATATTACCTACAGTAAAAGAATGTGGATTAAAACATCCTTAAAAACATGACTGATTTTATGGAAAAACTCAGAAAAACGATATTTATATATATATATATATATATATATATATATATATATATATATATATATATATGTCCTGATTTTCAAGGAGGATTGTAACTGTTCAAGATATAATTTCATACTATTGTATTTACAATACTTTTTGACAAGAAATGTAGTCATGCAACCATTTTTCATAAAAGCATTATCTTGGTGTCATAATAAAAGGCTCCCATTATGCACAAACCTCACTACTATATTATTACACCACAGATCCTTAGAGAGCATCTTTGGATGCCAACTGAGAAATAATAGCCCCTGATCCTGTTTAAAAAAATAGGCACCTTTAGCATTCCTCTTAGTTGGGTATTTACTAGTATACAATTTTATTCAAATGCTGCTCAAATTTTCCAGCTTTGTAATTCATTTTACAGGCCCCACTACCACTACTATTCATTGCTTCACAACAGGGCTGCACCCTCTCCTCTCTAGACCCTCCAGCCAGTAGTACAGTAGCATATACCTGAACCTCTCACAGTGCCTCCTAACTGTCATAGTGCCCCCCCCCCCCAAACTCCCAAGGACAGTACTCACAGCCACCATAAGAGCCCTCAACCTTCATAGTGAACCCAAACTTCCCACAGTGCTGTCCACCCTCCCACAATGCCCCCCCCCCCCCCACCAGCCAGCTGCCCAGACTCCAACCCTCTATACTGCCTCCAAACTCCCACAGTGCTTTCCAGCCCCCTGCTGAGACCTAATTCCCTACAGGGCCACCAAGTCAGTGTAGAGTCCCCTAACCCATTTCTTAATCCCCCACTACTCCCATAGTGACACCCAGCCCCATTGAGAGCATTCCAGCATTTCGATACATGTTTTGAATCCCCAAACTTTTATTGTGTGACTTTAATTTTTATTCTTTACTCCTGGGGCATTGAAGAGTCTGAAAGAATTTATTGGGCCCTGGTCTCAAAAGGGGTGAGAACCACTGGTGTAAAACATGCACTGTATATCACCAACAGTAAGCAGGATATTTAAAAAATGTCCCAACTCTGCCATTCCATGCAATTTAGGTAATTGTGCAGTTTAAAACATGTATACAGCCTTTAGATGTAAACAAGGTCCTTTGAGAAAAATGCTTCTATTATCGGTTCTCTCTTCTACTCAAGACAAAATGATTAAGAGTTAGGAATGTTTGCATCTTACAAAGTTACATGGTTAAAAAGTTAGCCAGGTTGAAAAAGGACCCAAGTCCATCTAAGTCCTTTGTTTGGTAAGCTCTGCTAAAGTCAGTGCTGGTGCCCTGAATAATTCCTGCATCACCCCTATATCACTATACCCATTACTATATACCAACAAGTAAGTTTTATTTGCCTGGATAATGGAGACCACAATAAGCACATTTTCAAACTTTGGCTACCTTCACATCTCAGTGGGAATGCTGACTCAATATTAGGACAAAATAAAATGTTTGTGCATATTCAAAGTATTGTACATAATGTTATTTTGCCACTGTTTGCTCAACTGCAGAGCTATTCAACACACAACTCGGAATAACCCCTGAGTTGTATTTCTTTCAAGCACGTATCTGTATAATTTTGTTTTTGGCAATAATTTAATCAGATCCAGATTCTGTGCATGCCAATTATATCAGCATTCTAATGTACATTTTAACAGCATTGCAGATGGTGCATAATATGGTTTCAATTTTCATTCTCCTCTTAATAATAAATCCCAAATCAAGTGTAAAAACTCTGAAAGAGCTAATTGATTTAAAAGCAGACGTTCACTTTTCCAGTGAGCGTGGAGGAAAATCAACAGCGCAGTATGCTCCTGCAAAGCGTGAATTCACGTCCTCTATAGTGGTAGTGGGCAGCTGAATTTGAAAGAAAACAATATCTCATGGGGATATTTCTTCATTTGGAAAAAATATATTTTAGACATAAATGCGTCTATGTACATTTAAATGTACATACGTATACAAACATCCATGTCTACCATACATCATCTACATATGTATATATTATAACACACATATGTGTATATATACAGTACAGTTTATTTTGTATTTATATTATATATATATATATATATATATATATATATATATATATATATATATATATATATATATATATATACAGATAGATATACATATATAGACAGATACAGTCGATGGATAGATAGACAGATAGACAGACAGACAGATAGACAGATAGACAGACAGACAGACAGACAGACAGACAGACAGTCAGACAGACAGATAGACAGACAGACAGACAGACAGACAGACAGACAGACAGATAGACAGACAGACAGACAGACAGACAGACAGACAGACAGACAGACAGACAGACAGACAGACAGACAGACAGACAGACAGACAGATAGATAGATAGATAGATAGATAGATAGATAGATAGATAGATAGATAGATAGATAGATAGATAGATAGATAGATAGATAGATAGATAGATAGATTATTGTATTCTACCTAAAATATTATACTGACAACATACAGTATAGGGAATGCATTTTATACATTTTTTATCTAGCATTTTTTTTATATATCAATATGAACTGCAAGTTCTCTATCTACAGTTACACAATATATATTCAACATGCACTGTTTAGTTTTTAGCTTTGGACATTTTTATGATGAGTTTAGATTAGACTAATATCAGCTTGGAGTGGCTATAGACAGCCTCATCTTTCTAAACATTCAAGCATAGGTCCTGTCGATTGGACCATGTAAAGATGAATTACAGTCACCAGCTCCCTGCTCATGGAGCACAGAGAACTGAGTGCTCAGTGGACTGATGCTGCATCCAAATAGGTAAGTATGATTCTTAAGAACAACAAAAATCCCAAAACTTCTCTTTTAACTGTATCTGAGCACCAAAAACTGAAAATGCTATTTAATTCATTTTTATAATTCAAAGCAAACTCACTCATTTTTGAGAAATCCCTTTGAAAAGCACTCCCCTAGCATTTTTGAGTGTAGGCCATCTTGAGAAATGGCCTAGAATGTTGCACCCTTAGCTCAGGCATGTAGACACGAGGGTGTGGTTAAATGAGAAAGCCCCTCCTCCCCTCCTCCAGATGAAAGAAAAAAAAGCCATAAAGACTCCTAGTATGTAGTATGACAACATTTGCACCTAGGTCAGAAACCAGGACGCAGCTAAAGAAATGAAAGTTAAAACAAGTAAATACAATTTACCTTCCTATGTATTTACCAATTCTAGCAGCGTAAGGATTAAAAATACAGTCGTTAATGTTGATTGAGAAGGTTTAGTTCCGCTTTAGCAGAGACAGAACATAAGAATTTAGTATGCTGGTTTGTTATATCAACCGCTAGAAGTATCAAAAGTATTATACAGCAATACAAGAATATATATATATACTGTATTTGTATGCACATTTCTAGCAGTGAAGAATTGTTGTAGACCAATTTATTTCTAAACCTACAAAAGACTAAACAAACACCTGGAGCATATCAGATGATACAGTAAGCAATAGTTTCGCAATCTGGATATGAATATACATCTCTCTACAGCATTATGCATAGTCATTGTCATACAATGAAATATTTTTAGAAAAGATAATTATATTCGTGGTCACAATACTTGTGGACATCACATGCTGCATGATAACCTTGAACAACAGTCTTGTGTCCTTAGAGTTGTGTTAACCACTTTACCACCGGAGCATTTTGCTGTTTTACGTCTGGGCCACTTTTTGCAAAACGGCGCTGTGCGACTTTAACTGACAATTGCGCGGTCGTGCAACGCCATATCCAAACGAAATTTACGTCTTTTTTTTTCCCATAAACAGAGCTTTCTTTTAGTGGTATTTGATCACCTGTGCGATTTTTACTTTTTGCGCTATAAACAAAAAAAGAGCGTTTATTTTGAAAAAATAACAATATTTTTAACATTTTTTTATATGAAATTCCCCCCAAAAAAGATGTAAAAACCAATTTTTTTTTAAATTTTTGGCCAATTTGTTTTCTGCTACCCATGTTTGGTAAAAAAAATCACAACAAGCGTATTTTGATTGGTTTGCGCAAAAGTTTTTGCGTTTACTAACTAAGGGAAAGATTTCTGTCATTTTTGGTGTTTTTTTTTTAACGCGTAATGGCGGCGATCTGCGATTTTTTTTTGCGGGACTGCGACATTGCAGCGGACAGATCAGAACCTTCACTGACATTTTTGACACTTTTGGGGGTACCAGTGACATTACTGCAGTAATCAGTGCTATATATATGCACTGTTACTGTAAAAATGACACTGGCAGGGAAGGGGTTCATTTTATTGGAGAGGGAGGGGTTAATGTATGCCTGGTGCTTACTGACGTGTGTGGGGGGAGGTGACTGAGTGACACAAGGACAGATCCAGGGTTCAGCTATGCTGAACCCTGCAATCTGACCCTGCCTGTCACTTAGGAGATCCGCCCGCTTGTGTTTACACAAGCAGGCGGATCTCCATACTAGATCCCCGACATTCGGGGAAGAGCGGCGGCCCGACTCCCGCTGTGACTGAATACAGCGGGAGCGAGCCTCCGGCGGCACGCGCGCGCCGCCGAGAAAGGGGAGTGTCTGACGACGTAGTACTACATCGTCAGACGATAACGAGCCACTCTGCCGCAGTAATATTACTGCAGGCAGACGTAAAGTGGTTAAAGAGGACCTGAACTATGGAAACTGTGCCCAAAAAGGCAATCAGAGAGCACAGAACTGGTTATCAGTATTGCCTATAGTTCCTGGGCAGCTGATCTTTCTCTTTTCCTGATTTACTATGCCTTGTTCTGACCTGCGACTCTGTGTGGAGGTGGTTATTTTGGTAGAGGGGCAAGGCTTGCCAAAGTCAGAGCTGCCCCCTGATGAATGGTGATTTAAGGATTGCTGAGATATTCAAGATATTAGCAGGAGAGTTACATAAAGCACAGATCCACAGAATGGATGAAGCAGAAGCATGGAGAGCCATGCACTGCAGGGTCCTTGGGTACGCTTTTGTCTCCAGTAACGAGAACAGCAAACAACACAGTAGGGAAATCACTAAATATCACTGCAAATCTTGTAAAAGCAGCAATCAGAGGCTTTAATGAACTGGTAAGACAAAATGCCAACTTTTCAGGGTACTGCTTAGGGAATATTCAAATTTCAGCAAATCTTCACTTTTTGAGTTCAAGTTCACTTAAAGGGTTACATAACTTTTAAGCCAGGTTCACATATGTGCGGCCGCTGTTCCCAGCATGGGGTCTGGTGCGTTCCTGTTAAATGGCTCAGGTGTGAATCGGGTCCGAATTTTTGCCTCAATTTACACCTGATCCAGGTCCAAACACACACAGGACCCTTTTGGAATGCGGACTGTGGCCATCCCGGACCTGTGTGAACCGACTCCATTGAGAGGCAGTCACACTCGCATGTCATGTGAATTGGATGTGGGGAAATCCGCATCCAATTCACACATATGTGATCCCAGCCTCAATATTGATGGAAGGTTTGTATACATACACATTTTTACTTTCCCCCCAATTGCCCTCACTACAGCAGGAACAGAGCTCAATGCATCATGTACATAGGCCAATATTTAATGTGATTCTAAAGGAAAGAATTAAATAATAACAAACATGTTCTACTTACCTGCTCTGCAGGTTTTGCACAAAGCAGCCCCAATCCTCTTCTTTTTGGATCTCCTGCCAGTGGTCCAGGCTCCTTCACCCTGCCCTGTCTGTCCATTGACACACAGAATGTGGCTTGGCCCTGCCCCCACTCATGCCTCCCTCTGCTTTTTGAGCCAATGAGGAGAGAGAACGCCGGGAGAGTTACTGCTCTCGTGCACATCGCTGGATCGAGATAGGGCCCAGGTAAGTATAAGGGGGGCTGAGGGGGGGAGCAGCATAGAATGCAATAGGGTAAAAAACCTTGAGCCTTTAGAACCACTTTAGCACTATAAGCAATGCATCTGATGGAATGCATGGAGAAGTTTGTCCAAAGCTAAAGGAAACTTGCCCTAGTTTCTTTTACTACAGGGCTTACAGTTTCTTCTGCCTTTTAGGTACCTGGACATTTTAATTACCTTAAAGGTACTCTTCCATTTCAATTGGTAATACTGATACTACACCCAAACAATTTAGGTTGAAGGCAAATAGCCTTTCAATATGAAGAACTCAGTAAAAAACAAGTAAACAGTCTTGGAATTCAGAAACCCCAAGCAATTAGAATTAGCACTAAACAAACTAAGCCAAAACTCATGTTTGTAACTTGTAGAGTTATTTCTGGTCCAGTTCTCAGTCATCTATCATTTCCATTAGAGATGTTTTATCTGGAATCTGCGCTCCTGCTATTTGTGATTGAGGGCTGTGTTCTGCTACTTTGGTGAGACTAGCCAAAGACAGGAAGATCTTTCAATGGGAACATTAGGCTGTAAGAAATCTCTCTGTACTTAAAGCGGAGTTCCGGGCACAAAATCGACCTAATCGATTTTGTGGCCATCCGCTTGCTCTTCTTCACCTGAAAAGGAATTGGATAGTTAGGATTTTTTTTTTTTTTACTTACCTTGTAATTGTAGAAAGAAATACTCACCTATTTTCCACTTCCTCCCTCTGTGTCCGCTGCCCGCGCCGTCACTTCCGGTTTGCAATGATTCCTGGGAGCTGAACGTCATCGCTCCCAGGAATCAATGCGACGGCACCGGCCCCGCTCGTCACTTCCGGTGCGACGCCGCATTCCTTGCTAAACAGCTTCTGGGCATGCCCAGAACCTGTGGAGGAATGCGGCGCCGCACCGGAAGTGACGAGAGGGGCCGGTGAAGGCGCATTCTGGGAGAAGAAGACGCGGAAGAGGACGCAGAAGAGGATCGCGCTGGCTTCAGCTGCCCACAACAGAGATGGCAACGCTGGAGAAGAAATTTTATAAGTGAGTATTTCTTCTTGCAGGTAAGTGCGAACCGGGACAGATCAGAGGCTAGCCATTGTGGAATGTACTAGCCCTGACTGTCCCAGGGGTATGTTCATTGAAAAAATGTTTTTGTGCCCTGAACTCCGCTTTAAGGCTGTATTAAACCCAAAAACAAAAATATAATATATTGCAGCTTACCAACTTAGATCTGGTAGCTATATTACTTTCCTTTTTTAAGAATTTTTTCTTTATTTTTACCTTTTGATCTGGCCATTCTTTTAACCACTTAAGCCCCGGAAGATTTTACCCCCTTCCTGACCAGGGCCTATTTTGCGATTCGGCACTGCGTGACTTTAACGGACAATTGCGCGGTAGTGCGACGCTGTACCTAAACGAATTTGACTTCCTTTTTTTCCCACAAACAGAGCTTTCTTTTGGTGGTATTTGATCACCTGTGTGATTTTTTTGATCATGCGCTATAAACAAAAAAAGAGCGTCAATTTTGCAAAAATAACAATATTTTTCAAATTTTTTTATATGAAATTCCCCAAAAAAATGTCAAAATCAAAATTTTTTAACATTTTCGGCCAATTTGTTTTATGCTACATATGTTTGGTAAAAAAAATCACAAAAAGCGTATTTTGATTGGTTTGCGCAAAACTTATCGCGTTTACTAACAAAGGGAAAGATTTTTGTCATTTTTGTTGTTTTTTTTTAACGAGAAATGGCGGCGATCTGCGATTTTTTTTGCGGGACTGGGACATTGCGGCGGACAGATCGGACCCTTGAGTGACATTTTTGACACTTTTGGGGTTATCAGTGACATTACTGCAGTAATCAGTGCTATACATATGCACTGTTACTGCAAAAATGACACTGGCAGTGAAGGAGTTAACTGTATTGGAGAGGGAGGGGTTAAGTGTGTCCTAGGGGTGTGTTTCTAACTGTGATTGGCTGTGGCTACTAGTGTAAGAACAGTGATCAACAGTCCTACATAGTAGAACCGTCTGATCTCCATTCTTACACAGGGAAGAATGACAGGTGGCTTTGTTTACATCAGCCGCCTGCCTTTCTTCCGGTGTAACGGACGATCGCGAATGCCCGGTGGACATCGGGTCCATCGGGCACACGCGCGGGGGGGTCCGTGACCGCGCAGGAGCGCACCTCCGGCGGCGCACGCTCGCTCCCTAGAGCCTCACAGGCTAGCGACGTAGTACTACGTCGCTTTGCCTGTGAGGGGCTGACCGCCGCAGTAAATAGTCGTGCGGCGGTCGGCAAGCGGTTAACAAGCTGTTCAACAAAAGTGGCAGTTAGAGGGTTGAGACAAACCATTGACATGGATGAATACAATGATCAGCTTTCATCAATGTATGTAATATAAAGGCATCAAAAGGAAAAAAAACTAACTGCTAAAAAAAGTGTTAGCTACAGTTTGCCTTTACTTTGTTAGTCAAAACCACCGCACAGAGCAGGTAAGTATAACATGTTTTTTTTTTAAAACGAGACTTTACAATTATTTTCAGTTAGAGTGGTATCCAAAGGCATCAGTAGAGTAGGTGCTGATTAACCCGTACTGTAGCGCTCCACAATGTACAGTGGGTACGGAAAGTATTCAGACCCCCTTAAATTTTTCACTCTTTGTTATATTGCAGCCATTTGCTAAAATCATTTAGGTTCATTCTTCTTCCTCATGAATGTACACATAGCACCCCATACTGACAGAAAAACACAGAATTGTTGACATTGTTGCAGATTTATTAAAAAAGAAAAACTGAAATATCACATGGTCCTAAGTATTCAGACCCTTTCCTCAGTATTTAGTAGAAGCCCCCTTTTGATCTAATACAGCCAGGAGACTTTTTGGGAAAGATGCAACAAGTCTTTCACACCTGGATTTGGGGATCCTCTGCCATTCCTCCTTGCAGATCCTCTCCAGTTCTGTCAGGTTGGATGGTAAACGTTGGTGGACAGCCATTTTTAGGTCTCTCCAGAGATGCTCAATTGGGTTTAAGTCAGGGCTCTGGCTGGGCCATTCAAGAACAGTCACGGAGTTGTTGTGAAGCCACTCCTTCGTTATTTTAGCTGTGTGCTTAGGGTCATGGTCTTGTTGGAAGGTAGGAAGTCTGAGGTCCAGAGCACTCTGGAGAAGGTTTTTGTCCAGGATATCGCTGTACTTGGCCGCATTCATCTTTCCCTTGATTGCAACCAGTCATCCTGTCCCTGCAGCTGAAAAACACCCCCACAGCATGATGCTGCCACCACCATGCTTCACTGTTGGGACTGTATTGGACAGGTGATGAGCGGTGCCTGGTTTTCTCCACACATACCGCTTAGAATTAAGGCCAAAAAGTTCTATTTTGGTCTCATCAGACCAGAGAATCTTATTTCTCACCATCTTGGAGTCCTTCAGGTGTTTTTTAGCAAACTCCATGCGGGCTTTCATGTGTCTTACACTGAGGAGAGGCTTCCGTCGGGCCACTCTGCCATAAAACCCCGACTGGTGGAGGGCTGCAGTGATGATTGACTTTCTACAACTTTCTCCCATCTCCTGACTGCATCTCTGGAGCTCAGCCACAGGGATCTTTGGGTTCTTCTTTACCTCTCTCACCAAGGCTCTTCTCCCCCGATAGCTCAGTTTGGCCAGACGGCCAGCTCTAGGAAGGGTTCTGGTCATCCCAAACGTCTTCCATTTGAGGATTATGGAGGCCACTGTGCTCTTAGGAACCTTAAGTGCAGCAGAAATCTTTTTGTAACCTTGGCCAGATCTGTGCCTTGCCACAATTCTGTCTCTGAGATCTTCAGGCAGTTCCTTTGACCTCATGATTCTCATTTGCTCTGACATGCATTGTGATCTGGAAGGTCTTATATAGACAGGTGTGTGGCTTTCCTAATCAAGTCCAATCAGTATAATCAAACACAGCTGGACTCAAATGAAGGTGTAGAACCATCTCAAGGATGATCAGAAGAAATGGAAAGCACCTGAGTTAAATATATGTAAAGGGTCTGAATACTTAGGACCATGTGATATTTCAGTTTTTCTTTTTTAATAAATCTGCAACAATGTCAACAATTCTGTGTTTTTCCGTCAATATGGGGAGCTGTGTGTACATTCATGAGGAAGAAGAATGAACTTAAATGATTTTAGCAAATGGCTGCAATATAACAAAGAGTGAAAAATTTAAGGGGGTCTGAATACTTTCCGTACCCACTGTACATGTCATAATGTGCAGTCTTTAAAAAAAAAAATGCAGCTCAAAACAAATGAACTCACCTGCATACCTGCAATACTCATGAGGCAGATCTCTCTGAAGGAAGCCTATGGAGACCACGCTCTCTTCCTCTCTATTCACCAAACCTGACCCCATTGTCCCTTCCTTCTCCCTTTCTACCTTTTTTTTATCCCCTGATATTGTCCCTAACCCCAACTTTCAATGAACCTCCCTTCCATACCCTTGTCTCCCCTCTTTTTAGACCCACAGTTTGTGCAGTGAATTCTGCACTTATTCCAACATCTTTCAAAATAATGCCAAGATCCAAATTGGAATAATTTCCCCTTTCCACTTCCCACCATTAGTGTTTCCCCATTTCCGTGAAGATAAGTTAGGGTTTTCACTGAACACCTTGTTTTACTTCCCTTGGGGGTGTAATGATGAATACACCAGATGCCAGAAACTCAAAATTATCATTTTATTTGTTGTTTATGCAACTATTCTTGCACCAATATATGATACTGGTGCTATTGAATTTGGTTGGAAGTGTCTATGATAGAACAAAATGCTTGTAGGCAGGTGCAGTCTACTTTCTCCACTACAGGTAGCCCTCTTCTGCAGCAGTACCACAGCTGGAGAGAAAGTCAAGAGGAAAACAGTTCCTCTATGGTTTCCTGGATCACTGTGGAAGCACCCAATTGGATGCTGCTGCCCATGTGACTCCGGAAGCCATCTTCGGTCAGGCAAAGCCTATTTAAGACCCTGGCTCCCAAGCTTGGCGTGCATTTTGCGAGTGGGCAGAGTAGGAAAAGGTACCCTGTCCGTTAGGTACAGTACTAGTGTTAGAGAAAGAATCCCAACGAATAGGGCCGGCAGAGGGTCATATCTCTTCTGGACACCTTCCAGATTGGGCACTAGATGGCTAGGCCACATTCTGTCGTCTCTAAACAGATGCTGTCATTCTGGCTGGAATCAGCTTCTTTCACACTGCTGGAAACTGTGAGTGAAGCCGGATGGGTATCCTTCCCACCTGATTTGTTCTGAACTGTTATTGCATCGCTTCAATAAAAGTCTTTTATTGCACCTGTGTGAATTATTGCGTCTGCACCACGCTACACCACATCTACATGCTGTTGAGGTATGCTTGGTGAACCGCCTAAATAAATAATAAAAAAAAAGCACAGGTCTAATTTTTCTTCTATTGCTATGTGTTGGAGGCCCATTCTAAATACATGAGCTATCTCAACATAATGCACATTGAAGTTTATGCAGTAATGGATCACTATGGAAAGACCTAGTGTCAAGGGAGCTTTAAACTCTGCATTCTGGATTACAGATCCAGTTCTCATAAATTATAACAACATAGGGGACATATAGATCACATAGTGAGGCTCACCATACTGTAAAGATTTACACTATATAGTAATGCATTAGACCATTTAATGCATAGATCATTCAGGTGTAAACAAGTCAGAAAGAGCTCTCTTTTAAACTAAAGATAAACCAGAGCAAGCCTTCAGGACTTTACTCTGTTTGCTTGACTGCAATAATTACCATATGGGGCCCGCGAAAAAAAAAAAAAAAGATAAGGCAGAAATGTATTTGCATAGAGTAGATTATGTCATTCACTTGCAGCGTGTGTGACAGGCAATTCACATACACTCACATTAACTTCATCAGCAATTGTGTTTCTAACATGCTTTTAACGCTCATGGAGATGAGAATCAATTTAAAATACAGAAATAAAGACACAAGGAGTACTTGGCGTACCTTCTTCGACTGTCTTAGCAGGCTAAGTTAATGCTACTGGTTAAGTGCAAACCCTTCAGTGAAATGTGATCATATAATATTTTCAAGCTAACAGGTGTATTTTATAACACGTGATGTAGGAGCAATGGTGTCCAGGAAGCTTTGACAACTAAATAGATAAAAAAAATACCTACACCAATCAGTCATAACTTTATGACCACCCACCTAAAATTGAGTAGGTCCCCCTTTTACCTTTAAAACAGCCCTTGCACGTCTTGACATTGACATGTGACATTGTGATATCTGGCACCAAGCTGTTAGTAGCAGATCCTTTAAAGTGTTTGTTACCCCAATATTTCATATTCATGATATGTGCCTGCTGTACCATGTACCTGTATGAGAAAGCATCCTGTTGTCTTTGTATTGCTTCCTTTATGTGAAATCCCTGGTGTTCCTGCTAGTTCTCTTGACTTCCTATTAAAAACTGACCACAATAAGCAGGAGAGCACATTGTGGTCAGTTCTCTAGCTATGTTGGGAACTCAGTGTACCCTCCTCCACTGATCAGACTCTGGTGCTCCATGGGGGGGGGGGGTAGACGGACCGCACCATACCCCCCCCCCCCCCCCCCCGGACCACACCAGCCTGCACACCCGTCGCTGGTTCACTCACCCCTCATCCTGCCTGGAGATGTGGACAGGCAGCGGTGGCAGCAGCGGCGCCTTCCCTCTCAGTCTTCTGCGTCTCCTCCTTCATCCTCCTTGGCCAATGGCATGGCTTCTCCTTTCGGCCAATTGGGAAACAGGTCTCACCGAAGGCCGACCCGCTTCCTGTTCAGCCAGGAGGAGGAACCCTGTGACAATAGCAAATATTCATTCGCTATTGTCACAGAGTCTAGTAAACTATTTGTTAGCCTGGGTTCACCTTACTGCGATGGGGGAACCAGCGCAATTCTAGTGCGGGTTCCCGCATTGCATCTCCCCCACAGGCTGTTCACACTTCCCTCTGCGAATCTCTGTGGGTGTCAATACAAATTTAATGACGCTCCCAGATCAGTTCGCAGATAGCAGTGTGAACTGTGAATTCGGACAGGAATCGAATTACATGGGTGTGAACACCCATGCGATCCGATTCCAGTGCGGGAAAAAAGGTACCTGCACCATTTTCGGGCGAATGGGATGCAAGTCCAGCCATACAAACTGTATGGCTGAATCCCCATCGCATGTGATCGGCACAGGAATGCTTCTAGTAGACATCCCGGGTATGGTAAAGTTTGAAACACGAAATCTTAATTTATAATGTAATAATAATAAATGTCATCAAATTCTTCATTATTTTTGAAGTGGAGATATTTCATTATGAGGAGGAATCTGTACTCGGGGGCGCTGCCTGATCCGTATCACAGTCAATAGAGCTACAAGTCCGCACATTGCTGAGCTCGGTCGCAGAATCGTCGCTGTTGTCAATTTTAGTACCTGATGACGAATTTTCCCACAAATCGCTATCGCTCAGTTCTTCAAATAGTTCCGATACACCGTCGCTGTTTTCCATTTCGTCCAAAAGCGTTTTTGAGCTAAAAGAACGTTTTTTGGACACCATGGATGTTATCAATTTTCAAGGCACAAAGTACCGCAAAAAGTACAGGCAGGGCACTGGAAAAGCCTCTAGGTGAAATGGCATGATGCAAAATTGTAATTATAACAGAATACATTGTATCATGTCATTTTTTTTAATCTCCTGCTGGTTCCACCCCCTGCGAGAGCACAGCGGGAGGAAGGCTGCAGGAAGGCTGGGTATCATTTTGGGGTAATCCCGAGTGTGGCTCGGGGTTACCACTTTTGGTACTGAAAATTAACCCCATACTCGGGAATACTACTAGGAAGGTTAAACTGGAATACAGGCAAGGATTAAAAGATAAACAAGTTGCATACTCAGTAAGTGATTAAATGAGCTTCTGAGTGTGTTTAAAAACTGACGCATGAATTGCTCCTAAATATACTGCTCAGAAAAATGAAAGGAACACTTTAAAACACATTAGATCTCAATGAGGAAGAATATCATGCTGGATATCTATACTGATATGGACTGAATGGTACCGATTGTTGGCCGTAAATATTCGGCTAACGACCGGTCGGCCGATTGTAGGCTTGTTAGTATGATGCTTCCGACAGCCGACAGCGCATTTTCGGCCGAACAGAATCTGTCGTGCAAGCATTAAAATTTTTGTTGGCCAACACCAGAACGGCCGATTGTTCGCCAGTCAGTACAGAATTCGGCCGACAATCAGCAGATTTGCAAGACTGGGCATGCTCAGAGAAGAAAAAACACAGGGAAAGTTAACCATCACATGACATCACTTCTGCAGTCGGCGGACAAAATTCGTGTGCAGTCTTTTGCACTTTTCAGCGGACAGGACAGCCCTGGACAAAAGACGGCCGATCGGTCAGCCGACGATCGGTACGTGTGTACGAGGCATTAGGAAGGAAAGGATCAACCTATAGAGGGCTAAACTCAAAGACCCCCCTAAAAACCAAAGTGAAAAAATGTTGCAGCAGGCTAGTCCGCTTTGCTGAAATTGCATTGCAGCAACTCAAAATGGCACTCAGTAGTTTGTATGGCCCCCACGTGTTTGTTTGCATGCCTGACAACCCATGCCGTTCCTTCAGAGCCCTGTGCCATTAACGGCGGCTCCCGTGCACATGCGCGGAAGTGATGTCATCGTGCCTCTGGCCAATCAGGTGGCCGGAGGACACGAACCAGGAAGCAGGATGTTGACCGCGTTCCTGCCAAGCAGGCAGCACTGCGGGTGGCTTCGTTCTAAGATAAGTATTTCATAATGAGCTAGTATGCCATGCATACTAGCTCATTATGCCTTTGTTTTACAGGGGGGGTCCATTTTTTTTTTTTTGGGGGTGGGGGGGTTTACAACCTCTTTAATGCTCTAAAGCAGCCATTCTCAATCAAGGTTCCCTTAAACCCAAGAGTTCCTCCAGAGGTTGCTAGGGGTTCCTTGAGCTATGGCTGATTGACCTCCCATCTGATGGTGCCTTCATATTTCCAGGTCAATCACAAATTGCAATAGCTAGACACCAATGATTTTTTTTTTTTAGCTTACTGTAAGGGTGGCAGTTCTACCACCACTGTAGGGGGGTATTCTTCCCAATGGACTAATTTTAGCAGGGGTTTCTTGTGACCTGAAATGTATTTCAAGAGTGCCTCTGGGGTAAAAAAGGGTTGAGAATGGCCGCTCTAAAAAATAGACACTTGAATTTCTTACATAAATGCCTGCTTGTTATAGCTTTATCATTTACACCAGGGACAAGAAGGGGGACATTATTTGACATACTAAAAACCCAGCTATGTTTAAATGTCCTTCACCACACAATGCTGCAAACCTCACTTTATGGTGTGGAGAATGGCCATAATGTGTAAACACAGCCAAGCCTCTGAACTTACTTTATGTTTATAGACTGCAGATCACAGAGAAAAAAAGGTCAAAACGGACATCATTTCACCAAACATCTACTGCTAAGAAAGTCAGCTGAGAACCGTCAAGCATTCACTGCACTTCTCATCAGATCAAAGTACTCCTAATGATCAGTTGTAATTTACCAAATAATATCTCTCGTTTTCTTTCTTTCTTACTGTAATTTAGACAGCTGCAGAAAATCACTCATTTCTTCCATTTGTGTTTTTTCAATGCTGGGTAATTTAGTGAAAAATGGGCCACAGACCTGTTCTAGGAAATGCGCAGTGTATGCATGTGAGTTTATGAATGTGCGTGCTCTTGTACATGGTGTGTTAGAAGTGTGGCTGCTGTTTTATGTTCATTGCAAGAGAGCTGACTGGCTTAATGAAGTCTCGGGCATCAGAAGTGTGTTACCTTCGGCAATTAATGATTGTTTCTCTGCTGTTCAAATCCAGCCTTTTCTTTGTGCTTTTCTCTCTCTTTCTATTTTTTTTTTTTTTAAACTGCAGAAGAGCATTTATAATGTATGCATGACTTTGGGATATCAGGTTTTGTATAATCAAGAATACTAACTTTGAGAAGAAAATAGAATCTAGCAGAATACTTTGCAGGTCAGTTAGATCACAGCTAAAGGATGGAGGTGGCTTAAAATAGCTTTGGGCTAGGGCTAAACAAGAATTTCTTTCAGTCGTGCAAACGTATCACCTGACTGTCACTTTTTTTTTTTTTTTTTGAATATTCACTGTTACACTAGCAATCCACAGTAAGACAATTGTGTGATTGATCTCCTATGAACACACAATGGCACAACTCAGCAGAAAACTGTTGGATTAATCGAACAGCAATTAATCTCCTCTTTTTTCCTCTATATATTTCAATAATCGCTCAATGATTTCTCATTTGGGAGATTCTCTAGCATTTTCTCCCTTTCAGTTTAACTGAAGGCCGACATTCTGAACCAGGCTTCTGTGGAACCCTAATGCCTCGTACACACGCAACGATCATCGGCCGACCGATCAGCCGTCTTTTGTTCAGTGTTGTTGTGTTGGTTGAAATGTGCTCTAGACTGCACACGAATTTTCTCGGCCAACAACAACCAACTTCAGAAGTGATGTCATGTGCTGGTTTACTTTCCGTGTGTTATTTCTTCTCTGAGCATGCCCAGTCTTGCCCATCTGATTTTTGTCTGCCGAAATCTGTACTGACTGACGGATAATCGGCCGTTCTGTTGACGGCCAACAAAAATTTTATAGCATGCACACCAGATTTTGTTTGGCCGAAAAGTCGCAGTCGGTTGTCGGAATCATCATACTAACAAGCCGATAATCGGCCGATCAGGCGTTGGCCGAAAATTCACGGCCAACAATCGTTGCGTGTGTACGAGGCATAAGATTCCTTGAGAGGCTGCTAGTTATTCATTAAGCAGTGGATGCCTTCCCATCTCATGGTGCCTGCATAGTCCTAGAGCCAATTCTACCTGACAGAGCCATTTATCGTTTTAGCTGCTTGAAAGGGGGAATTCTGACCACCACTGTAAGGGGTGTATTTTTCCCACTGACCACCAATGTAAGGGCATTTTCTTTTTTACTTACTTCAGATAAATTTATTTTAGCAGATTTTACCCTAAGATCTAATACTTATTCTAAGGTTTTCCCTGGGGGTAGAAAGGTTGATAAAGGTTATCTTAAGAGGTTAATCTCCTGAAACTAATTGTCAATTATTCTTCTCCAGTGGCATTAACTTTTAATTTTTGCACTAGATTTTTTTTTCAGTCTCTTAGGTTTTTTTAAATAAATGTGTGCAAGCTGTGACCATCAATAGCAACTAGTCAGAACACGTGTGAAATAAATAATATTGCACTTTGCCCTGCTCTACTGGGTAACCCCATCAGTGGCTGATTACAGCAATAAAGCAAAATCTAGAGAAAACCATGGGTTGGATGTGGCCATTTGCTTGGCTTTAAATGGCCCTTGGAGCACTATTTCTTTGACTAACCCCTCAATAGGGCACTTTTCCTCCCATTTGCACTGATGGGGTACTCCTCCTCCTACTGACATAAACAATGGGGCATTACTCCTTCTCCCATTAGTTGCAGGAGCTAGGTCCTTTTTTTTTTGTTTTTGCTCCTACTGCTCACCAACCCTGTTTTTTTTTTTTTACTCCCAGTGACCACCAAGCCTGGGGCATCTTCTACCCCCACTGGCCATAGTCTGGCCTCTCTATGGTCTGAAGCATAGTGAACTGGCCTTTTGTTTATAAAGTTTGTGAACTCCTAAACTAGAGGTTGCAAAACAATCAACTCCAGGCATGCATTCTGTTGCAGGTTTTCCAGCATCCTAGAATATCTAGTGTTACTGATACTTAAAGAGGACAGAAAAATACTCATTTGCGTTGTTTCAATCTCCCTCCTGTGTTCTAATAAATCTCATGTTTATATACTTTTTTCATCTTTCACAGTCATCCTGCCTAGGAGGGAATGACATTAGTCCTGCTTCTGATGCCTCCTATCCATGTCCCATATCCCAAAAGTCATCAACTTTCACACACTGCCTATAGGAGGATGGACGCAGTAGTGAGTCATCAGGTGGTCGGCTGCAAGAACCCAAAAAAGATAGCCTGCTGCTGATGACGTAGGCAGCTTAGCACCTAGCATGCAGCAGCAGAGTGGCAAATCACTGCAGGATGCTGCTGGATTCACTGGGTGTGTATATTTGTTAATTGTGAATACTACAGAAAAAAAGGTATGAGGGGTTTTAAAAATACTTGTTTTGTTTTTTGTTGCACCTTTTGTGTAGTCTCTGCAGCCACATCCTGTCTGACATTTCTTATGGCGGGTTTCCTGATGGTGATAATAGTGGACCATGCTTGCTCAACGCGTGTCAAAACAGCCACTTGGTGGCTCCAGTGGAATCCAGTTGGACAGATTGACAACTCAGGAGCACAATTGGTAGACAGGGACAGAGTGTTTTCACCCTATAACAGGAACTGTCTTAACAAGAACTTTTATAAAAGGGTAATGAAGCATTATTTTAATGAAAAGTGTGGATTTAAAAATAGTAAAAACTACTTTTGAAAATACCATAACATGGTAAAGGTTACAGTATATAATATTTTAGTGGTTGGGTGTACTTATACTTTAAACCAGTGTTTCCCAACTCCTCAGGGCACACTAACAGGCCAGATTTTAAGTATTACCTTGGGGAGATGCAGTCTAGAATACTGCAATCACTGAGCAGCAAATTATATCACCTGTGATGTATTTCAGTTCTCTTGCAAACCTGGCCTGTTAGTGTGCCCTGAGGACCGGAGTTGAGAAACACTGCTTTAAAGAGTAACGCCACTCACCCCCTAGTGCATATATTTTTACTTAAAAACTAGGATGACATGTTTTAACTAAATTATTGTGACCTGCATAAGAAAGTACACTCAAAGGGGCTCAAAGCACCACTGTAACATTCACCAGTGTCTCACCCAACTGGCAGGTGCCAGCATCCAAAGAGCTCATCCCAGCTCCAGTGAAAGGACAAAGAAGCAACCAATGGGACACTGCACACCGGAAACACAGCCTGAATATAAGGAGGTATGACGCAGATTTAGCCTGGCTCCTCCCAGGCCATGCCCCTCTGACATGTTTTACCACAACCACAGGGCTCAGTCATAAGCTCTGTGGGTGGGGTGAAATATGTCAGAGGGCCATGACATGGGAGGAACCCGGCTGAAGCTGCATCTTACCTCCTTCAGGCTATTCAGGCTGTGTTTCCAGTATTCAGCATCCCATCGGTTGCTTTTTGTACTAACTAAATTATGCTTTTATATCCTCAACCTATCTCGTTCTGGATTGACCACACTTTTGCTAGTCTACCCTAAAGAACAATTCCATCCAAAATGTGTTATGTTAATTTTTTTGTTAGATTGTAGAGAATAAAAAGGAACCATTTGGAAAAAATACTGAAGCTGAGTCTGCACACTTGTTCATTAAAGGTATTCAGAACTCTCATACTGATTTGGGCTTCAATACCTAGGGAGTCACTGATCTAAAACAAAACAGCCAGTGAAGTTAATTTTCTATATACTTGTTCCAGTTTAATAACTCACCAGATAGTAAAGACATGATCAGATGACACTCCTGAGCCTGCACCTTGAAAAAGCATGGTCATCAGTTGAAAACCTTATCCCCTGATGGATTTTACATTTATTGTATAGGATGAGGAATGTGAAAGGAGTATGACAGATCAGCACAGTGGCTAGGGTATTACCCTCCAGCTCTGGGTTCAAATCCCACCTGCTAGCTTACACATTGTCCTTGTATGGATGTTGTCTAAGCTTCTCCCAAAAACTACCGATAGGAATATTGGCCCTAGTATGTGGGAAGGATTAAGTCTTGGTTCACACCCAAGCATTTCAAAGAGCTTTTCTAGAAACACTCCAAAACCCCACATGAGGAATTCTATTATATCCTATGGAACTCATTCACAATCTGAGCTTTGTGTTGCTTACAATGTGTTACTCAAACTAAAAAACGTACATGAGTTTTTGGGGGCAAAAATTCACATGGTCTTTATAGACTTCAATGCGTGCACCTGAAAAATACACTTTTTTGCCTGTCCTAACAATTAGCTGCCCTTTGGCTAAAAAAAAAAAAACTCCAAAAAACATTTGAAGAAGCTCAAGTATGAACCTAGCCTTAGACTGGGAGCCCCTGAATAGGGCAAGAATTGATATATGTGGTACCATCTACTCTGTGAAACACTGATAACATTTCAATGCAATACAAACACAGAAAATATATAAAAATGGGGAAATTGGGGTGTGAACAGAGTATAGAATTAGGGAGATATTACTTCTGGAACTTCTAAGAGCTAAACAAAGCTGCTGAATGACTTATCTCCCACCACTAGACATTCCCTCCAAATGAAAGTGAATCAAAATCCAAAGATTTAAACAAAATATGTTGCTGCACATGTTCCTGAAAATTCAAAAAGTGTAATTATTTTGTTTCTATATTTCTTGCCTTCAACTAACATATACCATCAATGTTTATCCAGAGACACGTCCTTTCCTAGGGTGACAAGATTTAGGGCAATGTCACCCCTATCACTAGTGAGAACTCCCCAGCTTCAGGATATCTTTGGCGCACACATGCAGGAAATGTAATGCTCACCTGATTGCATGTGTTGCTCCCTTACTAGCTAGATTAGTGAGGCGGCGATCTTTTGACTACGACTAAGGTTTGTAGCATCTCTTCAGAGAGGAAATGAGACCTCGCTGCTGAAGCAGACTAGTTGGAAACACATGCAAAGCAGATATACATCCTTCCTGCATTTTTCAGCAATAGCAAATGAGAGGTTTGCTAATGTGACATGGCACTTACTCAGTTCAGGTGCATCAATGGTACCCATTCCTGAACACTTCTTGAGGTACAAGCAGCCATGCCAACACCCTAGGCGCTGGTACATTCTGCCATAGTCACTGCACTTAAACTGCCATTTTTAGCTGCAATTAGAGCTTGCACACTGCCATAGGAAGTTCCTAAATAGATTCTACAGCATGTGCGCAGTTCAGGAAGAGAAAGAATGGACAAAGTAAGAAGAAAGCTGTATTTTTTAACCAAAAAAAAAAAACAATATTACCAACAGTGTTCTCCAAAATGTTCTGCAAAAGTATTCTTTTGTAAAAGTTTAGCTGTACTTAGAATAATTCCTTTGTGTGGATTAGCTTAGGTAAAGGGAACTACTTTTATTGTACATATACTGAATGCGACAACACCACAAGCAAGATATAGAAGACAAGCAAGAAGCAAATGTCACAGCATGCGTTGGGGCTCAGTATTTGTATTGAGGAGAGCTAGACCCTGACCACTTCTGCGACCAACCTAAGAAATGGTCAGCTACAGGCCAATTTTTTGATTTTCATATTGACAAATTAGTGAATACATAAAAAATATATCACGGCATGAGCAATATATTTAAAAAGTTTGTTTGCCAGCAAATATTTGTCAGTAATATTTTACTGATGTATGTGATCATTTAGCATCGGCAGCAGGCAAAACTGCAAACCTGCTAGAAAATGATCTGACAACTACTTTGCTGAAAATTTTTATGAGTCGCTTAAGTGTATTCCCGGGCCTGTAACTCATTACTAATCATTTACATACAGTCATTTAACTTCAATGAAGATATTGAGTCTTTTGGTTTAAAAAAAATGAAATATCAGAGTTGCATGGCCACCCCAATGCTGAACCCAAACTAGCAGACTGTTCATGATTTTAATAAAAGATTTGCCTATCTCCTGAACTATCACCTTATTCCTGCTGGGATATGATTATCAAATTGTGCACGAAAGATCTGTTGCTCTTTTACGGCAAATCAAGGCATTGCTTAATCTGAAGTAGCGATTTTAAAGGATCAATCAAGATCTCTTTGACTGTCAATACAGAGTTTTGGTACTTGTAACCGCACACTATTGATCATTACCCTGCCATTTTTTGCTACTGATTATTGTTTGTGCCACACTGCTAGCAATAAATTTGCCCTGAATCCTTATACAGAACTCTACACTCGACTATTGGAAAGAGTTTAAGAATGCCTACAAGCAAGGTGCCAGGTTAATTAACTCTTAATGCACCAATTAACTACTATTGTCACAGGTCCAAAATAAACAAAGTTAAAGCTGCATGTCATAGACTTATTGGCACAAACAGTTCATCAAAATGGTTTGTGGGTCTTTGACATACGCCTTTAATCTGGGAAAAGGTGCAGCTTTTGCCGCCGTGCTGATAATCTCTGTTTCACCTTGCTCATTACAGCCTGCAATAATTTCAACTTAGACAGATTCCTCAAGTTTGTACACGACTTCTTTGGGTTATTACCCAGCTGTGCGGCTGAGCGGGGAGATAACCACAGCCCCAGCCTCTTATCTGTAATGATGTAATACATCCGAGCTCTGGGTCGAGATGATTGGGGAATAATGGGATTGGAAGAACTGCGGAGATGACAATACGGCTGACGCCTGTACTGTGCAATCCTCTGACACATACAAGCCGGGGGAATACGAAAATAAACACTAATATGGTCTTGGAATTAAGTTAGCCATTTCCACTCTACCAGCTGTTAGTAGCTAGCAATGGGAACCCAAATAGGCAAACCCATCGTGCCCCGTGAAAAAAAAATTCCTGGATGCCACTGCTACACAGTCTGTTCGTTTTGTCGGATTTTGCAATTACGTATAATGACTTAATTAACCAGTTATTTTTAGATTCAACGATATAATAAAGGCTGATTGCATGGAGGGAGAATCTCCACCCGACTGTGATATCGGTATAGCTCTCCCAACGCGCAAAACTGCTGCAATCAGTAGTGAGCATCACAAACATACAGCGCTTACCTTCTGCAGAAGCTGGGAACCTGAGTACTTAGCAGCTATGGATTTGATCTCCCCACCGAACGCCGAGGCCCAAAGCTTCACCCTAGCAAGACAAGACATAGAGAAAGATGTAGTATACCGGCATCACATGGATAGTAACATAAACCACGAAAAAGCTTAGTTACACGCATCACAAATATCAAGACAGTTAAGCTACTTGCAAAACCAAAGCTTTAATACAGCTAGCTCCCAAGAAAAGGTAAGGCCTTTCTTGTCTATCTCTTTCCCATGCTGCAATTGTGAGCTTTTTTTTTAACTGTAACAATGAAGATTTAGCTTTAGCTCCCTTAGAACATACACTGTTAGCTGTGCTAAGATCCGCTTCATTCACCACCAATTTAATGCCACAACGGATGCGGATAAAAATGACAGTATCAGAAGGACGCCTGCAAAATGGAAAAGCAAGGTCAAAAATTCTACAGCAGGTAAATGATCCGGAGGTGGCAAGGGGGAACAAAAAGCCATATTCGGCTCCCCGCCTGACTGCTTTTAATGGGGGGACATTAAAACGGCTCTTGGGAAAAAAAATAGCTGCAGTCTCACAAACTTGCTTCACAACAGATAAGTTTATGCCACATCCTCAGTCATAAAAAAAAAAATACGCAGGGCTGCGAAAAAAAAAAAAAGAGACTTGTCACTTACATAGATAAGGGGATCTGCTGTTCCGATCCAATCGCTGGCTTTAGCGTCGTATGCAAAGCTATCCAGAAGAAAAAGAAAAAGATTCCAAAAGCTAGAGGAAAAGTGAAAATGCCTTGCATGGTTCCTTGTCTCATGTTGGTAGAGGCTGGTACAGTAAAATGAAAGCACGGGCTGATATTCGGTTTCCCCCTTGAAGAGCAGTTTGGAAGGGATCTGTGCTGATCATTGATCATCCATCCTAGAACGGTCCCTGGGATTGTGGTGTAAGAGTATGAGGAGAAGCCTGGATGACTTGAAAAGTTGTGTCCTTGGTAACAGGAAGCGTGATGTACCAGCACTGCAGCCTCGTGCGTTCTACTCCTGTACAACTCTGCAGTAAGAGCAGTGCACTGGAGTTACTTCCCTGACCTACTGCGAGACTGGAGTGCTCTTAGCTGCAAGGAAAGCAGACTATTGATTCCAACTGTGCAGTCTGTCCTCTCACAATTACTGCTCACTTTACAAATGGGAAGCTGCCTCCAGGTCTCCTTTATGTTGCCGGTAACCTCGAGCCTTCATCCCATATCAAGTCTAGTGCTGCTTCACTGGAGCAAGAACAGGCATTAATGGAAAAGTGCTGACAAATAGGAAAAAAAAAAAAAAAGAAGGGAACTTGTGCGAGATGGACCAAGCGTATAATATACAATAAAACAGAACTAGGAGGACAGGAATTAAAGGAAGAGTTGACAAGGAGAGCAGTTATAAGGCAAGTGGATCTTCTCGGAGGGACGGTCTTTCTCAGTAGTTGCTTGGGAGGGGGGTTATGTTGATAGCGATTGAGGATGGTGGTGGTGGGGGGGCTGACACAAGGGACAATGAACACCCACCGGAGACAGAGAGTTCCCCCAATTCATTCAGTGCCGTACTGCATAGAAGCTTTTGTTGTGTGAACAAGCAGGCTACATCCAGCCGAGAAGCAGCTTGCTGACAAAGTGGAGAGGAAGCCGTGGATGAGAAGCGAAACCTCGCTGACATGTCATGTTGGGATCGCAGGCAGTTTTCCAGTGACAAGGACAATCACCCGGCTCGCCTCAATTAAGTCGTATGTAGCCTGTCCCTGTGCATAGAGGCACGTTTGCATCCTATCACAGCTGCAGCAGCAGCTGCTGCTTGGAGAAATCTGGAACTTAAACGCTTATGAATGAAAGGGAAAGAAAGACAGCCTTTGCTAGATCAATGCAGGCTAAGTGACTTGAGCCTATGAATAAATTATTAATTTTGGTTTGAGGAGGAATCCCTTTGGTAGACTAAACATCAGATCTCTCCCATAAAAAAAAAAAAAAAAAAAAAAAATGCTCAGCAGCTCTAGAGAATTTATTTTTTGCCGTTATTAATCCAAACACTTATTCCTTTTTGCTTGTCTGACTCACTACTCTTCTTTTATTATTGTGCATTCCTTTCAAGGCGTGCATGCTGAGCCTCCATTAATCTAACAGCTCACAAAATGCCACGATTATTTGCAATTAGCATATTACTATGGTGAGATCTGTTCACATTAGCGTAAAAGATAATGTATATGATTTAACCCCCGTGCTGCTGAAGCCACTGCAGCAAAGTTTGGAAGACCTTTCTAATGAATGGGGATAGCTGCATACATACACAACTCTGGTTTACAGAGATTGTATGCAAATAGGAGTCCTCATTATAACAGATTATTAGCTATCCATGACATGAGTCTGCAGGTCTGGATAATGACTTTTGCTGCAATTGGACTGACATTTTCTAGTTCATTTACTTGGGAGGTCAACAGTGTCAGGGTCAAAGGTCAAGGCAGGGGCGAGATGGTATGGCTTATAAAAAAGAATGCTAATCAAGACATTCGATTATAAAAACCTAAAAAAAAAAAAAAGCATTCAACATACCAAAAGTAAGACTTAAAAAAGTTTAGATGAGTAACAAACTTTATCCTAAATCACATAAGGACCTTCAGAGTGTATATAGGAAAGGTGTACATCAATGCAAACATCATCCGAATGTATTGCACTGACAGATGCACTAAGGTTGCACAATTGGAGTCAGGTGGCCTAAAAATTGACAAAGATGTGTCTTGCTTTTTAAAGCCATCTCCCTTGCTACCAAGCAGATATAATCTTTCAACTTAAAAAACGCAGATAGCGTGTAGATGGCCTGTCAGTCATGTGAATTTTACAGTAACACTTGCTGTAGATGGGTCTACGGAGTGATTTTCCTGATTCCGAGCATCGCTTGCAATTATCAAGTCTTTGCCCTTCTGCTTTTGAGTGATAACAAGGTCCCATGAGATTGGAAAATTTTAGTAAGTCCTAGCTTTTTTTTTCCATTGCCAGTTTAGCAATGGGCACTAGTACCTCAACTCGAGGTAAGATCAGCATCAGCATTGGAAGGTTAGACTGTAAAAAAAGAGCATTATTTCCTATCCCTATGACAGGGGATCAAGAAATAATAATAAACCTATACAGCTGGAATTGACAGTTACAAAAACACATTCATTTTGGTACAGTGGGAAAGAGCTAGACCCTTTGTCAGGTCTGTATTGCAATCTATAACATCCTTTGCCCATGACCCCCATGTCTTTCTTTTTTTTTTGTTCTGGTGTTACAGGGCCTAAAAATGAAAGGAATAACCCAAATAAAGACACAGAAAGTAGTCAAAACCCGAGAAAAGCTCTAACCCCAAGCTCTAACAAAAACATTTTAGGCCAGAGATGGGCTTTAAAGTGGCATGGCTATGCCCAATCAAGTGTTTACATATTGTTACAATCAGAAAATGAGCTTTAAAACACATCCTCAATGACTGCAGGCACTGTGGACCAATGCATTCTCAAAGGTAACATCAAAAGCACAAAAGTTGTCAAGGTTCTTCTCTCAGCAGCTTAGTTCCTCTTGATCCCTCGTCCCAGCAATGACTGGGTGGCTTTCTAGCGTTCTTATCTCTAATATAAACACATAGCAGGTGGTCTAGGAGGGAGGAGCTGAGATACTGAGAGAGGTCTTAAGGACTTTGGATGGGAATTTTGAGGATAAATTGCTACACAGCGCCTGCAGCTACAGAGATCAGTAAAGGTTGATTTAATTTAGGCTTCGTTTAGCTCAGTGCATTGTGGGAACATATGCAGAATCACATGATTTCCACATGCACAAAAACACGCTGCTTCTTTGCATCTTGCATCTTTGCATCTTGCAAGTGCGCTCACACATGCCAACAGCATAATACTGCAGTACCATCCATTTTGGTGCAGTGTGATTTTTAAAATGGCGCAGGCAACATTTTGCACATTTCTCAGGCATAGAACAGTTCATTGAAATAATGGGCTGTCCTAAATGCAAAATGCAGGGATACATGGAAACGTGCAAAAAATCGAGCATGCTCAGCCACACCAGCGTGGTGTGAATGAAGCCTTGCTGCTTCTTAAAAATAAGTATACGCTTATCCATTGCCTAGCCACAGGTTTACTTGAAGGGAAACCCATGCTTGAAGATATGTGGAGTCGCCCCTGTTGACATGGTTTTTAAAAGTGCAAACTCCACAGCTTTCTTCCAGTTCTTAGATTTATTACCAGGGGGTGACTAACCTGGAATAAGAATGCAGTCAATGAAGTTTGAAAAGTATGAGCTTCCATCCTACATGCTTATTCAGAGTCAGTAACCCGCTACATAGTGAAGCAGCCCTGCAGCATACACTTAGGCAATAATAGCCTATGTGTTTCTCTCTGCACAGGTTGAATAAATCTATGCATTTTCATTAGATCCAAGTTCTTCTTTGAAAATTTACATAAGAGTATGTTTTATATGCACCGATTGTGCAGAATTTGCAAAATGTATATATATATATATATATATATTAAAAAATGTGAGGAAGATTCCTCCATCAGTACCTTTAATGCAAGCTAGACATCAGAACGCCAGGTGCACTGATAACCTACAGGCAAAATGTACAGATATGCATGGATGACTTACCATGTATAATGAATTACTCGCCTCCTTGCACACAAACTGCACACAGAGTATCTCCTTCCCTTTATTCTAAACGGAAAAACAAAAGAATTACTGTAAGGTCGGATATTTTTTTTTTTTCCATGGATTTCACTGCTGGTATGCGTCACAATTCAGAATATTCCACCCACTGGAAAGTTGGGTCTCTATATAGTTATGTATAGCGTGCTAATTTTAACCTTGTTTTTGCTGCATATTGGACTTTGCTGTTCAGCTGTGTGAACACTCAATTAATTAGTGGGTAATCTGTAATATTCCATAGATTGTGAGGATGCACATGCCTGTTTGCTAAAATTAGTGAGCCAGAGCTTCCTGGGATAAAATCAATTAAGCAGAGAGGAAACATCGAAAGACAAACGGGCTGACGCGCTTGAATATTTTATGACACTAAAGGAACAGCCTAACGTATGGCTGAGAGAGCTAGTAAGTGTAAGCTTAGTAAGTGGACATTGTCTATGATTATTAATAATGATTACTGATTTGCTGCACTCTTTCAGCTAATCATGAGGTTTACATGCACAGCAAATGTTGCTTGATGATACATATAGTAATACATTAGAACTGATTAATGAAAATTGTGGGAGGCATAAGAGAGTGTGCTGTGTAAAGCAGCTCACCAAAGACCAGCTGTCATGTTCTAAAGCAAGTTAGAAAGGAAAAATATAATTGGCCAATAAGACAAGAGGACAATTTCTTTCATGCAAGTTTCAAGAAATCAATGGTTAAAGCTGAACTCCAGGTATGATCTTCAACTTCATACTTAAATTGGTCCAGCATGTCACAATGTAGATATGCCTATGTCAAACCTGATGGTCATCTGGGGAAGCAGACAATCACTGTAGTAGTTGATGCCACTATAGCGATAGCCTTGATCTTCTTCTGTCTTGTGCCTGGGCACTGACCACAGGGGGCGTTCGCTTGAAAGTGCATTTTATGTTTTTTTTTTGTTTTAATGAATACAAGACATTCTCTGTTTGGACAAGGTGGAGTAGCAGGGCAGTGACATCACAATCAACACTTGCTCCAGTTAAAGAAAAACTTGTATTCATTAAAAAATACAAGGCATTTTGTGAAAGGCGGTGGTGCTGAGCAAGTAATCCCCCATGGTCAGCATACAGTGGGGCATCCGCTTGGCACAGGACAGAAGATATTGGCTATCACTGTACTAGCACCAACTTAGTAGTGCTAAGTAGTAGTTAGTAGTAGCTCCCCCAGAGGTCCCTCAAGTATGAGATATACATACTAATATTGGTCCAAACTGGACCAATGTAAGATGTAAGTATGCAATAAAGATCATACTTAGAGTCCAGCTTTTAGGGCTCATTAACATTTATGCATTGTGTTTAACCACTTGCCGACCGCCGCATGACTATTTACGTAGGCGGTCAGCCCCTCACAGGCAGAGTAACGTAGGGCTACGTCGCTAGCCTGTGAGGGTCTAGGGAGCGAGTGCGCGCCGCCGGAGGCGCGCTCCTGCTCCCGTGTGGTCACGGACCCCCCCGCGCGTGTGACCGTCAGACCCGATGTCCGCCGGTCACTCGGCGATCGTCGGGTGGAGAGGGAGAAAGGCAGGCGGCTGATGTAAACAAGCCGCCTGTCATTCTCCCCTGTGTAGAAATGGTGATCATACGGTTCTACTATATAGGACCGTTGATCACTGTTCCTACACCTCAAGCCACAGCCAATCACAGTTAGAATCACGCCCCTAGGGACACACATAACCCCTCCCTCTCAAAAAAAGTTAACCCCTTCACTGCCAGTGTAATTTTACAGTAGCAGTGCATATGTATAGCACTGATTACTGTAGAAATGTCACTGGTAACCCCAAAAGTGTCAAAAATGTCAGTCAAGGGTCCAATCTGTCCACCACAAAAATCGCAGATCGCCACCATTACGCGTTAAAAAAACCAACAAAAATGACAAAAATCTTTCCCTTTGTTAGTAAACGCAATAACTTTTGCGCAAACCAATCAAAATACGATTTTTGCAATTTTTTTTTACCAAACATTTGGTAAAAAAAAAAAATTGACCCAAAATGTTAAAAAATTTTGATTTTTACTTTTATTTGGGGGAATTTCATATAAAAAAATGTGAAAAATATTGTTATTTTTGCAAAATTTATGCTGTTTTTTTGTTTATAGCGCAAAGGTCAAGAAGGGGGTAAAATCTTCCGGGGTTTAAGTGGTTAATGTATGCATGTTAACTTGCTTTGCATTAGGCCACCCCAATTATTTGAATGGGCTTCCCAACTTACCAAAATGATTTCTACATTACCATGATTTACAGTAGGTGCACTACAACAAAGGTTGGTTCATTCTGATTGTCACTGCAGCGTAATACGTACTGCAACGCAACAGTGTGCCTCAAACATATGTCGTATTTCAGGGTTAAATAAATTCATGTGATCTTCAGAAGCAACTCAATCTAAGAGCCAGCAGGAGTCAAGGCACCATAATGTGAGAAAGGAGGTATAGCTTCAAATATGTGTCACAATGCAGTGCTATTTAATAAAATTGGTGTTCCATCTTTGGGATTTCTATGCCTTTGAAATTGCAGATGGGGCATTATTGTCATGTGTAGATCTAGCATCTAGCATCATGTCCTCTAAATAGGGGAGAGAGGGAGACAATTTATTCTACTTCCTACACACTACAGCACCATTTACACAGCTACATTTTCAATTTTGTACGATATACTGTAATACCATAACACCATACATGTAATAAAGAAATTGTTTTAAAAAAAAGTTGGGTTACAACGTTAATGTTTATTGTTCATTACTGCAAATCTCATTAGTATAAATACTTATCAGAAGATATAAAAAGGTTAAAAGGCCGTTAAAGAGTAACTCCACTTTTGAGTGATCGATGTATATTGCAGGGATTTTAAAAAAAAAAACTTTTTTGCAGATTTCTACCGTTTGTTATTCTGAGGAAATAACTGTTTTTCTGTGCCCATGTGCTCATTGAGTGTGGGAGTGGTTTTATAATTGTCAATCAGCTGCTGCACCTGCAGGGCTCTAATGAGGAAAGTAAACAGTCTGCATTCCTTTAGATGTGATTTCCCTTTTAGAGTATCTCACCACAAATGACATTTTTGTTGCAAGAGATGCTCAAAATCTGACTTGTATCTTAGTGCAGACTTCTGGTAAAATCAGTGAACCAGTCACACAAGCAGGAAATGGCATATCTGAGGGAGGGGGGTCTGTACACCATCAGACTACCATACTGCATTGCTTTTTACTGAAAATTAAAGTGCTGAAGAATAAAAAGGAAAGGTCATTTTTAATAATAATACGGTTAGCAGCAAACACACACACACATCATAGGTTGAACTGGATGGACTGGTGTCTTTTTTCGACCTCACTAACTATGTAATAACATTTGTGTCGAAATTGTATATTGCTCATTTTTTTATTTGCTGATTTGCCCATTTTTTTCACACAAAAGAACATACCAAGATACACTCACACATACCTTCCTTAAAGCTGAGTTGTAATAAGCAATTCTTGTCTACATACAAGAGTCATGTGTATTCTTACTTTAATCTTTGTGTATTTTTTTAGGTTGATACAGTAATCCAGTATGAAACTATGGGGGTTATTTACCAAAACTGAAGAGTGCAAAATCTGGTGCACCTCTGCATAGAAGCCAATCAACGTCCAGATTTTATTGCCAAAGCTTAATTGAACAAGCTGGAGTTAGAGCTTGATTGGCTACCATCAGGGCTGCTGTTAGAAATCGTGGGGCCCCGTACAGACTACCTGGCAGGGTCCCCCCAAGAAAATATTAAAGATATATTTAGCTAAAATTACAACAAAATCACTATTAGCAGACACATATATAACATATAAATGTGAAACTGAGGGGACCCTGCGCTTATGGAAAAAGTGCTTAAGTGCAACAATATACTAATAGAATGTGTAAAAAGCTGCTAGCTGCAGTGTGAAAGTGCTGGGTGCTCTTTTAAAATGTGTAAAACTGTGATTTGCAGCGCTGCTTAAACTTATAAATAATTTATAAATATAACACAAATCATGAACTTCATAAAATAAAATAAAAATCATAAAGTGCTATTATATCATCAATTCCTGTAAGATCAGTGCCTGTAAGATCAGGGCAACAGATGACGATGTGTTCCACATCGAAACGCGTCTAGTGATTGGTCGAGCGTATCACGTGACCTCCGGCCGGTGTAGTGGATGCTGCGGGAGCAGCTAGCCGCCGAGCCGCTCTCTTCATTCATTTTTTGCATGACATTGTACTATGTTTGTGAGTATATCCCCATTGTTTTACCCAAATAAACACCCTTTTTAAACGATCTTCACCATGAATGACTTCTTTTTCATGAGGACATCGGGGAGGAATCTATATTCACAGCTATAATTGCACATCAAGTGGAGAAGCAGTGTACAACAACTCTTACATGCCTGAAAACTATCATTTGGCGGTGAGTAGATAACCAAAGGGGGAGACCCCGAACAAAGCACAGATCGAGCACCTTAGCACCTGTATGATTTTAAGTGGAAAGATTCATCATAGCAACATGATGATATAATGGACACTGATTTATTCATTTGTTTTCACTGGCACTGATCTTACAGGAATTGATGATATAATAGCACTTTATGATTTTTATTTTATTTTATGAAGTTCATGATTTGTGTTATATTTATAAATTATTTATAAGTTTAAGCAGCGCTGCAAATCACAGTTTTACACATATATAACATAACTCACATAATCCCTGCTAAATCTAAAAAAAAAAACTATTTTAAATAAAAAAAGAAGATGAGGTGAGAAAAATATACAGGCTGGGTAGTTGGAGCTCAGTGATCAGAGAGACAGAGAGAGAGAAACAAAGTTACAATTTGGTAAAGATTTATACTCCAAATGGTGAATATCCTTTGCGCCTATGGATGGCCTATTGGGGGGGTCTGGAAATAAATAAAGGGAGGGGGTGGTGATAGCAGCTGCTATAGGATAAGTATTGAGTGAGAAGGAAAAACCCCAAAGTAGTTGGGATTAGGGATGATCGAACAGTTCGGGTCGACCATAGGTTTGGCCCGAGCATTAGGTGTTCGAGGTTCGGCCGAATTTAGAACTTTTTGTCCAAAAAGTTCGGAATTCGGCAACCAGAACTGACCAAAATGCAATGGTTCAGGAAATGGGCTTTAAAAGCCCGTGATTGGACCAGAACCATTAGCAAAAGCCAATTGAGGGGGCAGGAGAATGCTAGGAATGTGATTGGAGTGACTAGGGGGTCCCTAGGCCAATCATTAGTGAATACGCCCCCCAGTATATAAGATAGCCCCCACCAAATTCCTAGCATTGTAATACAGGACATGGAAGAGAGTGGAAGCAGTTCTGTTAATTTTACTTTAAAAGTGTCATTTAGCATTTATTAGTGTGAGGAAAGGGATATCTAGTGTAGTTAGAGTGCTCCTTTACACTTTAGTTAGCTTCAAAAATTTAGTTTCTGTAGGGAAAGTGTGAAGTGTCAGGGTGACCGTAATGTAGTGTAGGGTTAACTGACTGCTATGGCAGGGTGACCGTAATGTAGTGTAGGGTTAACTGACTGCTATGGCAGGGTGACCGTAATGTAGTGTAGGGTGAACTGACAGTGACTGCTATGGCAGGGTGACCAAACCCTTCCATAGCAGGGTGACCGCTATAGAGAAACGCTAGTTTCTCTCAAGTCACTTTCGCTGCAGTAATATGGCTTCGCCGCCGTCAGCATTATTTTTGGCTGCAGGCGTCTATAGTCATTTTTTGAGCACATGTTTGGAGTCAGGCATGACATCTGAACATGTGTATAGGGGGTATATATACACACACATGTCTGTATATATACACCTGCACATACATAGGTGTGAAAGGAGCAGAAAAAACTACTTGCGCTAATGAAATAATTAACACCAATATAGTTACGCTCCTATCACACCTATATATGTCTAGGTGTGTATATACATATAAGTATGTGTGTATATACACCACTATACACAAGTTCAGATGTTTGCCTGCCTCCAAAGAACCCAAAAAAACGCTAGCATCAAAAAAAAACGCCCAGGTGTGTTGTTGCAGGCATTTTTTGGGGGTTTTTGGAGGCAGGCAAAACATCTGAACTTGTGTATACGGGTATATATACACACATACTTATATGTATATACACACCTAGACATATATAGGTGTGATAGTAGCAGAAATATATGCTTGCGCTAATGAAATCATTTACACTAATATGGTTACGCTCCTATAACACCTATATATGTCTAAGTGTAAAATACATATAAGTATGTGTGTGTACACAAGTTCAGATGTTTTGCCTGCCTACAAAAACCCCAAAAAAAGGCCTGCAACAACACACCTGGGCGTTTTTTTTTTTTTTTTTTGACGCTAGCGTTTTTTTGGGCAGTTTTTTGGGTTCTTTGGAGGCAGGCAAAACATCTGAACTTGTGTATAGTGGTATATATACCACTATACACAAGTTCAGATGTTTTTCCTGACTCCAAAGAACCCAAAAAATGCCCAAAAAAACGCTTGCTACTAAACCGGCAAGGTGTGAAAAGCGAGAAGCCACTATCCTGTGCTGTAAGTGTTCTAATACAAATGATCTTTTTTTTTTATGGTTCTGGACATGCTACAGAGCTGAAACTTCACAGGTACACTTTTTAGACCCTCCAGACACTAAATCCAAAGAAATTTCTTTATTTTTTTTATTTATTTTTTTTTTTAATTTTTCCAATAATTGGCTCTCTATCAAAAATGACAATTTTTAAGAACTTTTTTTTGTGTGATTAATAGTCCCTGGGGTATGACCCAGAACCCTAGGCACTTTTTAGGGGCATTTATTGGGTTTTAGGGCTTCAAAATGGTGTTTTTTGATTACCCAAGTTCGGGTCCCATTGATTTCAATGGGGTTCTGAAATCCGGGCCGAACTTTCGGGAAGTTCGGATGTTCTGGCCGAACGGAACTTTTGAAAAGTTCGATCATCCTTAGTTGGGATTTAGTATAGCGCTTGCTGTTACTAGCCAGGGATGGACAATTGCTTGTCAATGGCCTGGGTAGAGGTGTCGAGGCAAATGTAAAGTGATAGGAATAAATTAGATGAATAAATTAAATATAGAATAAATTATATTAAATTATTGGACTCAATAGATGTGTATAGCATGTGACTAGATAGTATTAAATCACAATAAAATTTCCAGTATAAAATCAATAAATGGTCACAATAAATTAAATCATAGAAAAATCAATCAAATCACATATGTGCCATAAAGTTCAAATAAGTGCCAAATAAGTGCCAATTAAAAGTTCATAAGTGACTTCAGTGCATGAGAAAAACTTCGGTGCCAAGTGGGGAAAGTGCAAGTGCTTGTGCTGAGTCCTCCAGTAGTCGAACTGCTGGTACTTGTGGTATTGGCCTTATGAAATAATGGGGGTATGCACTCACCAGAAGTTGTGGGTCTTAATTACCATACGGCAGAAAGACCTATAGAGCCTTGTGGCCTCCTGGGCCAAAGAGGTGACTGCTGGGCTTTGTAGTCCCCTACGGTCCGGGGTCCCTCTCCTGGATAAGGTGGATCCTCAGGGTCCGGTTAGGGTAAAAAATAAATGCTTCAGATAGTGCAATACCGTTAAAATATTCTTTAATATGTAAAGCTGATTGCACAGTACAAAAAAAGTTAAAATTCTAGGGATCACGTCTGCTAAAAATGGTGCCTGTGAGTGGAGAGCGGTAACTACCGGTTTGCGCTCCACCAGGCTCCCAGAACGTGCAGCGTGTGTTCCACGTTACAATTTACAATTAAACTCCTGAGCAGAGATAAGTGCTGGGAGGGTGGCCCACACAAGGGAGGGGGATTAGTGAGGGACGACTGTCTCTTTCTCAACAGATAAAAAGCTGGTAGCAGGGAGAGGGACAGATCAGATTCAGGTGCTGGGGAAAGATTTCTGTATTTGTTGTCCATCACTAATCCCCCTCTCTGTGTGGGCCCCCCTGTGTGCTCGGGCAAGAGGGCTGGTGGTCCCCCCCCCCTATCAGCGGCCCTGGCTACCATGCACAGCTGCACCAGATTCTTAGTGCATCAGTTTTAGCAAATTTACCCCTTTGTCTCTGTACAGGAGCTTCCTGTAATTAAGACCAGTCACTAATGCTCTCACTCCTTTTGCAGGGAAACAGGTCTTGTATCCTAACCCACCTATAGTTTTCTGCAAACAACCAGTAGTGGGTAGACCTGCTTGGGTCCCTACAACTGTTCTCTGAACCATTTATGTGGAGCACAGGAACATACATTTTTGTGCTTTCAAGCAGAACTCCATGCAGATAATAAAACATCTTCATTTATCCCAGTGATGTACTCCTTAAAAAAATTATAAAGGAAGTGAGTAGTAATTTTATACAAGTGTCGAATATTGCATTATAATATTTTGTTTAATGCTTCTAAGCCAGCTGGTGGAGCTTTAAGGAGATATTAAAGGTACATTGGTTTTGCACAGAGCAGCCCCGATCCTCCCCTTCTCAGGTCCCCCACCAGTGTTCCTGGCTCCTCCCCTCCACCGAGTGCCCCCATAGCAAGACACACAAAACAGGGCTCAGCCCTGCCCCCTCCTCACTGGCTGTAATTGACACCAGCGGGAGCCAATGGCCCCCACTGCTGTGTCTGAGCAAATGAGGAGGCAGAGAGCCCAGAGAGCAACTGCTTTCATGCACATAGCTGGATCGGGCTCAGGTAAGTATTCGGGGGCTGGGGGGGAGCTGCATACTGAAGGTTTTTTTACATTCATGAATAGAATGCATGAAGGTAAAAAGCTTTCAGCCTTTAGAACCACTTTAAACTCTTTTTTTCCCATTTTCTTCCATCACCTTTTCACCTACAATAAAAAAAGAACCCTGTGTTTTACATAACACTTAGCAGCTCAAGCTGAAATATGCACACCGGTAAATGACTCAGAGAAGTAAATTATCCTTTTTAATGATAAGTTTACCATGCAGTGAAAATAGCCCCGCCGTAAAAATAATTTCCTAAAAATTTTAATGTACCCAAAACTTTATGAGTGTAACTTACCCCCATCTTCCACATTGCAGGGCATACCGGTTTTCAAAGTTTTTCTGGAACCCCAGAACCCTACCTTTACATGATGGCAAAGGTATAAAGTTTGATCTAACAGTGCTTTTTTTTGGCTCTGTCTGCAAATCATACCATATAGGTCAAGACATTCTCAAACAATAACGATAATCAATGTAACTTTGAAATAAAAAAAAATAGGGGATTTCCTCGTTCCGAAACACCAAGTGATCCATTGCATGAGTAATATTTTGACATTATCTAGATCTATAAATGTACCTGCCAACGTTTAACCCCAAAATTATGCATACTGGGATTGCAGATTCATCCCTTTTTTTCTAAATCTTGTTATGTTACCTATTGTTACAGTTTCCCGATTATTGTCTACTTTCTCTTTATTCCTCCTTTCATTTCTGCTCCCATGTACCAATCAGATGCACGCCATCACCTTCTCTTCATCTTACCCTTAATTTCCATTTGATCTCATCTTGATTTCTCACTTTTTTACCTCCTTCTTATTCTTCAATCACTGAAAGGCAGGTCCCATGGGATGTATTTAAAGGCTATGAGCATTGCTCCAACATTATAAGCTGCTAGGTTTGGGTGTTAAATGTGAAAACCATAATTACTGTAATGACACTTCCAGATGTGTGACAGTAAGTCCTGTTTTCCCCTGTGTGGGAAGCTATGTTTCCTTTCATATCGCTTTACACTGTAATGTTGATACCTCATATGCTGTACAAAACAATAAAAATAAATTATAAAAAAACTGAGATTTTAATGTGATATTGTTTGTTTTTTTTAAAAACAGGGACAAAAAACAAAAATACATAAAAACAGGGAAAAACATTTTTAACTACATATAAATATATATACACACACACAGTAGGCTTTATACATTCTTTAGCTCTCCTAATTAAGCTACATTCACACTTGCACACTTGAGCATTGGGTATATGGTTTTTTTTGTTTGTTTTTTAGGGTAGGGTATATATAAAGATTGTTTGTGCTTTTTTTTTTTTTGCATGTTTATGTTCATTTTAACTGTGATTTGCTTTACATGTGCTTCTTTGGGGCAGGATCAATCATTTTTAGCCTCAACTACTTTTATAGAAGCACTTGAAAAAATGTATAGCACACCTTTTCGCATGTTGTTTTCAGGTGCTCAAATAAAGTCTATGCCCAAATATGTAAAAATGAAAAAAGCCGCGCTCCATTAATTTTAACCCCAATCTTATTAAACAAATTCTGTGACCACAACAATGTTAAACTATACAATTACTCTAAATAGTACAACGAAAAAACACATAGTATTATTGGATGTCCATCAATCCAAAATTGTGATTCCTTAAGTGTGTCCATGCAACGCTAAACTTTGTTTTTTAGTTTCGTGCTCAGCATGCTTAATCACACAAATAAAGTGCACCATCCACAAATCTCACTCACCAGATACCGAAAAATTTAAAGCGTTAATGCTATAAATTTCTTCCACTCTCTCTAATCCACCAGGGATCCTTGGCTAGGATAGGGCATTTACAAGGGACAGGAAATGATGTGCGTTTCGCTCTGCTATGCATCCGCTATGCAATCAGCCTCTTCTGATTGCATGACTGAATGAGAGGGGTGGATTACTCTACTGGCCAAGGATCTCTGGTGGATTGGAGAGAGGGGAAGAAATTTATAGCATTACCACTTTAAATTTGTTAGTATCTGGTGAGTGAGATTTTTGGATGGTGGAGGATAACGCACTTTATTCGTGGTGATTAAGCATGCTGAGCATGGAACTGAAGAACAAAATTTAGTGTTGCATTGACACACTTAAGTAATCACATTTTGGATTGATAGGAATTTTATTAATACTATTTGTGTTTTTTTTTTTTTTTTTTTTTTGCACTATATAGAGTAATGGTATAGTTAACATTGTTGTGGTCACATCATTTGTTTAATAAGATTGTGGTTTTAAATGAAGGAAGAGCAGCTTTTTTCATTTTTACATATTTGGGCATAGACTTTATTTGAGCACCTGAACACAACATGCGAAAAGGTGTGCTATACATTTTTTTCAAGTGCTTCTATAAAAGTAGTTGAGGCCAAAAATGAATGTCCTGCCTAAAGAAGGACCCGTACAGCAAATCACTCTTGAAATGAACATAAACATGCAAAAGAAAGCACAAACAATCTTTATACATACCCTATCCTAAAAAAAAAAAAAAAAAAAAAAAAAACATATACCCAATGCTCATGTGTGAATGTAGCTTAATTAGGAGCTTAATGAAATTAGCTTTCATTTATTACCCATTCAGAGAATGTCCACAACTGGTGGAGTCAAACAGTCGCAGCTGGACATTTGAACACAAGGGGGCACACATCTGTATGTGACACAATATTTAGTTTACTATGCTCAAATATGCTTGAAAAGAAGCTCCTGTACTTTTTCAAGTGACAGACACGTAAGCAGTCAAGTGTGAGCAGACACCATTTAAAACAATGGTAGTGTTTAACTCCTTTCTTGTGTAACGCTCATACGTTTTTTGTTAATGAATGGATTTGCAGCTGCAGAATTGTTACACTCAGTAGTCGTGTAGAGATTCTGTTGAACAACATATCCAACTCTCAGGACTTCATCACCGTGCACAGCCTGTTATGCAATATACATACACTCAATATGATGTTCCTGGAGTGATAGAATATATGATAGTATAGAGGTGAGAGACAGGCGATAGTATGGTGAGCACTCAGTAATAGTATTCAGGAGAGTGGTAGGTGATGGTAGTATGCAGATAGGTTCTAGCAATCATGTATAGTACAGATGGTAGGGGACAGCAGAATGTATACAAGATAGAGTAACCTAGTGCAATGATAGATGATGGCAGTCCCAAGAGCTAACAATCTATGCAGATGATAGGAATAGATTAGATAGTAATAGTCTTTGTAATATGCAGTAGATGATAGTGAAAGTATAGGTTAGGAAGGAATCCCCTGTGGGGTACTTATCACTAGATAGTTAGTAGTAGCAAGGTCCAGTAGTAAGGAGTGATCCGGTAGCGAGATACGGGATCGGCAGCGAGGTTCCGGTTCAGTTCAGGCAAAGGGTATAGCTAGAAGCTCCGGCAGCACAAGACAAGGTAAGGTGAACATGCGGTCTGATTGAGCAATGAGTGAGAGCAAACCGGCGATTGAAATAGCCGCTCATAGCGGCGCTCGGCGAGGATGTCATTGCCCTTAAAGGTGTATGCGTTCCATTTGGATAGCAAGATGGGACGCAATGTTAGGAGAGAAATGGAAATAAGGGTACCATAGGTACCAGAACATTACATCTTGTTGCTTCTCTATGGCCCTTTATGTAGGCCTTAATACAGGGAGTTGAAGGGGCTTCCCAGTGACTGCCATGATTGTCTCTCTTGATCATGAGTCAGTCCCACTGGCTTCCAATCAGAAGCTATGACTGAGAGCTGTTGTCAGTGTGAGTAGCTCAGTCAGTGTGCTGGGAGCGCTCAGTGAGCGCACTCTCAGCACGCAAACTCAGGCCGCCAGGGACATATATGTGAAGAAGCTAGGAGTTCAAGGACAATTTCACCTTCAGGAACATGTTACATGTTCCACCAGTTTTTAGGGTCGAACATGTAACATGTTCCCAGTGCTGCAGCCGCCGCCCCGCCTCCCTGTGGCAGCAGTACAGGGAGAAGTTCCCCGTACTAGCTGTTACTGTTTTTCAAACAGTGCAGGAGCACAGGACTCCGCCCACACAGCCGCATCATTCAGACACACAGCTGAACGACTGGCCCCGACACTCTTAGCGGCTTGTAGTTCTCAATGAACTATCATGGCGCTGTGGAGCACTGAGGTAGTTCATTGAGTCTTCCTGTCAGGGAGTATCGGCTTACCTGTAGAAGATGCTGACAGTGTGCAGGATACCTGCATGGCATCAGCGATCTGCTGATCGCTGGTGCAATGCTATCCAAGCTCTTGTAACTAAGAATAATAAATGCACGTTTTTTTAACTGCAAAAAAATGTGCATTTATTTATATTTTTTAAAACTGAACTTATATTTTAAGGCGTAAGACAAATAATCTACTGCCCTTGTAATTAGAAAACCTAGGTAAGTGCAGCATACTTTTATTGTTGTTACTGTACAGATTTTACAGACAGTAGTGTTTTCAATAATCCATCCAAGGCAAACACAGAGGTAAACATAATTAGCACATTATACTAATCTTTCCCATGGTTTTATATTCATAATTATGGAATTGGAGGTGGAGGGTTTGAGAGAAGATAATTAAATGCAGTAAAAGGGACAAACATTAGGGGTCGTTCACACACTAAACGCTCCGATTTAGACTTTTTAGTACATCACTTCATAGCCATATTATTAGACTCAAGTGTTCCAGATTAGGTGCCAATGATTACAACCTCCTTGGGGAGTATGCATGGGAATCTGTCTTATTAAACTTCAGATAACCGGGGCGTGGCCGGACCGGGCATGTGAGCAGACCTAGCTCACGGAGCTCCCAGTCTTAATCCTGCAATTTCATCCTTCCCCGGCCGGACGATCGTGAATTGTGGACTGATAATACTCAGGAAAGTGCCCTGAGTCTGTTGCTGCCTCTGGATGTCGGATGGGTGCCGGATAACCTGAGGTCCGGGACCGTGGGGATAGCTCCGCTCCGCCGGATTGCAATCGGCTGCCATCCTGCCCTTACCTTAAATCATCTGGCTCCAGCTCGTCTAGGGGGGACTCTCCTTCATCCCTGCTGCTGATATCTGGCTGTATTTTCCATGGGGGACCACGATCCGCGGAGATCCGGGCTGAGGCCTAGTTTTCAGTTGAAGCTGCGGCCTTTCCTACGGCGGGCGGCCGATCGCGGCGGCGCCTTGGCGGACGTGGATTCGGTGAGCTGTTGCCCCTATTTCTTTGGCCTGTTGCTCTCCCTGACCTGCCCATCGCCCTTGACCCACACAGACTCTGTTGCCGCTCTGCATGTCCCGTTCGGGCGCAGCCATGACCAGAGGGAGCAAGCAAAAGGATGGCCCTTTCCCTGGCTCGGCCGGCCAGGAGGGTGCCGGCCTGGGGACTCCGCAGCAATCATCCCGTGGCCCTGAAAGGCAGAAGGACATGGGCACAAAGCCCAAAACGGTGCGCTCAGGGGGAAAGGACAGTGCTGGTGACATCCTGCTGTATGCTAAGAAGCTGTGCGACCTCCCGGGCACAAGCGAGGTGACGACTCCACCCTTGGCAGGGGCACAGGTACTCGGGGACATTCAGCAGGGCATGGGGGATGTGGAGGTACCTGAGCAGTCTGAGCTCAGTGATGAGCTGGAGGGAGACGTGTTGGCGGGGACTCAGCCCACCCTGAGTCGCATTCTTCAGGCTGTGCAGCAATGCACAGCCTCCGTGAACATTGTCAAGGACAGACTGGGGGGTCTCACAGAGGAAGTAGCCCTATTGCTTCAGGATTTACAAAAAATGCGGGAACGCACCACAGCTGCCGAAAGTCGCATCTGTGACTTGGAGGACCAGATGCCCACTTTAATAACGGAATCCAGGGAAACAGCCAGGCAGGCTCAGGCTAACAGGAACAAGACAGATGACATCGAGAACCGCCTGCGCAGAAATAATGTTTGTATTGTGGGGTTACCTGAGAAGGTGGAGGGAAGGGACCCCACGGACTTTGTTGAGAACTGGCTATGTGAGATCTTCGGACGGGAGTCATTTTCTTCTTTATATGTGGTGGAACGCGCACACCGTGTTCCCACCAGGGCGTTGCCCAGGCAATGCTCCCAGGCCCATGCTCGCTAAGATTTTACATTACCGGGACAAGGAGAAGATATTACGTCTTGCCCGTGAAAAGGCAGAAATCAGATATAATGGTGCCAGGGTGTCCTTTTACCCGGACTTTTCGGCGGATGTACAAAAACAAAGGGCTAAATTCATCGATGTGATCCGTCGAATTGGCCTGGTGTATGCCATGCTGTACCCTGCCCGTTTGAGAGTTACGGCGGAGGGCAGGGCGCACTTTTTTGACACTGCTGCGGATGCGGCGAGCTGGCTGGATGTCCACGAACCGGCTCTCGGTCGCAGGAGGGGGGATGAGCCTGGAGAGTGATCCGGATTTCCTCGGTGACCGCATCTATCCGGAGTGGGGCTGTCCTACATTTTGCGCGTGTCCTTGCACGCTGTCTGCTTTTGACCCGGCCGGGGACATTTACTAAGTTTGATTTGGAATCTACAGCTCCGACTATGATGAGTGTGGACGAGCGAAGATGTGTTTTTCCATGGCTCTGCTTTGGAACCTGCTTTTCTATTTGCACCGTTGTGCATGTTGGCCGGGTGGCTCCCATCTGGATGGTGGGGCTGCGGTCGAACCCGTCTGGAGTGAGCCGCCAGTTTTCAGACGTTTCTTTGTCAGGGTGCCGTTGTGCCTTGACCTACTGAGTTTCAGTTTCACTGACTTTTGTTTTTTTGTTTTTGGGAAGATTCACACTACATGTTTCACTGGACACTATCAAGCTGCCACATTTCCACACCAGGACTCCTCAGGGGACCTTCTATGTCTTTGCCTTGGTTGCCTTGGAGGGGGCCTCCGGTCTTCACTCGGCTATCTTTGTTGGTTTTTCTCATGGCAGGGATACCGGTAGTCTCTTGGAATGTTCGTGGCCTGGGCTGCCCACTCAAGAGGGCTATGATGGCCCATCAGCTACGAAAGTACCACCGGCCATTATTGCCTTGCAGGAGACTCATTTGGTGGGGGACTCTGTTGGATGCCTACGATATGCATGGGTGGGATGGGGCTATCACTCCATCCACTCCTCATATTCCCGGGGGGTCAGTGTGCTGATTCACGGGTCGCTGGCCTTCCGGGAACTGGGGGTCCAGGTGGACTCTGAGGGGAGGTATGTGTTCTTACATTGTATGCTTTTTCAAGTTATGTGTGTGATAGCAATAGTGTACATTCCGCCCCCATTCTCCTCTGGGGTGCTCAGGGAGTTCCTTAATTTTACTATGGACAAGGTTGGATTGCCATTGTTTGTTATAAGGGACTTTAATGGGGTACTGGACCCTTCCAGGGACAGACACCCTCCACCGCCCTCCGGGGGTGTTGCCAGAGGTACGGCGCTCTCCCGTTTTTTAGACGGAGGTGGATTGGTGTGAGGTGTGGCGCCTTAGAAACCCTGACACGGTGCAGTTTTCCTGTTTCTCCAAAACTCACTCTGCATTGTCACGTATAGATTTATGTGTGGGTAACAGGGAGGCCGTGGCCATAGTGGAGGACATTGGGTATGCCCGTAGGGGGATCTCGGACCACTCCCCGCTGGTGGTCAGATTGCAGGTCCGCCCTCGGGTGGACTTGCGTAGAGCTCCCTGGCGCTTAAATGCCTTCTGGCTGAAACTGTTTCCGCCGGACAACGACATTCCAGCAGCCATCGCAAACTTTTTTGAGGAGCATGACCGTTTCGGGGATGTGCTCCTGAGATGGGAGGCTTTTAAGAGCTTTCTCCGCGGGGTCCTCATTGCTAATGTTAAGAGGGTCCAGACCAAGTCTAAAGATTTTGAGGAACATCTGTCCCAGTGCGCACAGCGACTGGAGCAGGAATACTTGAACAACCCCACTGATGATACGAGGGCGGCATGGCTCTCGGCTCAGTCGGTGTGGGTTGGGGAGGTTCGCTCGAAGGCAGACAAAAAGCGTTTTTTTGCCAAAACAGCATTTTACAAAGAAGGGGAACGCATGGGCCGTATGCTGTCGAGAATGGTGGGGACACGCCCTTCGGTTCCTCCCATAGGGGCTCTCCGGATACCGGGTGGTGCTTTGGTTATAAGCAGGATGACATTATGGCTGAGCTGGTGAGGTTTTACAGGGACCTGTGCTCCTCGCAGGCTCACTACAGTCCGGAGGAGCTGCAGGACTTTCTGGGTGCCACTCCTCTACCGCAGTTGACGGAGGGACAGCGGCTGCAGCTTGAGGCCCCGATTACGGAGCAGGAGTTGCTGGAAGCGGTGGCCCTCTTTCCGGGATCTAAAGTTCCTGGGGATGATGGCCTTCCTGCTGAAATATACCAGAATTACTCTGGGCTGTTACTGCCAAGATTGTTGGAGGTGTTCCAGAGGGCGAGGGAGGTGGGGACCCTTCCGGAGTCTATGACTAGGGCTAGCATCATATTATTACTCAAACCAGATAAATCTCCTACGGACCCGGGATCATACAGGCCCATCTCTCTGCTCCAGGCAGATGTCAAGTTACTGGCTAAAGTTCTGGCGCGTAGAGTTAACAAAGTTATAACGCATATCATTCATGAAGACCAGCCGGGTTTTATGCCCAATAGATCTACGCCCCTTAACTTACGTCGCCTGTTTGTTGCGATCCAGACGCCGGCGGATAACGCGGGGGAGAGGGCACTGCTGTCCCTGGATGCCAATAAGCAATTGACAGTGTGGAATGGGGATACCTCTGGGCGACCATGGAATCATTTGGTTTTGGCCCTATATTCCTGTCGTGGGTAAAGTTATTGTACTCTCAACCAACGGCTACCATTAGGGAGGGGGGCAGGGTATCCACACGTTTTTCACTGGGAAGGGGGACGAGACAGGGGTGCCCTCTATCACCCCTATTGTTTGCCATAGCGATAGAGCCTCTTGCGACGCGCATAAGAGCTCAGCAATCCATTGTGGGGTTCCAGTATGGACCATTTGAGGATAAAGTCCTGCTCTACGTGGACGATATGCTCCTGACATTGGGTGACACTGATGTTTCCCTGAGCTCGGCTATGTCAGTTATTACGGAGTTCGGTCGGTTTTCCGGACTCACTATAAACTGGTCCAAGTCCGCCCTCTTGCAATTGGACAGGACCGTTGCTCCTTCCTTGGGTCCACACTGCCCGGTCCCCTCGGTTCAGCAGTTTAAATACCTGGGGGTCGTGGTCTCAGCGGACCCGACCCAGTATGGCTTACTCAAACTTAGCCCCCTTCTTACCAGGTTTCGGGACAAAATCAGGACCTGGAACAAACTCTGGCTATCACTAGCCGGGAGGGTGAACCTTATAAAGATGGTTTTGATGCCACAATTGCTATATTTCCTTCATAATTCTCCTATCGTTATTCCACTGAAAACTTTCCGCATAGTTAACACCCTTTTCCGGACTCTTATGTGGAAGGGTAAGGCAGCTAGAGTACGTATGGAGCAGCTACAGAAGCCTCGTGAGGGGGGGGGCCTTGCCCTTCCTAATCCGTGGTTGTACTATTTGGCCTCACAGTTGCAACATCCGGGTCGCGTACGGGCGCGGCACTGACGGTTATGCAGTGGTTTGTTGTCGCGCGCGGGGTGCCGGAGGGACTTGAGGCGCAACTTTTTTCTAAACCTAATAAGCGCTACCCGACATATAGATTACTACAAAAAATATGGGACAAAACTAAACAACTTCAGCAAGCATTGGGTTATACTAACTTTAGCCCGATATGGGACAATAGGACTTATCCAGAACTATGCAAGTTGGACCAGGGTGACAGGTGGCGAGTATATGGGGTGACACACCTTACACATGTTGTGCGGGAGGGGTCCCTGTTGACCTTTGAACAGCTTCAGGAGCGCTTCTCGCTCCCGGACAGTATGAGATTTTATTATTTTTAATTGCAACACGCATGGAGGGCACAGGCAACTCTGGGACAGCTTTTTCTGTCCCCGACCCCTGTTTTTTTCCTTATGCAACAATATCAGGACACCAAGGGATTCATATCAGGCTGCTATGCCTCTCTTCTGGGATCTTTCCTGGAAAAGTACCCGAGCCAGGCTTGTGACCGTTGGAGCATGGATGTGGGGGAGATCCCGGGGGAACAGTGGGAGGAGGCCTTGGAGGTAGTCAGTAGCTGCTCTCTCAATGCTTCACACCAGGTGTCGCAGCTTTACATCCTGCTAAGAGTGCATCACACTCCCCGGAAACTCTATGCCATGGGTCTTCGTGACGATGACCTCTGTGGACGATGCCGGAGAGAGGTGGGGGACTTGGTTCACTTGCTGTGGCGATGTCCAAAGCTGCACAGATACTGGTCCACGGTGCTGTCTGCCATTAATGGAACTCTGGGGGTGGCTATCCCTGGGGATCCCAGACATTGCATTTTGGGGATACTGGAAGCGGTAGTGTAAGATAAGTTTTTGCGAGAGGCCGCCAGTCGGGCACTTTTTCAGGCCCGTCTACTGATCCTGAGACACTGGATAGCGCAGGAGCCACCCACGTATGGGATGTGGCTGGCACAGATGGCTTCTACTTTACGTATGGAGAAGGTTATATATCCACATAGGGGGGTGCCTCAGAAATTCTCTAAGGTATGGGATGTGTGGCTGAACAGCCCAGGCATGGCCCCTGATGATCTTATCCTGGACCGTTTGTTACGGTAATTTTTTTGAGAGATGTATATGCTCAATCTTGGCTCGGGTGGGAGGGGTAGAGGTGTTCCCTATACTTTCTTATATTTTACAATGCTGTGTGTTTGTCGCAATGTGCTTGTCTATGATAACCTTGGGGGGAATGTGGTGTGGCGTGGATTGTGTAATGTTTATAGTTTGATGTTACCAAGTTTTTTTTTTTTCTTTCTGACTGTAATGGTGTGAATTTTTCTCAATAAAGCTTTTCTTGATTTAAAAAAAAAAAACTTCAGATAACCAAGGTTTGGTGTTCTCTTTGCTATTGATGTGTGTGGTGTCATCATGCCAGGATCAATAGAGCTCTCTAAGGCCCTCAGATAGAAAGTTGTGGCTGTCTATGAGTCTGGCAGGGGATTTAAAAGGATCACCAAATGATGAAATCAATCATTCCACAGTAAGGCGCATGGTATAGATTTCAGACATCTGAAGGCTGTCCATGTCTGACTGGCCCACCAAATTCAGCTCATAAGCTGACCATTTGAAATTAAAAGAAATCTTCAAGGATCCCAAAAATGTCATCATGGATTGTTCAAGGTAACTCTTGCAACAGTTGGAGTATAAGTCCATGCATCTAAAATCAGAGATTGCACCAATGTGACCTGCATGTCCAAAAAGAATGTTAGTGTAAGAATATACGGAAGTTTGCCATTGAACATATCAGCAAAGACCATGCCTTCTGGAACAATGCTTGGTCATAGTAACACTAGATATGTTTACCACAATCTTAAGAGAGCATTTCAGTAGAAGAACCTCATAACTACTGTAAAGCGTGGTGGTAGAAATGTTATGGTTCAAGGTTGACTGGCCGCTTCAGGGCCTGGGATGCTTGCAGTCATTAAGTCAATTATACATTCTGCATTTATTCATTCTGCATCATAGTGCAAAGCGTGCTTGACAAAAATGTGAGGCCATGTGTCTAAAGCCTAGTACACACGCAACGATTATCGGCCAACCAATCGTCCGTCTTTTGTCCAGAGTGGTGTTTTGATGGTTGGAATGTGCCTAGACTGCACACGAATTTTCTCTCCCGACAAAATTCTACTTCAGAAGTGATGTCATGTGTTGGTTTGCTTTCTTTGTGTTCTTTCTTCTCTGAGCATGCCCAGACTCGAAATCTGTACTGACTGCACGAAAATTGGGCGTGTTTTGACGGCAGACAAAAATTTTATAGCCTGCACACCAGATTTTTTTCTGCCGAAAAGTCGGAGTCGGTTGTCGGAAGCATCATACTAACAAGCCGAAAATCGGCAGATCGGTCGTCGGACGAAAATTCCCTGCCGATTTTCGACGCGTGTGTACGAGGCTTAAGAGTTGTCCAAGTTGAAATGGAAATGTTTTTTTCAACGCAATATTATTTTGAAACACACTACCAAATCCACCAAAGAATGGTTTCAAAAGAAATGGAGTGTTATGGACTGCTCTAGTCAAAGCCCTGATTTGAGTCTTATTGAAACATTGTAGGGGAATTTTAAATGGGCAGTTAATGCAAGTGTAGCACTAACCTCAGAGGAGCCACTTGGGTCCTCTGTTCTCCTACAACTCCCTAAACTGCTCGGGTCCCACTAGCACACCTGGCTTTTCATATTAATATTATTAAACAACATGTTGCGCTATCAGTATAGAGCACATAAGTTCATAACAATTAATCAATCAGGTAAAAAAATTGTATGTATCAAAAACTATTATTAAGAATGGGTTTAAAAAAATCATTCAGCAAGCTCATGATTTCATTGAGAAATTGAGACATATGTACAGTATTTTCCTTTTCACATTTTTGTTTTTATTTTCTGTTTCAATATGTATGCCTCATGTACATTACTTGCTAAAGATACATTGCTTATTATTGGTATGCATTGTACCAGACAGTCATACTGGACTAAAGTTGATATTCTGTAATGCTCTTTGTTACTTTTCAATAAAATATTGTGGAATAAAAAAAAAAAAAACATTCATAAATGATCCACTAAAGTCCATAAAAAAAAAAAGAAGAGAAGTGCTCTTTTTCCATATTTCAGTGTGGATAGCAAATTCTTGATACCCAAAAGTGTACACTAAAATTTCAAGCCACTTACCAGCTAAGAACAAGATCTGAGGGTCAATAAGTGACCACCCAGCCAAGTAGTTGTAAAAATGAGAATCAATAGAATCAATAGAATTAGAAAAATGTGGAAAAATCTTTATTAATCTACAAAAATCGAAAATACTAATTCTATTCACAGATTGTCGATCAATTGACCAACAACCCTCCAAAATGCCAATAATTAAAATTGGGACAACGTTGTCACAAACAAAAATTAAAATCAAGCATTCAAGCGTGTCCAGGACCACACACACTTCCACACCCAGTCAAACAGACAATATAGCATTATATACTGTATGTTATAACAGGTTGTAATAACTCAAACAGTTTGGACCATCACTACGAGCCCAAACAGGCTTCGATATAGGGGACCAATCCAACTGGATTTTAACTGGGGTGCAATGATCCATCTGTCTGTAGATGTTGCTGCATTGGGACACTAGTCAAAAAGGGGATGTTAGTCCAGATGCAAGCTACTAATGACTACTTTTGTAAGCTTGTAGAGGTTTGATTTGGCCTGTGTTATCTACAGTCAAACTCTGGCAGCAATGTGTGCCCAAAGGCTAAGGGTAGAAATCAATAAAGTGGCCCCTCCACAAGGAATAAAGACCAGTAAAAGATGCTCATAGTGCAATCAAACAGAGCGTTGAGACCGTTGGTCTGGAATCATCATGGCGCTATTGGTAAAGTGTTGAATGGAAGAGCACTATACAGAGTGTCCATCAATCCCCAGTCAATTCCTATGCAGCATTGGAATAGCCTATGGGTAATTTTCATAAGCATAAATAGAGACTGTGTGCACTGTAGCTTCCCTCTTCACTCCTGCAGTGTTACTGCTTTATGTGTTCGGGTATAGGAGGGCTATCAAACAGTCTTAAGTACATTTATATGAAGCAGCAGTTAATACGGGATTTCAGTGGTGCATCCCAGTACAGGTAAAAAATAATTGTGGGTTTCCCACCATAAGTCGAAAATGATCATAGTCCTCAATACTGCGGTGATATCAATGTAAAAGACTGTCCAAGATGGACCTTACCAGCTACTCTGAGCCCAAGATGGGGGTCTGGCTGCACTTTATCCCAGTATCACCATAGGATGGATTAATATCAGGAGCTAAGATTCCAGGATTTCATACAACCAGGATGTTCAACAATGGGCTCAGCATAAGGGAGAGACAAAGGAGAAACTCATAGTGTAGTAATTAAAAATCCAGGCTTTTTGATGAAGGTTAAAACTACTTACATGAAGGCTGGAGTAAAATTGTGTATAAAACAATCAATCACATGCGGACACCCTAGCTCCTCTCGACTAGTTTCGTTCAAAAGAACATTATTAATGGATATAGATTGAAGGCCACTCATACCTCTGCAACTTAAGCATTAGTATATTATAACACTGTAATAGTACACAGAAAATAGGCCACAAGCAATTGGAGCCATGACCTCAACCCAAAAGAAGATGAATTAGAGCGCAGACTGCGAGCTAGGCCTTTTTGTCTAACATCAGTGCCTGACCTCTCAAATGCGCTTTTGGAAGAATGGTCAAACATTACAATAGACACACTCCTAAACCTTGTGGACAGCCTTCCCAGAAGAGTTAAAGCTGTTATAGCTGCAAAGGGTGGGCCAACCCAATATTGAACCCTACAGACTACGACTGGGATGCCATTAAAGTTCAACTGGGTATAAAGGCAGGTGTCCCAATACTTTTGAAAACATAGTGTATATTTTTATACATGCAAAAGCATGCTGTACCCAAATGATTCCGTTGTTGACACATGAGTCGGATACTGACGCACATCAAAGAACAAAAAATCAAACCTGACCCTTTTTGAAATGCAATGCCCCACAATGCAGGTTATGTGCAATACGGTGCCCTGTAGTGTATTACGCATTGTGCTGTACTGTACGATGCGTTGGGGTGCCATTTGCAATAAAAGGCACCCCAGGTCACATAGAGCAGTTGCCTTTAATGCTTTGTGGCAAGATGCAATAACAGGGATGTTTTAGCATTAAATATTACAATGCACAATTGTAAACAAATGACTAAAGTGACAGGTTTTCTTTAATATTACAGGTTTGTCTTTGATCTTTATTAACTTACTATTTCGACTCTCAATGTACGAGAGAATACAATTACACTGTAATTTGTGAAATTTAGGTCACATTCACTTACAATGCTTGGATAGCAATAATTTAAAATCCATCCTTGTTTTTTAATGTTCCCGTTGTAACATTTGTAGTGATGAGATAGAACATACCCTTTTAGTATGGAATCTAATGAATTTTTGAAGGGTGCCATAAGGTTTATTCACCCATTGGCTTCTTATACCTTCCAGAGAGATCTCTCAGCTTTCAGACCTAAAGGCAGTTGCAGTCAGAGGCAGCTCAATGCCACACTTGAACGCAATAACAATGTGTACTATGTGCACATACAAACTAGCTAATTAGCTGTGGCCCATATGTATGTGGCCAAAAGCCTGCAGAAAGGCAGATTTTGGATGCATACTGTCTGCAGTCAGGGTCGGTATTCACATGTAACTGCTAAGATGAAACCTGAATACCGTCCTTTGCATTAATCTTGCCAGCTAAGTTGGGGCTGTTGTAGACATTGGTGCACATTAATAAGGTACAGCTATGGTGTGAGTGGTCGCAATCCTGAACCCAGTGGGTTAGACTGAAAGGTACAGGGGATCTTTAAGATACAATTTCAGCAGTAGGATGAAAAAGCAGGGGAAAATGTGCCACATTGGGCCTTGTTCAGCAGCAGCAGAATGCTAGGGCATTTGTGTGTAGTAGTTTAAAAACACAACTTTCTTGCAAGTGAACAATATAAACAATGTCTGTATTCCAACTTGACTGGGTCTGCGACCCTTTCACCGCTCTCCCTTGGAATTTCCTTCAGCGACTAGCCAAGATTTGGAGGGGCCTCCCTTTGATGTACCTGTTGGTACAGGAGGACACAGGAAAATTTGTGTATTCTGGTTTTTCTTTACCTGGGGGATAGACACCAAATAGTGCTGCAAACCAGATATGTATGTTGTATAAAGTGAATAAATATGTTTTTATTAAATACAGATTTGTTGAGAAAAGCATTTTTTTGACCATTACTGAAGGCATCCAGAATTTAAGATAATGCTGCAGTCTCGTCAAATTCAGCCCTGCCTACTCCTGGCGGCCGCTGGCCAATGGGCTGCTACAGAGTCCTTGTAGCTCATGGGCCTCATTTTCTCTGCCGTAGAATATGAGGATAAAATTGTGCTACAGACACATGCAGCAAAATAATAAATATATCTCATCTTTCATAAAATATTAAAATCCATTTTATTCCATTTCTGATGTATTTTAGGCTGGGTTCACACTGGCGCTACTCACTTTTGCCAGCGGTTTAGACATTGATGGCTGTGTGTTGAGTTGTTTTGGGGGGACAGCAGATTTGCACTGTTGTACAAGCTGCGCACTCACTGCTTTGGATTGTGGCAGAGTGTCATTTCTTCAGTGTTGTCACATGAAAAGATGTGAGGGGTGTACTTACTTTTGTGAGATATTGTAGCTGTGCTCTGTATGAATGACAATAAATACGTTTAAAAAAAAAAAAAAAAAAAAAAAGAATTTAGGATAATGTGGTGCAGCATATTCATATCTTAGGGTGTTTTCAGGTATGAATAAGAAACTGGCCATACACTGATTTTCTAAAGATAATGCATACAAACATGCGTAAAAAAATTCTTATCAGTAATTTCAATGACTCAACAAATGTCGTCGAAAGTACTATAAAAAAATGTTGCTTTTAGTATTTGGTTTGGAGTGATTGGACTTTCCCAATATAAAATCACATTCACTGTTACAAATTAGGTTTTTCATCCTGCTCCTTTGAGTTTTCTCACCACTGTGGGTGAAAACACACATCTATTTGGCCCCACTAATGATTACAAAATCAAATGAGCGTTCTCAAAATGAAAATTTTTGCATGAAACTGTAGTGTAAAGCCAGCTTTACTGTCACAGTGGCAACAGTTTTACAGGACAGGAAGTAAGGAAAATCTCCAAAAGGGACACAGATAGAAATAAAAAAAGTTGAAAGGAGTTCTAACCTCTAATCTTCTAATAAAAATAATTTTCTGTCTTTATTTTATTTATTGCTGTTGGAGATTTTCCTTCACTTCCTGCCCGGTAAATTCGTTATCAGCATTACAGTAAGCAGGGCCGGATTAAGAGCATCATGGGCTTGGTGCTGAGGATTTTGAAGGGCCTTAAGGGCCGTGCCTTGGCATGCACCCAGAGGAGGAAGGGTGCAGCCATGCATGCCTAATTTAACATGGGATGCTGTCTCTGAAGCCCATAAACACATCCATGCATCGGCAACTGTCCCTCCTTGTCCGGCCTTCGTGCTGTGTGGGGAGGTTCTGAGGGAGCTGCCTGGGGAAGCGAGCATAGAAGCCAGACTTCTGTGTTTACAAGTGACAGAAGAGCGGTAACAGTGAATATGGCCAACCCGGGGCCTATATAAAAGGTAGGGGCCTGGAGCTGCAGCTCCAATAGCCCCTACGTTAATCTGGCCCTGACAGTAAGGCGTGAAAAAAATGCTCTGACAAAGACCCAAATAACAATAAAAACCTTAAAAGGGTTAAAATACACTATATTACCAAAAGTATTAGGGACTTGACTGGCCTGCACAGACTCCTGACCTCAACCTGATAGAACACCTTTGGGATGAATTAGGGTCGAGACTGTAAGCCAGGCCTAATTGGGCCAAATTTGGACCTCACAAATGCACTTCTGGAAGAATGGTCAAACATTCCCATTGACACACTCCTAAACTTTGTGGACAGCCTTCCCAGAAAAGTTGAAGGTGTTATAGCTGCAAAGGGTGGGCCAGCTCAATATTGAACCCTAAGACTGGGATTCTATTAAAGTTCAAGTGCATGTAAAGGCAGGTGTCACAATACGTTTGGTAATATAGTGTATGTCCCCACTTCATCCAAAAAAAAAAAAAAAGACATTGGCTAGACAAACACACAAAAAGTTGCTACCACGGATGAAGTGCAGAAACCTAGATATGTCTGCAAATACATGAAGCAGGCTCCAAGTCTTTACCAATATAGCAGAATTGTGGGCTATTCTGATTGAACAAAGCACTGACACTTTCTGGTAGTGCTGACATTTGCCAACTCCCTCTTGCCCCTAAACATTCCTAATGGTCCATTACTATGATGGTCTGCCTCACTGGCGAATAGGAATGTGGATTAGGCAGGATGGGTTGGGCAAGCTTTGACCCCAATAGAAAGTTCCAGATTTGTGACCTATCAAAACAGCAGAGGGAACTGAAGTTATGTGCAGGCACCTCCAACTGATAGTAGCTTTTTGTTCTATTTAGAGGAAGCATGGAGTTCAGCTTTCAAGGTTATCTAAACCAGAACAAAAATGTAATATATTGCAGCTTCCAGTCCTTAGATGCAGTGGCTACATTAGTTTTCTTTATTTAGGCTTTTATTCCCCATTGTTTTCACCTGGTGACCCTGCCAGTAATACACCTCCTGCCTTTACTGTACTGTATTTAGAAAATAGTAGCTATTCACACTGAGACAGGGAGTGTATTGTTCACACCAACAACCTTTGGCCACACACTCCCTGGTGCGTACCTTTCTTCAGGGTGTCTGACAATTGGTTATTCCAGTGCAGGCTCCGTTGCCGCCTTGGGATCTTAATTTGGTGCTTTCAGCTCTGCAGAAGCCTCCCTTTTAAAAATATTCGGGCGATTCCCCTGCTTACACTGTTTCAGAAGGTGTTTTTTTTCAGTGGCTATCATCTATGTGAACAGGGTGTCGGAAGTGGCAGAGTTATCCTGTTGTTCATCTTACCTTGTGATTCACAGGGATAAGGTGGTTCTTTGCCCCTGTCTGTCATTCCTTTCAAAGGTTGTCTCTGATTTTCATTTGAATGGAGACATGGTGTTGCCTTCCCTGTGTCCCAGGCCTAAACATCTGAAGGAAATTGCCTTGCATGCCTTGGATGTGGTCTGGGCAATTCAGGTGTACCTGGCAGCTACGGAGACTTTCAGAATGTCAGACTCTCTCTTTGTGCTCACAGATGGACCTCGAAAAGGGTTGCCCACTTCCTCTGCGACCAATTTCAGATGAGTCAGACAAACGGTGGTTCAGCCCTATTCCATCAGGGATCAGGTTCCTCCTTTCCCTGTCAAGACGCTCTCTACTGAGGTACTTAGTGCCTCCTGGACTTTCCGTCATCAGGCATCAGTGACCCAGGTTTGCAAGGCAGCCACCTGGTCATCAGTGCACACTTTTACAACGTTTTTTAAAGTGGATGTGTTGGCATCTGTGGATGCTTCTTTTGGCCACAAGGTTTTGCAGACTGCTGTTTAAAAGGACTTGATCCTCTTTGAGGGTGTGTTGTTTGGTTGAGCTCCTGTTGCCTGGTTGGCTAATGTTTAGCCTTGGGAATTTTTTTGTTGTTCCCACCCCTCGTGTTTAACACCGTTTTGGGACGTCCCAATTGTTATGAATATCAGGAGCTGTGTCTGTCAATGAAGGAAAGAGAAAATGGGATTTTTGACTTACCGTAAAATCAATTTCTCTGATGTTTGACATAGACAGACACAGCACCCCTCTGTGGAGTTATAATTCTCCTGACACTACTTGTAACAAAACCGAGTGGCTATAGCAGAGAGAGTGAGTGTAACCCCTGGGACTGCCCATGGGTGTAGCCAGAATAAATTTCTGCCTAGTGTCCTACTCCTGTAGGGGGCAGTTTAATCCAATAGTTATAAATGTCAGGAGCTGTGTCCGTCAATGAACATCAGAGAAATGGATTTTACGATAAGTCAAAAATCCCATTTTGTTCTCTCATTTTTTTTTTATTTGCTCTTTTATTTGGTTGTGGACTTGCTTTGCACTGACCTTGAACAGCTACAATGGGCACACAGGAACACCAAAGGAGTTATAGGGGGCTGAACAGTGCATACACAAATATGAGAGGTAAAACATTAAAAGGTGGAACCACACCAAAGTCACCCAAAGTAAGTTCAAGCCCTGGAACAATAAAAACATATATGATGCAAGAAGTCGGTCGAGAGAAACAGGTCCTAGAGAAACAACAAGTAATCAGTGGAGGACAGACAGAGGTAAAATAAAACGGTGGACAGAAAAGACCGCCATCTGACATAAATACCACAGGGCAGTCAAGATTGGAGCAGGATCTGGAGAGTGACCCAGAGCAAGATCTTACAGTAGAACAAGGGGTGAATACCCAATTGCCCACAAAGGGGGAAATGGCCGCTATGTTTGCAGCGCTAGAAAAGTCTTTAAAAACAGAAATGACAACAATACATAATGACCTGGGCCACTTACTGTCATGTGTGGAAGATATGGAGAAAAGACAAGACAGTTATATACAAATAATAAACAAGTTAAAAAAAAGAGATGAAGGACCTCAAAACGGAACAGAGAAACCTGGCATATAAATTGGAACCAGAACAGAAGGAGGAAATTGGGAAACAGAGGCCTACCTGAACCAACACATGGAGAGGACTTAACAGAGAAAATGAGGATACTATTTAGTCCAATATTGGACAGAGGGGAAGCCGAACAGATAAAAATGTGCACCAGCAGAGGCACCATGAGACGTAATTATAAGATTTCAAAACTATGTAGAAAAAGCCCAAATCTGGGAGAGTCTGAAAAGAAAAACATCCATAAAATATAAAAGTACCAATATTAAGATCTTCACAGATCAATCTCAGGACATATTAAGAAGAAGGAGACTATTGAAACCACTCCTGGAGTCGATGCAAAACCATGGAGTACGGTACAACTGGGGCTTCCCAGATTGTCTGATAGTCCTGAGGGAAGGCTGCACAGCAAGATGAAAAATTCCAGAAGACCTGCAGGGCTTCTGTAAAAAATTAGAAATCCTAATACAAAATATTTCAGGTTGGTCCGAAGATAAAACAGAAGAATTAATTCAAGAAGAAGAACAGTGGCGAATGGCATCAAAGAAAAGAAACTGAACTATGAAGCTGAATAAAAGATAGAGCAGGGAGGGGGGGTGGGGGGGTGGTCTTAGCCAGGTGGAGATGGGGGGAGGGGGACGAGAAAAGGAGGGTGTAAGGGACTTAAGGATGGCAGAACTAGCTGGGCCCCAAACTTCTTCTCCTGAACCAGGAGAATGAGCTCTACGAATGCACTGGATAGAGCACCACCCAGAGGTATAGGAGAAGGTGGGCAAGGAGTGTCCAACAGGGATAATATTTACTATTCCAGGACCATTAGTTGGTCAAATTTACATCATGCAAAGTATAGCAGTAGAAAGGTAGGGGGAGGGGGGTAGCAGGAGTAAAGGGGGGGAAGGGATGGGGGATAGGGGGTAACGGGTTTGGGGGGGAGTTAAGAAGAAGAAAACTGTGCGTAAAATTGGTAAAATTACTTGTTAATGTTGTCTCCCCTTCCGATCCCTGGTCCAAGCCTACTCGTATAATCTTCAGAAAATGGCCCCATCTCTGCACTCGAGGTAGACTGAGAGCAGAGGAAAAAGGTGGTGGAATACAGGAGGAGGAGGAGAGACAACATGAATACCCTAAACTTCGTAACATATATTGTAAGAGGACTACATACGCCAATCAAAAGGCACAAGGTTTTAGAAGAACTCAGACGTTACTCTGCTAGTATATTATTTCTACAGGAGACACATATAGCACAAGATACAAATGTGAAATCATACTCAAAATTTTACCCAATATGGTTTTATGGAGACTCACTATCCAATAGAGCAAAGGGAGTAGCAATTGGTATGGCAAGGGACGTTAGGTTTACTTTAGAAGATAGGTTGGTTGACCCAGAGGGACGGTACATATTTTTGAAGGGAAAACTGCAGGGAATGGAATGCACGGTGGCAAATGTATACTGCCCAAATAAAATCCAAGGGGCTATTTGAAAAGAATATAAGAAAAGTGGATGCAGTTTAAAAAAGGTAAATCAATCCTGGCAGGAGACTTTAATTTTTGTATGGACCCACACGTGGACTGTACATCTTGTGCACAGGTGACTGGAAGCCACCAACTTAAGGCAGTAAAAAATAAGTTGTTTCAATGTCAGTTAGTGGATGTATGGAGAGCTCAACACCCAGGGAGAGAGACTACTCATTCCACTCCCCTGTGCACGGGATGTGCTCATGACTAGACTACAACTTGGAATCAGTTGTTAACACCTCAATAGGAATTGTTACACTTTCAGATCATGCCCCAGCAGTTATGAAAATAAAACTGATAGGACCTCAGAAGATTACAAAAATTTGGAGGCTTAAAGCGGAGTTCCGGCCGCAAAATCGTTACATTAGATTTTGTGCCATCCGCTTCCTTATTGTCACCTGAAAAAGAATTGGATATTCCCAAATTTTTTTTTCTTTTTACTTACCTTGTTTCAGAAGTAAATATACTCACCTTTCCTTCCACTTCCTCCATCTGTGGCCGAGGCCCGCACACTCACTTCCTGTCCTGCAATGCATCCTGGGAGCTCTGACTCATCACTCCCAGGAGGCAATGGGCAGTGATTTAGGCGGCCGGGCTCCTCTCACAGCTTGCACAATGAGCTAGAACCAGGAAGCAGGGCACACATTTGCATACTGCGGCTTCGGGTGACCAGGACAAAGATGGCGGCGCTCAGCAAACTTTTTATAAAGTAAGATTTTATGATTGCCAATCAATTATTAAACTGTCTAAAACCGGATTAGCGGATGTATGAAGGGCAGTGGATCACTGTTTGGGAAGTATTTATTAAAAAAAAAAATATTCTGCGGCCGGAGCTCCGCTTTAATGAGGAACTAATACAAGATGTAAAACTAAGGGAATATATAATAAAAGAATTGGAACAATACTTTAAGTGCAATGAAACCCTAGACATACCAGATGCAACAGTGTGGGAAGCTCATAAGGCATATATTAGGGGCGTACTGATATCGATATGCTCTAAGAAGAAAAGGGAAAGAGCTACCAATATAAATAGACTAATAACAGAAATACAGGAGTTAGAACAAAAATATAAAAAGAGTTTAGAAGTGGAGACACAACAAACCCTAGTAATAAAAAGGGATAAATTAAAAGAGCTAATGGAAGAAGAGACAAGACAGGCCTTTAATAGAGTCGCCAGAGAAAGATATAAATGGGGAAATAAGCCAGGGAAATACTTAGCAAGAACATTAACCCCTTCCGTACCGCGTCATGTCAAATGACGTCGGCACAAATCCTTTCTCGATCCGGGCGGACGTCATATGACGGCGCCCGGATCTCCCCGCTACTGCGCGCCCCCGGGGGCGCGCAGCGCGGCGATCGAGGGTGAGGCTCGTCCCTCGGACTGAGCCCAACCCCGATCAAGGTAAACAGCCAATGAAATTGGCTGTTTACCACGTGATCGGCTGTGTCAATCACAGCCGATCACATGAGCGGTTCCAGCGCGAGCCGCTCGTTCCTTCCTTAATGCGCGCCCCCGGGGGCACGCAGCGCGGCGATCGGGGACGAGGCTCGTCCCTCGGACAGAGTCGATCCCCGATCTAGGTAAAGAGCCAATGAAATTGGCTCTTTACCACGTGACCGGCTGTGTCCAATCACAGCCGGTCACAAATGTCATCAGAGAACACGGTAACTAGCTGTCACCGTGTTCTCCTCACACACTGATCCTGTGTGAGGAGGAGATTGTGGTAACAGCTAGTTACCAAGTACAGTGCACCCCAAACACACTGATTGCCCCCCCCAATAAAGAGCACCTGTCACTAGCCCATCAAAGTACCCGAGTACCTGTCACCAGCCCATCAGGTACTCTGATGACAGGTACTCGGGTACTCTGATGGGCTGATGACAGGTACTCGGGTACTCTGATGACAGGTACTCGGGTACTCTGATGGGCTGATGACAGGTACTCGGGTACTCTGATGACAGGTACTCGGGTACTCTGATGACAGGTACTCGGGTACTCTGATGACAGGTACTCTGATGGGCTGGTGACAGGTACTCGGGTACTCTGATGACAGGTACTCTGATGGGCTGGTGACAGGTACTCGGGTACTCTGATGATGGGTACTCGTGTACTCTGATGACAGGTACTCGGGTACTCTGATGACGGGTACTCGGGTACGCTGATGACGGGTACTCGGATACTCTGATGACGGGTACTCGGGTACTCTGATGACAGGTACTCGGGTACTCTGATGACAGGTACTCGGGTACTCTGACGACAGGTACTCTGGTACTTTGAGTACCCGTCATCGGAGTACCCGAGTACCTGTCACCTACCCATCAGAGTACCCAAGTACCTGTCACCTACCCAACAGAGTACCCGAGTACCTTCCACCTGCTCATCAGAGTACCTGACACCTGAAGTACCCGAGTACTTGCCACCTGCTCATCATTACCCATCACTACTCATCAGTACTCATCAGTACCCATCAGTACCTATCACCTATTAGTATCAGTACTGATCATCCGTACCCATCATCAGTACAGTATCAGTATCACCTATCAGTATCAGTACTACTCATCAGTACTTATCACCTGCCTGTCACCTGCCCATAAGAGTACCCGAGTACCTGTCACCTGCCTATCGGAGTACTCAAGTACCTGCCACTTGCTCATCAGTACCAGAGTACCTGTCACCTGCCCAGCAAAGTACCCGAGTACCTGTCACCCTTCATACAGCCACCATGTCCAAGTCCAAAAAGGTTTATATACGTCCTCCGTTTAAACCTAAATACCGGTGTTATGGCAGCAGATAGCTGCCATAACCCTGGTATTTTTTTAAACGGTGGACGGTTGGCTTTCCGATAAGGGTGGTCCCAGCGGCTGATTCGCCGCGGGATCACCCTTCCGGGGTGGCGGAAGAGGTGCCCCTCCCGCTGCATTCTGGTCCTTTTCCCCGTTTACCGGACCCGCCGGCAGCGGGGAAAACGATCCGGTCCCAGATCCTCACAGACAGGATGTCGAGTGAGGGCAAGCTTGCCCTCACTTGACTCTATGGTCTTGGAGGACCGGAGCTACGGCAAACGTCATTGCCTAGCAACCAGTTTAAAGGTCCCTTTTTTTTTTTCATTCTATTTAATTTTTTTTTTATTTTTTTTTTTTATTTTTTCTATCTTTTAGTGTACTTGTGAGATCTGAGGACTTTTTGACCCCAGATCTCACAAAAAAGAGGTCCTGTCGTGCCTTTTTCTATTACAAGTAATGTTTACATTTCTTGTAATAGAAATAAAAATGATCATTTTTTTTTTTTTTTAAAAAACAGTGTAAAAATAAAAAATAATAAATAAAATAAATAGTAAAAAAAAAAAAAAAATTAAAGCGCCCTGTCCCCGCGAGCTTGCGCGCAGAAGCGAACGCATACGGAAACCCCGCCCACATATGTAAACAGTGTTCAAACTACACATGTGAGGTATCGTCGCGATCGTTAGAGCAAGAGCAATAATTTGAGCCCTAGACCTCCTCTGTAACTCTAAGATAGCAACCTGTAGAAATTTTTAAAATGTCGCCTATGGGGATTTTTAAGTACCAAAGTTTGTCACCATTCTGTGAGCGTGCGCAATTTTGAAGCATGACATGTTGGGTATCTATTTACTCGGCGTAACATTATCTTTCACATTATGGAAAACAATTTGGCTAACTTTACTGTTTTCTTATTTTTTAATTAAAAAAAGTGATTTTTTTCCCAAAAAATTGCGTTTGGAAGACCGCTGCGCAAATACGGTGTGATAAAAAATATTGCAATAATCTCCATTTTATTCTCTAGGGTCTCTGCTAAAAAAAAATATATAATGTTTTGGGGTTCTAAGTAGTTTTCTAGCAAAAACAGCTGATTTTAGCTTGTAAACACCAAATGTCAAAAATAAGCCTAGGCAAGTGGCTAGGATGCATGATGATGCTCCTTGGATGTTTAGGCCCCTCTATATGGCTAGACTGTGAAAAAGTCTCACACATGTGGTATTGCCATACTCAGGAGGAGTGGCAGAATGTATTTTGGGGTGTCATTTTTGCTATGTACATGCTATGTGTTAGGAATATTCTATAAATTTACAACTTTGTGTAAAAAAAAAAGTTTTTATTTTTTTCCCACATTTTCCAAAAACTTGTGGAAAAAAATGACATGTTCAAAGGACCCATAATGCCTCATAGAATATACGTTGGAGTGTTTGCTTTCCAAAATGGGGTCATTTTGTGGACTTTTCCATTGTATTGGTGCTCTAGGGCCTTGAAAAGTGTGATAGGTAGTAAGAAAGTTTTATGTGTATTTATGCTCCTAAAACGCCTTATGGTGCTACTTGGACGTGGAGTCTCTTTTTGTGGCCAGGCTGTGTAAAAGTCTCACACATGTGGTATCACCATACTCAGAAGGAGTAGCAGAATGAATTTTGGGGTGTCATTTTTGCTGTGTACATGCTATGTGTTAGAAATAGCTTATAAATTGACAACGTTTTGGGAAAAAAAAAGAAAAAAAAATGTTTTCTTCATTTTCCCAAGAATTGTGGGAAAAAATTATAACTTCAAAAAACTCACCATGCCTCTTACTAAATACCTTGGACTGTCTACTTTACAAAAAAGGGTCATTTGGGGGGTATTTGTACTGTCCTGACATTTCAGGGCCTCAAGAAAGGAGATAGGCCATCAGTACATCTGGTGTGATCAATTTTCAGTAATTGGTACCATAGCTTCTAGACTCAATAACTTTCACACAGACTAAATAATATACACTAATTTGGGTTAATTTTACCAGAGATATGTAGCAGTATAAATTTTGGCCCAAATGTATGAAGAAAAATTAATTTTTTGCAAAATTTTATAATAGAAACTAAAAAAAAGTGTTTTTTTTGCAAAATTTTTGCTCTTTTTTTGCTTATATCACGGAAAAAAAAAACCCCAGTTGTGATCAAATACCACCAAAAGAAAGCTCTATTTGTGTGAAAAAAATGATAAAAATTTTGTTTGCTTACAGTGTAGCATGACTGAGCAATTGTCATTCAAAGTGTGAGAGTGCTGAAAGCTGAAAATTGGTCTGGGCAGGAAGGGGGTCTAACTGCTCTGTATGGAAGCGGTTAAAGAATAAGAAATCGATCAACTTTATTGAAAAAGTAAAAAATAATAGAGGAGAAATGGTATATTCGACAACACAAATAGCTAAAGCTACTATGGTGCTTTATACAAAGTGAGGCAAAAAGGGTCACATGAAGATGAACAAAAAGGAAAACAAAAGATGCAAAATATAAAAAGGAGGCAAAACTACCTAGAACAACAAAACAACTGCAAGCCCTCTAGGTACTAATTTCACATGAGGAGATAAAGGTTGCATTAAAAAACTCAACAATAGGGAAGAGCCCAGGACCCGATGGGTTTACCATTCATTACTGTAGTATGTTTAAGTAAATATTAATACCAAAACTATGTACATTCATGAATGGGCTAGGAGAAGGAAAGGAAATAGCAGAATCATTACAAGTGTTCATAACGGTAATGTCAAAAGAAGGAAAAGATGCAAACTTGTGTTCTAGCTACAGGCCAATAGCATTATTAAACTCTGACATAAAACTTTAAGCAAAAATCCTGGCAAATAGATTAAAAGAGCTTATGCCTGAATAGATCCATGCAGACCAAACAGGTTTCATTCCAGGTAGAGAAGGGAAAGATAATGGGATAAGAACGTTTCTCTTATTACAAAAATGGAGAGGACTTAAGGCCCTTGATCTGCTACTGTCAATAGATTCTGAAAAAGCATTTGACAGGGTAGACTAGGGGTTTATGTTAGAAATATTGGAAGATTTAGGTATTGGCCCTAAGATAAACCAATGGATTAGGGCACTATATAGGAACCCGACAGCCTGGGTAAAAGTAAATAGAAACCTCTCTCCTCCTTTTGGAATGTTCAACGGGACAAGACAGGGGTGTCCACTTTCTCCCCTGTTGTTTGTCCTATTGTTGGAATCATTATTAGCCACCATTCGAAATCATGTTGAAATTGGAGTAGCAGCATATCCTGATGATGTCCTGTTTTACACTACTAACCCTAGAATAACCCTGCAGAAGGAATTCCCATTTATATGGGCAAAATCTGAATGAAAATACCTAGTGTAAGGGATCAGCTCGGTGGTAGGCGTGGATGACCCCTTTGGGGGTGCGTTTTCACAGAGAGATAGCCGAGCAGTGGTTGCAAACAACACTGATTTATTTATGCAATTTACTTCACACAATTGCAAGCTCCAAAAACAGCATAATTCAAAATAAACATAAATAAAATAAATCCTTGCCACTGTGGGCGGCTACCTTCTCACACACTGGAACCTATCTAATGAAGTCTGTCCCCAACCTACTGTTGGGCAGACTTGGCTGGTCATACAGCAGACTCTCAATAGTCCATGTTTTATCTCTCCACCACAGCACATGTTCATTTAAGCTGTCCCTTTGTTTTTCTCTTTGCTTGGCAAACATTCCTTTATTTCTTCCATATAGAAATAGTTCGTTTATTTACCTTGAGAAGTCTTCACAACTGGTTACCCTCCTTAGCGCACATCACTTCAGGGGGTCTTCTCCCATGCTCACCAGCTTGTCGGGAGGCACTCATCTGACTGTCCTCCTTCTTCCAGCCCACATGGCTTCAGGAGACAGCTTACGGAGGCAGCAATCCATTAGACTTCCTTTGGACAAATTATAGAGGCCTTCATTTCCTCATTCTGAACAGCTGAAGGCCTTTCAACTTCCTTAGACAGTTCTGGCTACCTCTGCAGCCGACACCCTATAGTAATTGATGATTTGTCTAACCCAAGTGGAAGTGTAGCTCCTGTCTGTGACTACATTCACAGATTTACCTGACTTCCTGTCACACTAGGTATAAACCTAACTTCATCGTTAAAGAGTTTGTATAATGTCAACTATATTCCTATGCTAAACAAGATAAAAGCAGATATTAAAAACTATCAACACAGGCCCTTTCATGGCTGGGATGAATAAATATGGTCAAGATGGCAATACTACCCAAAATCCTATATAAATTTCAAATATTACCAATAGATATTCCACAGACATACTTTAAACAGTTAAAACAATGATATTAAAGTTTATCTGGCAGGGAAAGAAGCCAAGAATACAATATACAACACTTAGTAAAGGTAAAACACGGGGGGGGGGGGTAGCAGCACCAGATACTAAAAGATATTATATTTCAGTTACATTATCACGAATGATAGAATGGATAAAAATAAATGCAAAAGATGGGTTAGGATAGAATCCACAATAAGTGGCTTCCAGTTAAATAAAAGTATTTGGATTCCACCAAAATACAGGGACACGCATGAACTTACACACAAAATGAATAGAGTCGTTTATAAAATGTGGGACACAATACACAGGCATGCTAAATTGGAATACAATTCGCCACTGCTATCACTGGATGGCACAAGGTACTTCACACCTGGGAATGAGGCACAATTTGGCAATTGGATTAAAAACATACAGTTAAAAGACATAACACAGGGAGGCAAGATAAGAACATACCACAAGCTTAAAACTAAAGGGGAAAGCATGTCCCTGAATGAATGGAGGTACTCTTGGTTAAAGCATTTTGTGGGATCTTTACCACAACCAATTAGATCTGAGAAGGACCGAAACCTAGTGGAAAAACTATGTAACCCACAAACAAAAGTAAAACATAGCATATCCCAGATATACAAAATGCTAACCGAAATGATGGGCCTGAGGAGACCTCCATTCATAGAGACATGGGAAAGGATTAGGAACACGATTAAAAGAACAAGAAGTAAATGTTTTGTTGAAACCTGACCATGATTATGCGGTCGACGTAAAAACACCATTGAAATGAACTATAAATGTTTATCGAGGTGGTATATAACACCAGTAAAAGTACAAAAATGTCAACCAGAGAGGTCCCCTCTATGCTGGGCACAATGGTCCATATTTGGTGGGACTGCCCAAAGATCCGTGATTATTGGCAGAAGGTGCAACAATACATTGGGGAAATTACAGGCATAGATATTACCGATGATCCGTGGGTTTGTCTATTTCATAAAACCACAAATCAAAAAAACATTATAAAAGTATGATTGTTCCTAACTCAATAAACAAAGCAAAGGGGGCAATCCCAAAAAATGGCTAGAACCTGAAAGCTCCACAATTAGAGATTGGTTTAAAAGAGTAGAGTATATAAACAATATGGAGTATTTGGGAAGCAGAGAGGAAGACCAGATGGAGGGTTTCTCAAATAAATGGGTAAAATGGGCAGATTTTAAGAAGACAAGTCAATATTTAGAAATTTGGGCGAACTAGGTTACGAGGGAAAACAAAAAACTAAACATAAGGGTAGACGAAGAAGAAAGGGAGGTGGTACAATAGATGAATAGATGAGTAATGCCGAGTGGAAGGGGTAGAGGGAGGGAACTTGGGAGAGGAGTGATTTGGATAATGGTTTCAACAAGACTGCTGAAGTTTTTTTTGTATTTTTGTACTTGAAACCCAATAAAGATTAACATTTTGGTAAAAAAAGGGAACCTTTAAATACATCAAAGGGGTGAATAAGGTTTAGGAGGGCAGCTTTTTCAATATGAAACCAAAATCAAGAACATGGGGACATGACCTCAAACTAATTGGAGGAAAGTTCAAAACTAATATTAGAAAGTATTATTTTACTGAAAGGGTAGTTGATGCTTGGAATAAACTACCAGCAGAGATAGTAAGACAGTCAACAGTAGGGGTCCGGTGCGTCCTTGTTCACCAGTTCAGGTCCGATTTCGGTCCGAATTTTTGGCTGAATTCAGACCTGATACGGAGCAGAAGACGCACAGGACTCCTGTGCAATTCGCTCTGTAGCCATCCCAGAGCTGTGTAAACTGGCTCCATTGAGAGCCGGTCACAGGCTCCTCACATGCGACTTGGAAGCGAGAAAATCCGCATCCAATTCGGAATAGTGTGAACCCAGCCTTAATAGCTTCAAACATGCTTGGGACAAACACAGATCTACATTCAGTCAATAACGTTAACAAAAAAAATAAATAAAATGAGCAGACTCGATTGACTGCTGGTCCTTTTCTGCCATCGCTTTTCTGTTTCCATGTTTCTATCTAGATTTCAGAAGCTGGGCTTCCTCTATCCAAGTGCTAATTAACTTGTTTTGCTGGAGTAATAAAGGCTAGTAAAACAGGAAATAATATAGGTAGAAAATGAGGGGAGGCAAGAAAGGAGATGATACAGTGTGTTCAACACAGAGGGAAAGTCTGGAAGAAGACCTAGGTAGAAGGAAAGGCCTCAATAACAACAAGAAGAGAAAGGAAGATCTGTGTAGGAGGGGATATCACAAGACCAAATGGGCTTCATCTGGGTATGACACTAAAGCTGCACTATGATAGGACCTGGTTTACTGCAATTGATTGAGTACCTTGAAATCCTTTTTGTTACAGAAATTGTGAACTATAACCCAAGCAAAGTAACTAATTTGTTAGGAAGGTTATGTAGAGCACGTATATGTGGTGTATGCATATGTAATACTCTGTGGGGTGGATTTACTAAAACTGGTGCACTCAGAATCTGGCGCAGCTTCTAACTGCAGCTTGTTCAATTAAGCTTTGGCATTAAAACCTGGAAACTGACTGGTTTCTATGCAGTTGCGCCAGATTGTCAACGTTTTTGAAATTGGGGTTATATTAAAAAATGGTGGACTACCTGGCCTTTTTTCTGATTTTACCCTTCTATATTTCTAAATATCAATTTTTAGTAGACTGACAGGATGAGTGCATTCAAAGCAGCTCTATCACAAAGTGATGTGTAAACTGAGTGTATTAATTACTATTACTAATTACTATGGCAAAACTGTCATTACTCACATAGAGTGTGGGAAGTCTGTAGTAACATCATATAAAGCTGTGAGGTCCGCTAATCCTGTAATATTTTGGATGAATTGCCGTTAAGCCATCTAACACATCATAGTTTTTGTGATATTGTATAAAATAGGTCAGGGCTGTTTGTCATCTGTGGCAAGCACGCATGACCTTGGTGAAAAAGATTGAGAACCAGTGACCTAGAGAAATGTTATTCTGACAAGTCAGCTGGGGAATCCAAAGACAATTTCTGTTTTTTTAAATCTTTGCATTGTATACCCTGTAGGTGGAAACAGAGGTTGCTATTTGCTCAGTAACTGTGCAAAGTTCAGACAGGACCAAAGCTCCAAGTTCTAATATGAAGAATTCAAAATCTCTGCAATTTACCACTAGTGCAGACCAGACTTTACATCATATAAAAAGACTAAATTTACAAGAATGATGCTGTGTTTTTTGTAATGTAAATTTAAATCAAATCACTAAAGCCTCATAAAAGCTTTAATATGCTAATGTGATTATAAAAGTAATATTTAATTATTTAAAATCTTCAGCCTTCCTAAAATAATCTCTGGTGATCCTGCCAATAAGGTCCTGGTTTAGGTACTTTCTGCTATACGATGACAACACTCTGTCTCTATCTCCCAGTTGTGCTCATGTGTTGCCAACCTAACACATACACTATATTACCAAAGGTATTGGGACACCTTTACATGCACATAAACTTTAATGGCATCCCAATCTTAGCCTGTGGGGCAGGGATTCCCAAACTACGGCCCTCCAGCTGTTGCAGAACTACACATCCCATGAGGCATTGTAAAACTCTAACATTCACATACATGACTAGGCATGATGGGAATTGTAGTTCCTGAACAACTGGAGGGCCGTAGTTTGGGAATCCCTGTTGTAGGGTATACTATTGAGTTGGCATACCCTTTTCAGCTATAACATCTTCAACCCTTCTGGGAAGGCTGTCCACAAGGTTTAGGAGTGGGTCTATTGGAATGTTTGACTGTTATTCCAGAAGTGCATTTGTGAGGTCAGGTACTGATGTGGACAAAAAGGCCTTGCTTTGTGCACTGGTGCTGATGCCTTAAGAGTCCCCTTCACTGGAACTAAGGAGCCAAGCCCAATCCCTGAAAAACAACCTCACACCAAAATCCCCCATCCACCAAATGATTTGGACCAGTGCACAAAGCTTGGTCCATAAAAACATGGATGAGCGAGTTTGGGGTGGATGAACTTGACTGGCATGCACATACAGAGTTCTGACCCCAACTCAACAGAACACCTTTGGGATGAATAAGAGAAGGGACTGTGAGCCAGACCTTCTTGTCCACACCATTGCCTGACCTCACAAATGCGCTTCTGGAAGAATAGTCAAACATTCCCATAGACAAACTCCTGAACCTTGTTGACAGCCTTCCCAGAAGAGTTGAAGCTGTTATAGCTGCAAAGGGCAGACCAACTTAATATCGAACCCTACAGACTAAGACTGGAATGCCAATAAAGTTCATATGCGTGTAAAGGCAGGGGTCCCAATACTTTTGGTAATATAGTGTAGAATACAAGTAGCCATTTCCACATACATTATGCAAGTATGGTCTCCTGTTGTCACTGGGAAGAAGCCTGTCCTTAGAAATGTCATTCAGCCATCAATGGAGTGCCTGTAGACAGGAAGTGACACTGAGATCAGCAGCATTGAGATACAGCCAAGGATGGATAAAACATTCATAACAAGTATTATATTTTATAAAATAGCAAATGTTTACAGTGCTTTAGCAAACAAAATATTGTTTAGTTAGGGTTTTCTTTCAGTTTGGGTTCATGTACTTTGAGTGAAGTTATATTTAGCATTTTTTTTTAACTCCTGCTAGTGCATAGACTGCTTGGTGTTCGGCCAAATACTGTATGTGTTGGGTCTGCCACCTGCTAGGTACTAGAGGGCAGCTGAGAGGCAGTGGCGTGCTGGGTGCTGAAACACTCTTAATGTTCCAGCACCTGGCTCTGAAATAAAAACTGTACTGTTGGGCAGAGGGATCTCCGTCCGACAGTACAAGTAAAGGCCCAGCCTTGTTGGGGAGGAACGGTAAGTAACCACTGACCACCAATGCTGGGGTGGGTTAAATTTCCCCGCCACTGACCATCAATGGGAAGGGTGGTTAACTGCACTGCCACTGACCACCAAAAGGGGTTAAAAAGCACTGCAATTGAGCACTAGTGAAGGGGAGGAAGGAGTTAATATTGCTCTCAATTACAACAATGTGGGGTTTTATATTATGGTCTCTGACATCAATGCTGGGGGTTATCACTGCAACCACGGACACCAATGCTGGAGGTTATTATTGTGGTCAATAACACCAATTCTGGGGGTTATTATTGCAGTCACTGACATGAATAGGATGTTTTTTATTATGGTCTCTGACACCAATGCTGGGGGTTATCATTGCAGTCACTACCACCAATATGGGGTTTTATATTACGGTCTCTGTTACCAATGCTGGGGGTTATTATTGCGCTCACTAACACCAATATTGGGTTTTATATTACGGTCTCTGACACCAATGCTGGGGGTTATTATTGCACTCACTAACACCAATATGGGGTTCTATATTAGTCTCTGACACCAATGCTGGGGGTTTTTTATTACATACACTGACACCAACACTGGGGGGTTTTGATTGTGGCCACAGACTCCATTGCTGGGGCTTACTATTACTGCAAAGGACACCAAAGATGGGGCTTATTTAATCTTTGGAGTACGATGCCAAATTGACGCATTGCACCTTAGCGCACGAAAACACGCTGCTATTGTGCAGCCCTCTTGAAGAGAGAGGGCCGTAGAGACAACACTGCATTTTCCACATTAGATCAATTTCCTTTAGGCATATGTGCCAGGAAAACAATGATTCCTATTCAAACCTATGTTGAGCTGATGTTGCATTTATCAGCTCAGTAAGGGGATTGATGTTGTGGTTTGTAGGGAACATGATTAAACAACTTAGGAAAATACTTATAGTACAAAACTATAGTACAAAATTTGCTCCCTGCTATTCGCATATTTTCTGTACTACCTAGTATATTTAATATACTTATTTGAACATATAATAGAATGCAAAGATTGATTATTTCCCAGGTGCAAGTGTAACCTTTTGTTCCATGGGACAACACCTTCTGTGCCATCTGTAAAACAATAATAATATTACTACCTTGCCGTTTACTTAGGCTCACCTTACATGAGAGCTCTAATATTATATTATATTTGTTGAATAAAATAACATTCACTGCTGGAAAAGACCTACTCATACTGCACAGGCAGTAGGATACTTTTGATTTAATTTTTTTTTCATGGTTGTAAATGACATTTTAGTGTAAAAGCTCTTGCTTTATGTTTTATCTAAATAGAAAAGGTGGAGGAATTGCAGCTGAAAAACAAAAGTGTAGATAGTGATGTTGTGTTACTGATTTTACAGCCCAGGGATTTTGAAAATTCTTCATTGCAGCAAGGCTGCTTTTTTAAGGTTAACAACTTACCTACTGGGCACTTATACCCCCTTTCTAACCAGACCAATTTTCAGCTTTCAGCGCTCTCACATTTTGAATGACAATTACTCAGTCATGCAACACTGTACCCATATGAATTTTTTGTCCTTTTTTCACACAAATAGAGCTTTCTTTTTGTGATATTTATTCATCATTGGGTTTTCTATTTTTTTGCGCTATAAATAAAAAAAGACTGAAAATTTTGTAACAAAAATGCATTTTTCTTGGTTTCGGTTTTAAAATGTTTGCAAATTTAATAATTTGTCTTCAAACATTTTGGCCAAAAGTTATACTGCTACATATCTTTGGTAGAAATAACCCAAATAAATATATATTATTTGGTCTTTGTGAAGGTTATAGAGTCTGCAAGCTATGGTGCCGTCCGTGCCACGCCCATGCCACGTCAGTGCTCATCCATGCCACGTCAGTGCTCATCCGTGCCACATCCATGCTACATCAGTGCTCATCCGTGCCTCATCCATGTCATGTCAGGGCTCATCCGTGCCCCATCCATGCAATGTCAGTGCTCATCTGTGCCACATCCATGCCACATCAGTGCTCATCCGTGCCACATCCCAGCCTTGTCAATGCTCATCCATGCCACATCCATGCCACATCAGTGCTCATCCTTGCCACATCCATGCTCATCCGTGCCACATCAGTGCTCATCCGTGCCACATCCATGCCACATGAGTGCTCATCCATGCCACATCCATGCCATGCCAGTGCTCATCCATGCCACATCCATGCCACGTCAGTGCTCATCCGTGCCACATCAGTGCTCATCCGTGCCACATCAGTGCTCATCGGTGCCACATCAGTGCTCATCCGTGCCACATCATTGCTCATCCGTGCCACATCTATGCCACATCAGTGCTCATCCGTGCCACACCAGTGCCCCTACAGTGCTTATCAGTGCCATACAGTGCCTTACAAAATTGTAATGGGTAATCAGGAAATGACGGTGCTCCCTGAATGTTGGTCCTCTGTATGTGGAAAGGCTTTGTAAAAGTGTCACACATGTGGTATCGCCATACTCAGGAGGAGTAACAGAATGTATTTTGGGCTGTCGTTATTGCTATGTACATGCTATGTGTTAGAAATATCTTATAAATTGACAACTTTGTGTAAAAAAAAAAAACTGTATTTTTGTAATAACTTACTGTAAAATCCTTTTATCTGTAGTCCATTGACAGATGCAGCTCTTATGCTTCTTATACCATAGGGTTATGCTGCCCCCAATAGGAGTAGTACTAGGCAGGACACGCCTACAGGGGCTGTCCTTCATGGCATAACCCCACACACAGTCTGCCACAATAGCAAGCAGTGAAAAAGAAGACTCAAACCATCCACATAACAGAGAGGCGGGTGCTGCGTCTGTCAATGGACTCCAGAGAAAAGGATTTTGCGGTAAGTTCTTACAAAAATCCAGTTTTCTCTATCGTCCATTGACAGACACAGCTCTTATGCTCCTTATACCATAGGGACTTCCCAAAGCAGTGTAGGCATGAGGGGTGGGAAGAACGCAACCAAAAAAAAACAGTTAATGTTTTTCCAAAGGCTAAACATAGCCAACTGGGTAACAAAGCTCAACCAGGAACCACAGGAGCTTACCCATAGAAAGCAAATATAAACCTCTGAAAGAGAAAAACGAGTCTCTTTAAACAGTAGGCTGAAAAACCTTACGGCCAAAGGATGCATCCGAAGATGCCAACAAATCTACCTTGTAGAATTTTGTAAAAGTATGCACGGACGACCAAGTCGCCGCCTTACACACTTCAGTAACAGAGGCCTGATGAGGAAAAGCCCAAAAGGCACTCAGAGCTCTGGTAGGAAGCGCTGTCACAGGGAAAGGAGGAACCTGACTCTTTAATGAATAAGCCTATACAACCATCTGCCTAATCCATCTGGATATAGCCGCAGCAGACACAGCCAAACCCTTACGAGATCCCTCAGTAAGGACAAAAAAAAGAGTCTGATTTTCTAAAGGACTCCGTGGCCAACCAGTAAACTTTGAACCACGTCCAGAGAGTGCAAGGCAATTTCCTTGGAATGCTTAGGCTTAGGACAGAGTGAATGCAAAACAATGTCTTCATTTAAATGGAAACCAGACACCCCTGCAGGAATTAAAAACGGATTAGGTCGGAGAACCACTTTATCTCTGTGGACGACCAAAAAATGGTGAACGACAGGAAAGCGCCGCCAACTCAGACACTCTGCGAGCAGAAGTAATAGCCACCAAAAGGCAACCTTCTGATATAACAAAGGCAGAGATATGTCCCTATTTTTTCAAAAAGAGGCTTTTGAATAACAGAAAAAACCAAAGTCAAATCCCACGGAAGCAATGGGGATCATCTCGGAGGAGGCATATGACACACCCCTTGAAGAAAGGTGCGAATCAAGATATTAGCAGCCAATGGGCGTTGGAAGTACATCGCCAAAGCTGACATTTGGCCCTTGATCATGCCCAAGGCCAACCATTGCTCAACTCCTTTCTGCAAGAAAGCCAAGACCCTAGCCACCGAAAAAAAAAGGCAAGGGTGCAATTATTGCGATTCACACCATGAAATATACATCTTCCATGTGCGAAGATAAATCTTTCTGGAAGTCGCTGTCCTAGCCCTCAGCAGGGTAGGAAGCACAGACTCAGAGAAACCGTTATCTCTTAGCACCTGGCCTTCAACCTTTCCATGTCATTAAAAACCTCGACCGTAAATCAGGATGGAGTCTCGGCCCCTGAGACAGCAGGTCCTCCCTCAAAAGGAAACCGCCAGGGAGGCACGACAACCATGTTTACTAGGTATGCGTACCAAGACCGACAAGGCCAGTCTGGAGCCACCAGAATCACTGGAACATTCTCCACCTCCATCCTGTGGAGAAACCTTGACAACAGCTGTATCGGAGGGAAGGCATAAATCAGCCGATACTGGCTCCAAGGAGCTACCAAGGATCTCAAACTCTGGCCATGAACCTCTGCACCTCTTTGTTTAGCCAAGATGTAAACAGGTCAACCTCCGGGGTCCCCCAATGGACACAAAGGAGACAAAATACCTCTGGATGAAGGGACCATGCCCTGTGATCCAGAACCTGACGACTCAGGTAATCCGCTTGCCAATTCTCTACTCCCGGAATGTGAACTGCGGAGAGAGCCGGAACCTATCCTTCCGCCCAGGTCAGAATCTCAGCCACCTCATGGGCCGCAAGGGCACTCTTTGTGCCCCTTTGATGACTGATGTAGGCCACAGCCATAGCATTGTCTGATTGGAGACCAAGCAGTTGATTTGTCCATAGATCAGACAAATCTTGATTGCTCTGAGTAACAGAGCATTGATCGGTAAAGAAGACTCCTCTGTCGACCAGACTCCCTGGGCACAGGGGTCATCCAGCACCCTGCCCCAGCCTGACAAGCTGGCATACATGGTGACCACAGTTCACAGCAGCGGTAGAACGGACTTGCCCTGATTTAGGGCAGGCGACTGAAGCCACAAACAGAGCGTTGACCTCGTGAGTCGGCTCATACTTATCATTCTATCTAAGGACTGTACATGCTTGTTCCACTTGACAAGGATCTCCTTTTGCAGAGACCTGGAATTAAACAGTGAATGGGACCGCCTCAAAGGTCGACACCTTCAGACTCAGGACTCTCATGCATTTCTATAGAGAAAAGAGATCGCTTTCCAGCAGCAATCGGATCTCTCCCTGCAACTTCTGAAGTTTGTCCCAGGGAAAAAAGACTCTCGCCACGGAGGAGTCCAGAGTTAGTCCCAGGTAATCCAATCGCACCGACGGGGTCAGTGCAGATTATTTAAAGTTGTTGATCCACCCGAATCTTGAAGGGTCTGAAACTTGATTGACAGATCTCCCAACAAGGATCGCAATCCCTCTTTTGCGCAGCAACGCCAACACCGGGGTCAAAACCTTGGTAAAGGCTCTGGGAGCGGAGGCGAGGCCAAGGGCTATCGCCGCAAACTGAAAGTGCTCCTCCGCCACCGTAAAACAGAGATACCTCTGGTGTTCCCCGTACATATGGATGTGCAGATACGCATCTTTTGATGTCAAAAGAGGCTAAAAAATTCCCCCTGATCTAAAGACGTTACTACCAACCGAATGGATTCCATCCAAAATGACTGCACCGGCACAAAGCGGTTCAGAGACTTGAGGTCCAAATTAGGACGCACCTTGCCCTCTTTCCTTTTTATCATAGATGTATTTTAAATGATAGAGGTATTAACCAAAAATCCAGAAAAAAAAAACACATAAAACAAATACTATAAATTAAGTTGCAGTTCAGTGAGTAAAATAAGTATTTGATCCCCAAGCAAAACATGACTTAGTACATGGTGGAGAAACCCTTGTTGGCAAGCACAGAGGTAAGACGTTTCTTGTAGTTAGTGACCAGGTTTGCACACATCTCAGGAGGGATTTTGGTCCACTCTACTTTTTAGATCTTCTCTAAATCCTTAAGGTTTCTTGTCTATCGCTTGGCAACTTTTACAGCACCCTCCATAAATTTTCTATAGGATTAAGGTCTGGATACTGACTAGGTCACTCCATGACCTTAACTGAAAATTGATCACACCTGATGTACTGGCGGCCTCTCTCATTTCTTGAGACACTAACAAGTCAGGAAAGTACAAATACCCCCCAATTTACCCCTTTTTGGAAAGTAGACATTCCAAGGTATTTAGTAAGAGGCATGGTGAGTTTTTTTGAAGTTGTAATTTCTTCCCATAATTCTTTGAAAATTTATTTATTTTTTATTTTTTTTACCCCATTTTGGAAAGCAAATACCCCAACACAAAATCTAGGGGGCATTCTGAGTCTTTTGAACATGTCATTTTTTTTCACAAGTTTTTGGAAAATGTGGAAAGAAAATGAAAACACATTTTTGTTTTTTTGTTTTTTGGCTGGACAATATTTTGGCTTCAGAACTGCCTTAATTCTTCATGGCATAGATTCAACAAGGTGTTGGAAACATTCCTCAGAGATTTTGGTCCACATTGACATGATAGCATCACGCAGTTGCTGCAGTTTGATTGGCTACTTGGCTGCATATCTATGATGCGAATATCCCGTTCCACCACATCCCAAAGGTGCTTTATTGGATTGAGATATGGTGACTGTGGAGGCCATTGGAGTACAGTGAACCCATCGTCATGTTCAAGAAACCAGTTTGCGATGATTTGATCTTTGTGACATGGTGCATTATCCTGCTGGAAGTAGCTATCAGAAGATGGGTACACTGTAGTAATAAAGAGATGGACATGGTCAACAACAATATTCAAACAGGCTGTGGCATTTAAACTATGCTCAATTGGTACTAAGGGGCCAAAAGGGTGCCAAGAAAATATCTCCCACACCATTACATCACCTGAACCGTAGATACAAGGCAGGATGGATCCATGATGTTTCTTGTTGTTTACCCCAAATTCTGACGCTACCATCTGAATGTCACAGCTGAAATCCAGACTCATCAGACCAGGCAATGTTTTTTCAATCTTTTATTGTCCAATTTGTGTGAGCCTGTGTGAATTGCAGCCTCAGTTTCCTGTTCTTAGCTGCCAGCAGTTGCATCCGATGTGCTCTTCTGCTGCTTTAGCCCATCTGTTTCAAGGTTTGATGTGTTGTCTGTTCAGAGATTATATTCTTCATACATTGGTTGTAACAAGCGGTTATTTGAGTTACTTCTGCCTTTCTATCATCTCAAACCAGTCTGCCCATTCTCCTCTGACATCAACAAGGCATTTTCCTCCACGGAACTGCTGCTCACTGGATATGTTCTCTTTTTCGGGCCATTCTCTGTAAACCCTAGAGATGGTTGTGCGTGAAAATCCCAGTAGATGAGCAGTTTTTTAAATAGTCAGACCAGTCCGTCTGGCACCAACAACCATGCCACATTTAAAGTCACTTAAATCCCATTTCTTCCCCATTCTGGTGTTCAGTTTGAGCTTCAGCAAGTCATCTTTACCACATCTAGATGTCTAAATGCATTGAGTTGCTGCCATGTGATTGGCTGATTAGCAATTTGTGTTACCAAGCAATTGAACAGGTGTAAGCTGTGTAAAATCTGCGCTAAATACGTGAAGAAAAAATGATTAATTGACAGCTGCTAGCACAGGCCAATAGATAAGACCAAAAACCATATATACAAACAAAAAGTGCAAAATATGTACAAAAATATTAATCCTCTTAATACCGTGTACCAATACCACAGTAATAAATAATGTGTAACATGATGAATCAAAACATTGCACAAAAAATTTTGTACCAAAAAAAATATATATGTGTACATATTATTTCAAACAAAGTCCATAAAAAAATTCCATACAAGTGCCAAGAAAAAAAAAGAAATGTGATAATAATATTCAGTGTTCCAGTTGTATTTTCCAAAAGGAGTCTATGTAGATAATGTTCAGAGGGAAAAGCCAGCCTCCCAAGACTCTTCTGTGAATCACCACCAATAGGTGGAGAATAGCTGCTTAACAGAATGTATTGGCCTCCAACCTAATGGAAAAGCAAACCGAGCCTTAGGGAATAAATTCCCAAACACTTCCACTTAGGCAATGGCACCCCCGGCGTGCTTGGGATCAACAAACACTCCCGATATGGAGATGCATAAAACATAAAGGCTCATAGCATAATACTGGTGGCCCAGGTCCTCCCTGTGGTCCGCCAACAAAAAAAAGATCCAAAGTCAAGAAAATGGCAGATGACTACTTCTATACCACCTATACACGGATATTTGGCATTCCTTTATGGATTTCTCACTCTTCCTTGTTTTTTCCTTTCTCAGTTCTGGAAAAGCTTTGTTTGTCTGATTGTGTCCAAACTGATTGGGAATCGGAACGTTTTTCCCCATTGCCTGGTCAGACTGCCTGGGTCATACTGGCTTCTGAATAGCTGCTGGTCATTCTAAGCCCTGCCCACCATAGGGAGAAGGGTAGGAGACTCTAGAATGGTTCAAGAAGAGTCTCTGGGAAGAGATGGCAACTGTGTGAAGATGTGATTCTCTTTGCTGCAACAGCAGCTGTGTGTCGCAGGGAATGCATAGTTGCCAACATTTCAAAGAAATTTCCAGGGACACTTAGTTCATTAGGTGGAGAAATACACTTATCAAAATTTGACTTGGTTAGCAGTAACTAGACACATTTAAATTTGTGTGTACCCTTTTTTGTTCAGCTTTAGTAACATGTTACATGTTACAACTGTATTTAGGTTTTAACATGTAATGTTACTATGCAGCACCCCTCTCTCCCTGTAACATTGGGCTGGGGTTCCACTCCCCTGCAGCCAGGGGAGGGCTGGCAGCCTTAGGCCTGGGGGGCAAGTCCAGTCAAGTGGCCCTCTGACATCCTAAGTCTCCCGCAGCAGCCGGGAGATTGCACGGCACTAGCAGTAGTCCGTGAGCCGCCAGCCAAAGGTGGGAGACTTCCGCAAATCGCAGGAGACTTGGGATGTCTTGGACAGATGCCTCAAGCTGGTATAGAATGTAAACATTCAAATTAGCTAAACAAGGTTGTACAAGGGCATACATTCCAACTTGAGAATGAGGGACAACTAGGGTAAGAAAAGACATGTGGCGCACACTGTGGTGAAAATGCACTTAATATTGAGCTGGCTTTGAAGGAGCATGGGTTAACTAGAGTTAAAGCCTACACATAGTAAAAATACTTACCCTCCGAAAGGTTTTACCCCTTCATGACCAGGGCATTTTTTTTCAGATTCAGAATTGCGCTACTTTGAATGACAATTGCGCAGTCATATAACACTGTACACAAATTACATTTATATCATTTTTTTATTTTACACAAATAGAGTTTTCTTTTGGTGGAATTCGATCACCACTGTTTTTTTTTTTTTTGTAAGATCTACATAAAAAAACACAGAAAATTTCTGCTAGAAAAAAAATATCCAATTAAAAATGTTTAAAAAAAATCAAATGTCTTCATGAATTTACATACCTAACTAGTGAAACAGCCGGCCACTCCGAAAATTCTTTTGAATCCTAAATAGCGCAAAAAAGCGATATAAACAGAAAAAGAGCGACAATTTTGAAAACTAAAATCTAAATTGTTGAATTTCTGCTATAAAACATTCCCAATAAAAAGATTTAAAAAATAAAACTTTTCATCAATTTAGATCAGTATGTATTCTGCTACATATTTTTGGTAAAAAAACCCCCCAAAAAATAAGAAGTGTATATTGATCAATTTGTGCATATTTTATTGTGTCTACAAACTATGGGATACATTTATGGATTATTTTTTTATTGTTTTTACTAGTAATGGCGGCGATCAGTGCTTTTTAGTGGGACTGCGACATTGCGACGGACAAATCTGACACAAAGTGACACTTTTTGGGGACCATTGACACTAATACAGTGATCAGTGCTAAAAAATGCACTGCTACTGTATAAATGACAATGGCAGGAAAGAGGTTAACACTAGGGGTGATCAAGGGGTTAAGTTTGCTCCTAGGGAATGCTTTCTTACTGTGTGGGGGATGGATGTACTAGAGAAAAAAAAAAAAAGATCTGTGTTCCAGCTTAGCTGAAACACAGATCTCCATCTTCCTGTGACAGAACAGCCGTCTGCCTTGTTTACAAAGGCAGACCGCCGTTCTGTCATTCTCCTGCATGATCGCAGGTGACCTGCTGATTGGCTCCCGCTGTGTCGCTCCCCCCTAGAACCCATGCACAAAATCACGTACCAGTATGCGATTTTGCACAGCCAGGCCGCCCTGCAACACTATATATGCGGTAGGCGGTCTGGAAGTGGTTAAGCTGGAAGAGTGGGTCCTGTAGTCCTTCACTAGTTGGGGGATCGGGGGTGTGTGACACATGCTGAGCTCTGAGGGGCTTATGCTGGGACCTGTAGTCCTTCACTTTTGGGGGGGTTACATCCCCAAAAGCAAAGGACTACAAGTCCCAGCATGAACCCTGGCTGAGATCTAATTATGTGACCTCCTCCTTTGCGGCCAGCTTACGCTCCCATGACAAAAGGGGGAGCCCTAGGGGACCTCAGGGACAGTGGCGGCTGGTGCTCAAAATTTTGGGGGGGGGGGGGCGCAAACAGAAAAATGTAATAGGCATTGCTTTGCGGCAAAAGACGCTGTAAAAAAATTCATGACTTTGAGGTCGCAAAAGTGTGAAAGGGGCCTTCAGTAATTAAGGTATAGTGTGCCTCCTTTCAATGCAGTGACCAGCGTACATGCCCCCTTCAATGCAATGACCAGCATACATGCCCCCTTTCAATGTAGTGACCAGCATACATGTCCCCTTAGAATGCAATGACCAGCATACATGCCCCCTTTCAATGTAGTGACCAGCATACATGCCCCCTTAGAATGCAGAGACCAGTGTACATGCCCCTTAGAATGCAGTGACCAGCACACATGTCCCCTTAGAATGTAGTGACCAGCACACATGTCCCCTTAGTATGCAGTGAGCGCACATGTCCCCTTAGTATGCAGTGACCAGCACACATGTCCCTTTAGTATGCAGTGAGCAGCACACATGTCCCCTTAGTATGCAGTGACCAGCACACATGTCCCCTTAGTATGCAGTGACCAGCGCACATGTCCCCTTAGTATGCAGTGACCAGCACACATGTCCCCTTAGTATGCAGTGACCAGCGTACATGTCCCCTTAGTATGCAGTGACCAGCGAACATGTCCCCTTAGTATGCAGTGACCAGCGCACATGTCCCCTTAGTATGCAGTGACCAGGGGCACATGTCCCCTTAGTATGCAGTGACCAGCACACATGTCCCCTTAGTATGCAGTGACCAGCACACATGTCCCCTTAGTATGCAGTGACCAGCGCACATGTCCCCTTAGTATGCAGTGACCAGCACACATGTCCCCTTAGTATGCAGTGACCAGCGCACATGTCCCCTTATTATGCAGTGACCAGCACACATGTCCCCTTAGTATGCAGTGAACAGCACACATGTCCCCTTAGTATGCAGTGACCAGCGCACATGTCCCCTTAGTATGCAGTGACCAGCACACATGTCCCCTTAGTATGCAGTGACCAGCGCACATGTCCCCTTATTATGCAGTGACCAGCACACATGTCCCCTTAGTATGCAGTGAACAGCACACATGTCCCCTTAGTATGCAGTGACCAGCGCACATGTCCCCTTAGTATGCAGTGACCAGCGCACATGTCCCCTTAGTATGCAGTGACCAGCGCACATGTCCCCTTAGTATGCAGTGACCAGCGCACATGTCCCCTTAGTATGCAGTGACCAGCGCACATGTCCCCTTAGTATGCAGTGACCAGCGCACATGTCCCCTTAGTATGCAGTGACCAGCGCACATGTCCCCTTAGTATGCAGTGACCAGCGCACATGTCCCCTTAGTATGCAGTGACCAGCACACATGTCCCCTTAGTATGCAGTGACCAGCACACATGTCCCCTTAGTATGCAGTGACCAGCGCACATGTCCCCTTAGTATGCAGTGACCAGAACACATGTCCCCTTAGTATGCAGTGACCAGCGTACATGTCCCCTTAGTATGCAGTGACCAGCGAACATGTCCCCTTAGTATGCAGTGACCAGCGCACATGTCCCCTTAGTATGCAGTGACCAGGGGCACATGTCCCCTTAGTATGCAGTGACCAGCACACATGTCCCCTTAGTATGCAGTGACCAGCGCACATGTCCCCTTAGTATGCAGTGACCAGCGCACATGTCCCCTTAGTATGCAGTGACCAGCACACATGTCCCCTTAGTATGCAGTGACCAGCGCACATGTCCCCTTATTATGCAGTGACCAGCACACATGTCCCCTTAGTATGCAGTGAACAGCACACATGTCCCCTTAGTATGCAGTGACCAGCGCACATGTCCCCTTAGTATGCAGTGACCAGCACACATGTCCCCTTAGTATGCAGTGACCAGCGCACATGTCCCCTTATTATGCAGTGACCAGCACACATGTCCCCTTAGTATGCAGTGAACAGCACACATGTCCCCTTAGTATGCAGTGACCAGCGCACATGTCCCCTTAGTATGCAGTGACCAGCGCACATGTCCCCTTAGTATGCAGTGACCAGCGCACATGTCCCCTTAGTATGCAGTGACCAGTGCACATGTCCCCTTAGTATGCAGTGACCAGCGCACATGTCCCCTTAGTATGCAGTGACCAGCGCACATGTCCCCTTAGTATGCAGTGACCAGCGCACATGTCCCCTTAGTATGCAGTGACCAGTGCACATGTCCCCTTAGTATGCAGTGACCAGCACACATGTCCCCTTAGTATGCAGTGACCAGCACACATGTCCCCTTAGTATGCAGTGACCAGCACACATGTCCCCTTAGTATGCAGTGACCAGCACACATGTCCCCTTTCAATGCAGAGACCAGCGTGCGTGCACTTACCTGGAGCCCTGGAGCAGCTGCTCTTCTCCAAGTCCCGACCCCCTCACCGACACCGCTGCTGGTAACTTGACTCTGGACTTCGGAGGTGCTTCGGTTGGAGGCTCTGCTGTGCTGCTGTCTTGAAATCTGGATTGCCACCCATGCAGTTTACCAGGCCAGGCCAGCCCTCTTTTCTGCATCGGCCCCACGTTGGAAGATGGATGGAGGAGGAGCCGGAGGTGGGTGGGGCCGGGCGGCTGGGGCCAGTAATCGGCGCGGAGGACGAGGAAGATCCTCCTCCGCTGACAGCGGCGCTTTGGATGATGGGTCCTCTCTGCTCTGGAGACCGTGACGTCACTGGTTGCTAGACGCTAAGCGGCTGGTGATCTAGCAACCAGGTCTCCAGGGCAGGGCAGTCGCCGGCCGCGGCCAGTAAGTGACAGCGTGAGTGCCTCCATGCATATTGACTGACCCAAGAAACTGAGCGGCCTTTTCTGTAGGGGGATCAGATCGGCCCGGGGGGAAATTGCCACCCTGCCCCCCGGACCAGCCCGCCCCTGCCTGCAGCCACTGTCTCAGTAATCTATGAATGAATAAACTGCAAGTGGCACCATGGCCAACTTACTGCAGAAGGACCAGACAGCTGCCGCATATTAAACTGCTACGTTTTAGTGTGCGACAGGTGTGAACGGGCCCTTAGTGATTGCTCAGGTCTAGACAATAGTAACAATTATACAGTAAAAGGATCATCCAGCACAGGACTTTCCTGTTTGTCCATCCTAGGTGGGAGCTAGGAGGAGAAACGTGCTGCAGGACTCGAGGCACACACGTGACATCATTGGCTGGTAGGGATGCCCGCATCCCTAGCAACCAATGACTGCTGCTCTCTGGACCACCACTTGTGGGCAGTCTGCCATTTTAGTCATGGCTCTATGAACCTATGAGCCTGGGCAGCAGGTGAAGTCATGGGCATTATGTTTGAGGAGACTCATCTATTCTTTCCACATATGAAGGAAGATAACCGGATTCAGAGGAATTGGCAGAGAAGGATAGTTAGGAGTGGGGCAGATCAGTATTATGTAATCCCTCTACTGTAGTGTTGTGGAGGAGGTGCTAGGAGAGAGAGACTGCAGCTGTCACCTGTGCCCTGCCTCCTAACATAGTGCTGGGTCATGTGACTCTTCTCTCCCCCTTGTCCTGGCCCTGCTTCCAGTAGTATAAGGAAATATTTTATAACCTCCCCATGAATTGTAGTGATAATGAGACACAAGAATGCGTTCATATCTGAGTGACATGGGAGCCTCACATTTTTTGAGCACTTTTTTTTTTGGCATAACAGAAATGCAGGTGATTTGGATATGCTCAGATGTGAATGGTGCCTAAGCGCAACAGCACCAAAGTGCCTCAGTCATATGCTATATTGATCTACTGAATATACGTTACCCCATCCCTAAATCTACTGATCAGTGTGTAGAATTGCTCATGCCCAGTAAGTAAAAACTGGAACAGCGAACAAAGCAAAAAAAAAAAAAAGAAAAACAGGAAATACAGCGAGACAACACTGCATGCCGCTGTGACGCATTTAATCGCTGTATACTCCAGTTGCTTGAAACAATTACCATTAACAGTGACTAAATGCATTGCAGCAGTTTGCTGTGTTGCTCCACCATATCAGTTAGCCTCTGTTAACATCTGCGTGTTCTGGTAATGCACACAGAAATGAAAGTTTCCACACATAACACATGCAAAAAAATTTGTTACTTGGTAATGACACCCCAAGTGCCAAAAGCCAATTTGTGCTTTTGTAACACGCAAAAACACACAAAAATGTGTCAAAATGCATAGTAAATAAAATAAGCAAGCCAGAACACGCCATGGGCTACTTTGCCACATTTGTCGCACTTAGAGCAACCCACTGAAATCAATAATAATTACAAACAAATGTGCAGCGCTAAACAGATGATAAATGAAAATTAACATGAAAAATGACATAAGTGGTAAAATGCATAAAAAGTCCATAAAGAGAAAAGGTCCCCAGTGAAAAACGTGAAAGGTTCCAAGGTGATGTATATGATCCAAATGAACAACAGATCCCAACACCGACAGAGGAGACAATTAATATGCGCTCACCAGAAAAGGTGAATTATCATACGATAAATGGGTCAGATGGACTCATATAATAACAGATGAATCTTCCGCTGGTGACTAAAATTACAGATGCTTGAGTTTGCAATCACCGGATGAGCGTGGTAAGATAGTAATAAACTCATTCCCCAAGTGACATGTAAGGAATAATGCAAAACAAATCAAATATAGTGTAATACCGCTTTAAAATTTATTAAGAAACAGAAAAGGGGTACACTTACAAATGGGCAATTACCTTTGAAGAAATCACATTTGATGAAACGCGTCAGTATTTTGCCTCAGACAGCTAGGACCATGCCAAAGACTGCATGCATTGTGTGTCTTTTACATGCTGCCTAAAGTCCCTGGCCGTTTGTAAGTGTACCCCTTTTCTGTTTCTTAATACATTTTAAAGTGGTATTACACTATGTTTGATTTGTTTTGGATTATTCCTTACATGTCACTGGGGACTTTTTCTCTTTATGGACTTTTTATGCATTTTACCACTTATGTCATTTTTCATGTTAATTTTCATTAATCATCTGTTTTGAACTGCACATTTGTTTGTATTTATTAGTTTGTTTCAACTTATGTCGGTTGATTGTGTCAGCTGCTTTGCACTTTTTTTAGGTTAAAGCAGCACATCCTACTTTATATTACATTGAAATCAATAAGCTGCTCTATGCTTTCCGCCCAAAAAAATAAATAAAAAAAGCTAGTAAACAATGCTTTACAGGTGCATGTCATGTGTAAACGGGGCCTTAATACTTTTAGAAACTATTGGTTTAAGGGCAGAAATTAGCAATTAGCCAATTAGCACGTATCTGAGCACTCACCGCTCTGGCAGTAGCTCGTGTCCTCAGAAACTACAACCCCACTGAGCCCCATGCTAAGATGGATCACGCATTAAATCTGGCCCTGTTACTCAAGAAACTGCTCCAATACTGTCACTATGAAGTACATAAAGAACTGTTGCACCTGAATGCCATAGTTTCACCTCTGTTCCCTGTCATCTTGGGTATTCCATGGATACAGGCGCATAACCCCCGCATTAACTGTGGCTTGGGAAGAATCTAGTTTTTATCCCCTTACTGCCAGCAGCACTGCCTATCCAAGCCACCAATTCATTCACCTACTTTGCTGGGTATGGACTCTGTTGTTGAGGCATGTCTATTGGTTCCTGCAGTTTACCATAATTTCCTTGCTGTATTCAGTATAAAGGGAGCCAAAGCTCTTCCTCCCCACAGACCATAGGATTGCCCAATTGAGCTTCTTCCTGGAGCTGAAAAACCATTTCGACGAATCTTTCCTCTAAAAGAACTCGAACTTTCAGATCTGAAGGAGTAGATTGATGACAGCTTGAAGGAAGGTTTTATTCGTCCCTCCACATCCCCAGCTGGTGCAGAGATTTTCTTTGTAGAGAAAAAAGGACCATTCCTTTTGTCCTTGTGTGGACTACTGTGAACTGAACAAAATCATGGTCAAACCCTACCCTTTACCCTTGGTACCCAGACTTGTATAAAGTACTTGAAATTTCTACTTGAGTAAAAGTACAAGTGCTCGATCAAAAAGTGACTTGAGTAGAAGTGGAAGTGCTCGCAGAAAAAGTTACTTAAGTAGAAGTACTAAAGTATTCAACATTTTTTTTACTTAAGTATTGCAAGTAGTTTTTTCAAAAAATTTGCTACTTAAGTACTAAAAGTAAAAAGTACCAGTAGTTTTGAAAAAAAAATTCTACTCAAGTACTGAAAGTAGAAGTAGAAGTACTGTGTTATGTAGTTATTAAAGAAGTCAAAAGTTTGAACATCATATTGTTTTTTATTATTTCAAATGATTTATTCAAATGATTAACCTGTGTTTGTTAGTAGTTTCTTGATGCACTTTAAGCGCTGTAGCACCATTTATTTGTTTGTTTCATATTTTCTTTTTATTGGAAAGATTTGGTATAGCAGCTTTTATTATACACAGCCTTTATTTTCATATGCGCTGATTTACAAATGACATTATACACATTTTTTTGAGCTTTATGCAACCTGCCATCTATTGTTCTGGCAGTGGTAATTTTTTTAAAAGTAACGAGTAACTATGCAGCACAAAAAAAAAAATACTTGAGTAGAAGTATTGAAATCATCGAAAAAATGTAGTGAAGTAAAAGTAGAAGTAGGAGAAAAAAATTCTACTCTAGGAAAGTACAGATACCGCATTTCGGTACTTAAGTACAGTACTTAAGTACAGTACTTAAGTAGTTCTACTTCGTTACTATACATCTCTGTTGGTACCAGAACTATACTCTGATCTGCCACCATCTTCTCAAAATGAGATCCTATTTATTTGGAGAAAGCTGCAAGGGATTCTACTGCTGAGAGCCAGGTGGTTAGTGTATTGCTGGAGTGGGTTGTGAGTAGTACCAATGCTCTAGGAACTATTTACTATTGTTCCATTACTCCTGGAACACTGTTCCGGTGTTTCTGCTCTTTGGGAAAAGGTCTTGCTTTCCTATTGTTTCCATCTACTACTTTCTAGAGGCAAAAGTTTGCTATTGCTGGAAGCATGGACTTTCCCGGCACAACAATATGACACTAATGTCGTAAAAAAATATATTTTTATTAGAAAATAATTAAAAGAAGTTTGAAATAAATATAACAAAAAAGTATATATAGATATTTTTACATTAAAGTCATTATTAAAAACAGATCATATATATAACATCACAGTGGGTGTATAGATACCATAAAGACCTAATGTACATTCTCCTGAAGAAGCGTTATACTAAAACGCGAAACATGTAGAGAAAACTACAGTCTGCAGTGCTTCCCTCATCACCGGATACTTATTGGCATCTATCATGACCTGTGTATAAGTATTAGCTCTTTATGGTATCTATACACCCTAGTGGTGACTGAGGGTTATCCACATTTCATGACTGTGATGTTATATATATGATCTGTTTTTAATAATGACTTGATTGTAAAAATATCTATATATACTTTTTGTTATATTTATTTCAAACTTCTTTTAATTATTTTCTAATAAAAATATATTTTTTACGACATTAGTGTCATATTGTTGTGCCGGGAAAGTCCATGCTTCCAGCAATAGCAAACTTTTTCCACATTTAATAAATAGGACGTGGCACGGGTTTTACAAATGGTGTCCGCAAGGGCCATCTTGTGGTGACACTTTACTACTATATATTTTACTTTCTAGAGGCGCTTTAGAATCTGAAGGCTACATTTTGCTTGACTTCACCCCTCAGGGACTATGATCCTGTCCTATTCCATGATCACCCTGAGTGAGAGAGCAATCCTAATCTTAATGGTGACCAGAAGAAACTCACCATAATCCAGGATTGGTGGGAGGCAGCTTGGCCACCTTGTTTGTAATTCAGTTGTTGTTGTTGAACTTTTCTGCCCTGGGAGTCTGGTGTTCCTAAAGTGGTTCTAAAGGCAGAAGTTTTTTTATCTTAATGCATTCTATGCATTAAGATAAAAACCTTCTGTGTGCAGTTCCCCCCTCAGCCCCCCTAATACTTACCTGGACCCATCTCGATCCAGCGATGTTGCACGAGAGCCTCAGCTGTCTCTAGGGACTCTCCCTCCTTATTGGCTGAGACACAGCAGCAGGCGCCATTGGCCATTTTGCTGGCACAGGTTTAGAAGTCTCAAAGACACAACAGGAAGTAAAAACGCATCTCTTCAAACAAGGGAAATGCCCTCTAAGACAATTGTCACAAAACTCAGATATCCACTATGAAATATTTCACCTGTTTTTTTTCTCACACTTTTAGTTCTGGTGATGATGGTCAAAAGGACAAATGAAGAAGTTTTAACAATTTAGAAAAAAAAAAAAAGTTTTCGGTTTTAGATATTCTTTAGCTCAGCGTTACATTACAGCTATTCTTTGCACAAGCTTGCAATGTAATTTTGGATCTGGAACACTGGATCTGAAGTTCCTCTCTGTTTTTGTAACTTTTTTTTTTCCTCACCTTTTTGTAACTTTAAGCCTTTAACCACTTGCCGACTGCCTAACGCCGATCTACGTCGGCAGTCAGCCCCTCACAGGCAAAGTGACGTAGGGCTACGTCACTAGCTTGTGAGGGTCTAGGGAGCGAGCGCGCGCCCCCGGAGGCGCGCTCCCGCTCCCGCGTGGTCACGGACCCCCCCGCACGTGTGACCAGCGGACCCGATGTCCGCCGGTCACTCGGCGATCGGCGGGGGAGAGGGAGAAAATCAGGCAGCTTGTGTAAACAAGCCACCTGTCATTCTCCCCGGTGTATGAAGGCTGATCATACGGTTCTACTATGTAGAACCGTCGATCACTCTTCATACATCTGAAGCCACAGCCAATCACAGTAGAAATCACGCCCCTAGGGACACAGCCCCTCCCTCTCTAATAAAGTTAACCCCTTCACTACCAGTGTATTTTTACAGTAACAGTGCATATGTATAGCACTGATTACTGTAGAAATGTCACTGGTAACCCCAAAAGTGTCAAAAATGTCAGTCAAGGGTCCGATCTGTCCACCGCAATGTCGCAGTACCGCAAAAAAAATCGCAGATCGCCGCCATTACGCGTTTAAAAAAAACAACAAAAATGACAAAAATCTTTCCCTTTTTTAGTAAACGCGATAACTTTTGCGCAAACCAATCAAAATACGCTTTTTGCGATTTTTTTTACCAAACATAGGTAGCATAAAACAAATTGGCCGAAAATGTTAAAAAATTTTGATTTTTACATTTCTTTTGGGGGGAATTTCATATAAAAAAATGTGAAAAATATTGCTATTTTTGCAAAATTGACGCTCTTTTTTTGTTTATAGCGCGTGATCAAAAAATCGCACAGGTGATCAAATACCACCAAAAGAAAGCTCTGTTTGTGGGAAAAAAAGGACGCCAAATTTGTTTAGGTACAGCGTCGCACGACCGCGCAATTGTCCGTTAAAGTCACGCAGTGCCGAATCGCAAAATACCCCCTGGTCAGGAAGGGGGTAAAATCTTCCGGGGTTTAAGTGGTTAAAATGATCTAGCAAGTTTCAAACAATATATGCAATCACCGTACAGTTCCGGAGCTCCTAATTCCATTGCTTCAAAAATGTTCTATTTGACAATTATATATTAAATTATGAAGGGAATTAATGTACCTTGTTGAGAATGTCTGATGGAAAAACTTTCATTGTATTAGACTTTAATAGGTCTTGCTAAGTGTGACTGCCTTGACTATACATTAGTGACCTAATCTAATTCACAGGAGTCAATTATCTGCCTGTGTATTATAATCTTTTGGAAAGTGCAGTGATAGAGTAATGACAAGCTGTAACCAAGGGTGGTCTGTGCTCTTGAACAAATAAAATGACAAAAGGTCTGATGGCCTTTTACTGCGGAGGACAAAAGAATGAGTTACAGCTCCCCTGCTGCACAATTTTCCCAAATATATTCATGAAGGCCTACACATTGCTACTCTTGCAGTTCGTAGGGAATAGTGGCTAGATGGGAAAATATAAACATAAACAACAATTTAACAGGTTTTTTCTTTCTTTTATCCTTTCATTGCTGGCTTTTGTTTTTTTTTTTTTTGCTATAATGAACATTACTGGCATAAAAATGCAATTAAATCCCCCAAACAATATAGCGTTTCTTAAAGTAGAGGATCCATAGAATACATTTTTTGGCAGTTGCAGTATTTAGTATAACTAAAGTCAAAACTTTTTTTTTTGTTTCGGATAAAGTGAAGAGGGATTAGAACACCTGCCAGTTTTTTATTGCTGTCTGTGGCCCTGTTAAGGAGATTCTCCCTCTCTATTTGTCCTGTTTACCATTATCATTGAAAGTAAAAGAAAACCCCAAATTTCGGGTTGTCCCCTGAAAAGAAATAGAGGGGAAATCTTCCAATGGGGACACTAGTTCTGGTGACTTGGGGTCCCCAAGGAATTCCCTCTCACTTCCTGTTTGGCTATGGGGCAGGAAGTGAACGTAAATCTCCCCAATGGGACACAGATGGTGAAAAAAAAAAAATATGACAGGAGTTATAACACTCCAAATTGATAAAAAAGATTTAAAAAAAAAAATGCCCATATTTTTACTTTAACCAGTTCCTGCTCGGCCTACAGTACAATGACAACTGGGCGGGACATTCACCATTCCAGGTGGACGTCATATGACATCCTCCCGGGCCATGCTGCGGTGCAATCTAGGACCCCCTGCGTTCACTGGACACAGCAGATGACTGATCAGTGTACTGCGTGTGATTTCTGTGACCAATCACAGCAGATCACATGACAATTGTACACAATGGATGGTTTTGATTCACGCCATCCATTACTATTGTGTACTATTGTGTTGATCACATGGTAAAGACCAGGCCAATCACAGCTAACCACAACAGTAAACACTGAAAGGAGAAGTACAGCCAAAGCCCATTTGGCTGTATTTCTCCTGTGGAATACAAGAGTGCAGTTCGTTCTGCACTCCTGTGATCTGTTTTCAGCAGACAGCGGGTTGAAGTCCGCTGTCTGCTGATGTCACAGAGCCGGACCAGGCTGGGGCAAGTTTGCGACAATGGAGTCGGGATCTACCTACATGCCTGGACCAGGACCCAGGGCAGCCTCTCAGCGAGCTGCTGAGAGTCTGAGCCGGCCACCCCCTCCACAGCCCAGAACTCCAGTGAGCGTGGGAGGGGAAGAGCAGAGAGCTGCTGACTGACAGTCACCAGCTCTCTGCTCAAGGAGAACTAAGCGATTGGTGGTGTTATCGCTTGGTTCTCAGTCTTAGAGGCACTGGGAGACAGATGCAGCATCGGACAGATGCTGCATCCACCTAGGTAAGTATGATTAATAAATTTAAAAAGCCCCATGCTTCTCTTTGAATGAATTGATTTCATTTAGTGAAAATTATTGCTTATAACAGTGAAAATCACTGGTATAAGCAATCATAATGTGTGAAAAAAAAATCCTAATCACTTTTCTAAAGTAATACAGTGTTACCATGGTAACACTGTATTGCTCTGGTCACAGGATGTTAAAAAAGGATCATAAAAAAAAGATAAAATAATAAAATGTAATAAAAAAAATTAAAAATAAAATATTAAAAATTTGTATTTGTTTTTTCTTTTACATAATGTTACCTGTCAGTGTCCCTAATCACCAGTTATATGATGACACTGTACTGCACTGGTGACAATATGTTAAAAAAATAAAAAAATTGTGGAATTTTTTTTTTTTTACAGTTTTTTTAATTTTTAAAAAAATTGTGACAAAAAAATTACATCAGAAAACTCACCATGAATTTTACTAAATACCTTGGATTGTCTACTTTTAAAAAGAGGTAATTTGGGTGATATTTATGCTATTTGTGGACTATAACTCTCCTACAGACTAAATAATAAACACTGATTTGGGTTGTTTTTACCAAAGAGATGTAGCAGAATACAGTTTGGACAAAATTTATGAAGACAGATTATTTATTTGCAATTTTGTTTTTTTTTTTTACACAATTATCTTTTTTTTTTGTTTATTTAGCAAAAAATAACAAAAAAAAAAAATAGTGGTGATTAAATACCCCCAAAAGAAAGCTCTATCCGTGTGAAAAAAAATTATGTCTATTAAATATCTAGTTCCCGTCCAGCCTATAGAAGATTCATGGCCGGACAGGATGCCCCTTGTTCTGGGTGAGCCTCATATGACATCCTCCCAGTCACGCCACTCATGCACGCCCCCACTGGGGGCACGCAGAGTGGCAATAGGGCACAGTGCATCACCCATCAGGGTAAAGAGCCAATTATGTTGCAGCATATCAGTGTCCATTAGTGCAGCCTTATCAGTGCAGCCTCATCAGTGGCTTCAGTGCCACCTCATCAGTTCCCATCAGTGCAGCCTCATCAGTGCCCGTCAGTGAAGCCTATCAGTATCCATCAGTGCAGCCTATCAGTGCCCATCAGTGCAGTCTATCGGTGCCCATCAGCCAAGTCTACCAGTGCCTGTCAGTGCAGTCTCATCAGCACACCATCAGTGAAGGAGAAAAATTACATATTGGGAAAACTTTATAACAAATGAAGAAAAAAAAATGTTCAGTCTTTTTTAATTTGTTTAGTGTAGCCCTAAGGAGCTGCTGAGAATTACACTTCTTGGGTTCCCCTGGGTTACTATTAGCAACTGACAGCAGACACACGGCATTAAAGGTTCTTGGCTCAGACAATAATCAGTCCAGTGGAATTGTTTTTTGTGTTTTATTTAGAACTAGGATGGGAGAAGGGATGAGTGGGATACTCCAACTAGTAACTATGCACAAATCTGAGGACAACTGACAGTAGAATGCGGCAAGGCCACTGCTTCACCTTGCCACTGAGGTAAAGATAAGATTACTGTTCCTGTATTGAATATTCTCTTTACGGTTAACAACTTGGCACCCCCTTTACTCTCACTGCCTGTGTGCTGACACCCGCCCGCTGACTCTAGCCACTGGAGTGGTCCCCTTCCTGGGCAGACCCATTGGCAAGCTCCCCTGTACTTACGGACACTGTTTTTCCAGAGTTGCTCTGCCTTCACCTCCACAGTCAGCTTCACTGGACCTCTGGGTACAGCCACACCACTGGTTTACTAGGCCGACTGCCTACGACCACCCTCACAGCTGCAGAAGAGGAGACAGCCCTCACCCTCCTTCTGGGACTTGGATGCCTCATATGCTCCTGGCTTTTATACCCTACCCCATGATGCACCACACTCTGTGCCAAACCCATGGGACAGTATCTAAGCCTGTGTGTCATTGCTTGGGTTTCCTCCACTGTCCAATGTATCTCTCCATTGGATGCAGTGGGGACACTCCCTCAGCCTAAATGAATCACACATGGAACACATGAGCATGCCTAACTAATAATCAGGCTCCCCTGATAAGCAGCAGGAGCTACTAGGCTTTACCTACCTAGCACCTACCAAGAGGGTGCTACATCAGCAAAAATAAAAAACCCAGTGGTGACTAAATACCACCAAAAGAAAGCTCTATCTATCTTAAAGAATTATACAAATTTCATATGGGTACAGAGTTGCATAACAGTACAATTCTCATGTAAAGTGTGACAGCACTGAAAGCTGAAAACTGGCCTGGGCAGGAAGGGGCTAAAAGTGCCCAGTAGATGAGTAGATGCCCAGTAGATGAGATGTAAACTAAATAAACACCAAAATATGTCCAGCCCTAAAACTGTGTGCATGCAAGAAACAGACAAAAAAAAACCCCATGGTACCCCAAATTGTCAAAAGATTAAAAACCTTTATGGCTCATTAGATTGGAGTTAACAGTTAGTGAAGGATCTCGAATAGTTAATCTCACTTTGGCATACATAGGAATTCCTAAAAGGTGTTGAACAGCAACAACCAACATTTACAAAGGCACTTGCATCATATGTGTTCATGGAAGTTCTTCCTTTAAAATGGTTTCCTTTTTTAAGTATTTTATCGCCTTTATTTTTTGTGTTTTTGTTATTTTTTTTTTATTTATGTGAAAGCACATATGGATTCAAAGGTTCTGTTTAATCTCCTATTTAAGAATTCAACATATTTAAGTACAAAGGAACAACATACATGACACACCATAGAAACAGAGGCAGGTCCACGTAAGGTAAACAGATATATACCAACATCCATAGGTGGTGTACGTTCAGTCAACTGACATCATTAACAGCCTATTTAGAAGTACGTCTTTTGAGGAAAGAAACAACAACAGCCCAGATGTTCACATGAGCATGTCCTTTGGAAGAGCCTTTTTGATACCCTATGCCAAATTCTCTTAGGAAAAAGGACACATAAAAAAAATTAATAAATTAAAAAAAAAAAAAAAAAAAACAGAGAGGAAAAAAGCCTGCAGAGGTAAAAAATGAATAAATAAATAAATAAAAAGGTGTATTGGGGAGGGAAAGAGATGAAGCAAAGAAGAAATGCAGTGTGGGGGCAAACCTCATGACTGGATTCCAGAGGTGGATTTACAGTTAAACCTTTGTGGAGATAAAGGAGACAAAATTGGAAGAGAAACAGAAGTGGTTCCAAGCAGTTCACATTAGGCTATGAGATTCTGATTTCTCCTCCTCTCTGGCAAGCATGCTTTCAATATACTCAATATTGTTCAATTCACAAGCCCGGGCAGCTAGAGATGGGGGTCTAGACTGACGCCAACATCTGTCAATAACAGACTGAAGTGCCGTCAAAAAAGTATCTAATCAAACTCTTCTTAATCTGTTTGTAGGATCCCAGCAGCATAAAAGAGTACTGTAATTTGGTTTTTTGCTTGGGGTATTTACCCCCCATCAGAGTGTCATATAATTGTAGTATTTTGTCTCAAAAGGAAATAATGCATGGACAGGTACCCCATATATGTAGCATGATGCCAGGAACCTGCAAACAACGCCAACACAATTTAGAAATAGAAGGGTCAATTTTATGAATGGTTGTAGGGCAAGTCGTACCATAGTGAGAGAGAGAATCTTCTATACTTACTAGCCCTGTGCACAAAGCAGCCCTGAACCTCCTCTTCTCGCCTCCCCCACCTTTCTGTCCAGTGCCCCCAAGGGAAGCTGCTTCCTATTGGAGCTCTTATGCAGGCTCGCTCCCAAGCCCTACTGCTGTGTCCACTGAGACAAAACAGCAGGATTCAGACCCGCTCCCTCGTCACTGGGTTTGATTGACAGCACTGGGAGTTATTGGCTCCCGGTGCCCCAGTAAAGCCAGGGAGACACAGAAGTGAGGGGAGAGAAGAGCTGCAGACATGCACAGCGCTGGTTCCAATGAGTGCTCAGGTAACAATTAGGGGAGTGAGGGACCATATTCAATACCTAAACATGTTTTACTTCAATGCAAGGAACGCATTAAAGTGGTTGTAAACCTCAGTCATGGAATCTGAGCAAAGCACAAATATCTGTAGTGTTTACATATCTCTCGCCAAAGCTCTAAGTGTCATTTCTCTCTGGTGCTTTGTTCCTCTGTTATCAGCATGAGTCACTTCTGAGAGTTTTCCAGACAAATGAGATAACATTTGTGTTGGGGATGAGAGCTCAGCACAGAGCTTGTCTAATCACAACACAGTTCTTCTGCTGTGTGGAGGGGGGGTGTTCCTTTCCTCCAATCAACTCTTACACACTGTAACTGTAGCATCTCTGCCCCACTTCTCTGTGCTCCTGACTAGGGATGATCGAACGGTTCGGGTCGACCATCGGTTCGACCCGAACATTGACTGTTCGAGGTTCGGCCGAATTCCAAACTTTTTTGCTAAAAAAAGTTCAGAATTCGGCAACCAGAACCGACCAAAATGCAATGGGACAGGAACTGGGCTTTAAAAGCAAGTGATTGGACCAGAACCATCAGTAAAAGCCAATTTAGGGGGCAGGAGAATGCTAGGAATGTGATTGGAGTGACTAGGGGGTCCAGAGGCCAATCATTAGTGAATACGCCCCTCAGTATATAAGATAGCCCCGCCAAATCTCTACCATTTTAATACAGGGATGTGGAAGAGAGTGGAAGCAGTTCTGTTACTTCTGCTCTCAAAGTGTCATTTAGCAATTATATGTGTGAGGAAAGGGATATCTAGTGTAGTTAGGGTACTATTTTCCACTATAGTTAGATTTAATAATCTAGTTTCTGTAGGGAAAGTGTTAAGTGTAAGGGGACCGTAGTGTAGTGTAGGGTTAACTGACTCTGACTGCTATGGTAGGGTGACAAAACCCTTCAATGTCATGGTGACCGCTATAGAGAAAAGATCGTTTCTCTTAGAACACTTATAGAACTGGATAGTGGCTTCTCCCCTGTCACCCGGCTTTTTGTTGCAGGCGTTTATAGGGCTTTTTTGAGGACATGTTTGGAGTCAGGCATGACATGTGAACTTCTGTGTAGGGGTATATATACACACAAACACATGTATGTATATACATGCTACTTTCACACCTATATATGTGTATGTGTATACATACATGTGTGTGTGTATATATACCCCTATATTCAATAAAAATATTTTGGATGAAAAAAAAAATATATACCCCTACACAGAAGTTCTGATTTTATGCCTGCCTCCAAAAACCCCCAAAAAATGCCCAAAAAAATGCCTGCTACAAAACCGGCAAGGTGTGAAAATAGCGGAGCCACTATCCTGTTCTATTGCAATTCTAATACAAACAAACTTTTTTTTCTGGTTCTGGACATGCTACAGAGCTGAAACTTCACATGCACACTTTTTAGACCCCCCCAGACACTAAATGCAAAGAAATCTCACTTTTTTTTTTTTTTCAATAATTTTTTCAATAATTGGCTCTCTATCAAAAAATGACAATTTTTAAGAACTTTTTTTTTGTGTAATTAATAGTCCCTGGGGCATGACCCAGAACCCTAGGCACTTTTTAGGGGCATTTATTGGGTTTTAGGGCTTCAAAATGGTGTTTTTGATTACCAAAGTTCGGGTCCCATTGATTTCAATGGGGTTCTGAAACCCGGGCCGAACTTTCGAGAAGTTCGGGTGTTCTGGTCGAACTGAACTTTTGAAAAGTTCGATCATCCCTACTCCTGACAGATGAAGAAGGATTTTAACATGATTCTGCCCTTTTGAAGGGGTGTAGGGAAGAGATTATAGCAGATAAACAAGTAAAACCTATGTAGGAGGATTTGTTTATTCTCTGTGATCTGTGATTATTCTCTATCATCTGAGGCTGTTCACCTCACTGGGTATATGTGAAGGTTTACAACCACTTTAAGGTAAAAAATGTGTAGGCTTTAGAACCACTTTAATGACACCTCAAACGCAGTGCAATTTTGCTGCGATTGTCGTGTGAATGCAGAAAACGCGACAAAATACATGTGAAAAAAAAAGCTGTGAATCTTGTTGCCCAAAAAGGTGTAGGAGCTTCATTGGCGCATTAGTCATGCATAGGGCAGTCTATCTAAGTGAACATGCTGCTCTATGCATGATGCACAGAAACACATGAAAAACGCACAAAAAAATACGAATGGAAACGCGTTCCTGCTAGTCTAACATCAATATAGCCCTAAGTTCTACTATTCTACTATGTGAAATGATAAACAATGTCAAAATCCACAATCTTTATGTGCAACTGTGTTTCATTCACCACACAAAAAACGTCCTTGGAAATGGATCCATCACCTTTAACCAGATACATTATCCACAGCACAGTGTGTGTTCTGAATTCCACATCAGATTTGCTTCAATTGTGTTATCCACCATCACCTTTAGAAAGGCTCATTATCGGATGGGATGGACCTCAAATTGCAAAGGTCAGATGCACATTTTCACCATTATCTCCAGGCCTCTTATAGAAAAAAATACATCCAGGATAGAGATCCCGTAACTGAATAAAGGATAAAGGTTTTCTTTTCTATCTTTCTAACTCCATCTCCCTAAATTCTCCCAATGTGGGAAGGATAGAAATATAAAATACATGCCCATTGTGTGATACTACATTTAAAAAAAAAAAGAAATCTGAATAAAAGACTCAAAGTTGCACCTTCATTACATAAGATCACCGAGCACTATGATAACCAAAATTCAAGTATAGATACACGATCTTCCCCATAGGGTCACAGCAAAACAAAAATCTCTGGCTGCCTTGAATCGTATTGGTGGTAAATCCCAGGCTTGTCCCTACACTTAGGTAGGTACCATCATGACTCCTGCTTAAACTTGTTCTATGCATTTTGTCAAATGACTTCATCAGGAGAAAAAGCAGGGTGCAGCATCACAGCATAATATTCACAGCATAATATACCGCCTGCCAGCAATTAATTCCTTCACTACCACCAGCAATTAAAGTATAACTAAAGGCAAAACTTTTTATAAGTTTTGGACAGAGGGGAGAGGGATTAGAATGCTTGTCAATTTTTTTTTTTTTTGGTGTCCGTGCCCCCGTTAAAAGATAGGTTCACCCAAAAATTAATAAATGCACATCTTTTTGCAGGTAAAAAAAAATGTGCATATAATATTTTTTGTATTAGGAGACACTAAAGCATTACACCAGCGATCAGGAGATAGCTGATGCCATGCATGTCTCCTGCACACTGTCAGTCTATCTGCTGTCTATCTAGGACTACAAGCAGACAGCCGCTAAGGCTTTTGGGACTTGTAGTTCATTCATACACAGAGCTCTGTGTATGAATGCTACTTTCAAAAACTGAAAGCTGCTACGGAACTTCTCCCCTTACTGCTGCCATAGGCGGCAGCGGCGGCGGGGGTCATGGGGTCATGTAACATGTTCCCAAAGGTGGACTTATCCTTTAAGGAGATTCATCCTCTCTATTTGTCCTGTTTACCATTATCATTGAAAGGAAAAGGAAAGAAATTTTCAAATTTTGGGTTGTTCCCCAGAAAGGTAATAGAGGAGAAATCTTCCAATGGGGGACACTAGTTCTAGTGACCTGGGGGTCCCCAATGAATTCCCTTAAATTGCAGGGATTTTCTCTCACTTCCTGTTTGGCTATGGGACAGGAAGTGAAGGAAATTCTCCCCAATGGTACACTAAAAAAAGAAATCTGACAGGGGTAATAACCCTCCTTTTCCTTATTTAAAATAGAAAAAAAAGTTTTGCCTATAGTTAGTTCCACTTTAAGTTTTTCACTACAGTACTGCAGTGGTGACAGATACAATATTGCAACAATATTGCAGCACCACTTAAAGGACTAAAATATTGTATCTCCCGCTACCGAATGAAGTTCCCTGGCTTAATGTATGACCTCGTTCCTCCAACACTGTGAACTCTTCCATAAATTCTCCATAACTCCTCATTGCACTGCTCCTTCTGTTGTATTCTTTATAATAACTTTAAAGGTGATCTCTGGGTGGATATAAAAGACACAAATTGATGTAGGGCTATAAAAATTTTTACATCATTAAATATATTTTTAAGAGCAATCAGATTGACCTGGTATCAGTCTATTGCAGTCCCTGTTAAGCAGAGCTGGGGTGTGAGATGAAGAAGCAGCTACAAGGACCCAATCAGTACACATGCTAGGATGAGCACTGTGCTGCTTCTTTTTTATTTGTCATTACATGGGGGGGGGGGGGGGGGGGTCCCTGACAATCTGAACTCAGAGGAAGTGGGTTTTGAGTGATGCTGGCTATCAGACTGGGGACATCTAGAGGCAGAAAAAAGCACTGCAGGGTAAAGTAAATCTTTAAATTGAAGCTGAATATTGCAGCAAAGCTGGCTATGCTATTTTATATTTTAATGAGCTATTTATTTTTATCTATTAATTTTATTGATTACTTTGACTGGCATTCTGGTTTCACCCTCCTTATGATTATTTTTGATCCTTCATAATGACTATAGAAGACGTGCAGTGAATTTTACTAACAGCACCCCGGAGTGATATAAAAAGCATCAGCTGATTTAAAGTGATACTAAAGATTATTTATTTTATTTTATTATTAAAATGAAAAATATATCATACTTGCCTGCTCTGTACAATGATATAGCACAGTGAGTTATATTGATAATGCACAGTGATATTGCACACAGGGAGTGGTCCCTTACTTCCTCTTTTTCTATCCCTTAGCAAGCCAGGTGCTAGGGGTGCACTCATGCAGGCCTGCTCTTTAGCCAGTCTGTGTGCATCCATAGACATACACAGCACCAGTAAGCCACTCCCCTGCTTCTCCTTGTGAGACCAGGGACAAAGGGGAGTGGTGCTGCACGTAGGGGGTGGGTAGATTAGGTAGTGGGGAGATTTTACCTTAGCGCAGATAATCCATTAAGGTGAAAAGAAACATTTTGAGTTTAGAATCACTTTGAAATTATACTAAAGGTATTTTTTCCTTTTTTTCAAAATAGCAAGCATGCTATACGTACCTGCTCTATGTAATGGTTTTGCACAGAGCAGCCCCGATCCTCTACTTTTTGGGTCCCCCGCTGGCCGTCCTGGCTCCTCCCCCTTTCCGAATGCCCCCAATAGCAAGCCTTTTGCTATGGGGGCACTCGAGTAGGGCTACTCATGAGCTGCGCTCCTGTGAATAGACATTGTCTATTCACACATAGAGCACGGCAGGGCCATGCCCCAGCTCTCTTTTCATTGGCTCACTGGCTGTGATTGACAGCAGCAGGAGCTAAAGAATCCTGCTACTGTGTGAGCCAATCAGGCAAAAGAGACCCCGGAGAGCCACTGCTCTTTTGCACATCGCTGGATCGAGATAGGGGTTAGGTAAGTATAAGGGGGAGGAGGAGCTGCACCCAGAAGATTTTTTACCTCAATGCATAAAATGCATTAAGTAAAAAACCTTCTTCCTTTAGAACCACTTTAACTCACTAGCATAAAAACAGATAAAAGCTGACGTGGCATAGTGCAAAAAATGTACCCAGAGTCTGAACAAAGACATTTTAGACAGATAAAATGCAAATTTGATAATAAAAGATGACATTTAAAAAATATTAACAACAAACTGAAATCCAGCATATTGTTCATTAGTGCCTAAGTGTGAAAAGTCAGAAAGCCTGATTTACAGAGATGTTAAAAAATAGTCAATTAACATTAGGCAATTAGGCATTTTAAATTGTGTATCACCCACATGAACAACAGTAACGATATTCTCCTGCGCATAGTGTGATGGTGCAAATCGGAAGAGAACTTTGCGGTCGCAGGTGGATGTTTTTGCACAGCCTTGCTGCCCTCTAGGACTGGGGTTGTCCTCAGAACACTGCATAAAATAGGTAAAAACAGAGAGCGCATGCCAGGGTGCCAGGAAACCAGACCACATTGGGATGCAGGTAAAATAAAGCAGTTTTTTGGCGCAAACAATAAACGCACAGCAAGAGTGAGGAAGTGAGAGCAGGGACAAGCCGGGGTCAAGCCCAGAAGCGTGTGGTCATCCAAGCCGGGGTCGAGTCCAGAAGCAGGTAATCTGCGGATTCCGGGTCGCTGCCGATGCAGGGTCGAGAGCCAGGAGAGTCGTCAGCCAAGCCAGGTCATACACGGAGGAACACGGAGAACAGAAGACTGCTAGCAGAGATGCACCTTGGAGCACAAACATAAAGGCAAGGACTGCAACCCATCAGGTGATAGATATAGTCAGGTGTGCGGCATCATCACTGTGCGACACCCAGGCAGCAGGGAAGTGATAATGAAATCAAAGAGGCAGCATGTCCAACATGGCTGTCAACAGGTGGGCGAGGTAAGACCTTGACAGCGCACTGGCCTCGTGCATTATCCAACATACATTTATTGAAGATAAATTAAAATATAACTACTCACAAATGTAGGTAGTACTGTATATACGCTTATCAGGCCACTGCAAGTGTCTACAGTCTCCCAGCTTTGCCAAAACTTCCAGCCCAAGGAGGACCTCACCACGATCCCTGCTGGCTAACATGTTTCAAAGGTTGTCCTCGTAGCTTTGATGAAGAAGGACAATCTTCAATACGCGTTAGTCAGTAGGGATGAGCGTGTATACTACCTACACTTGTGAGCAGTTATATTTTATTTTATTTTCAATAAATTTATGTTGGATAATGCACTAGGCCAGTGCGCCCTCTGTTTTATCCATTTTAAATTGATTTAACTCCTATATTGTATTGTACATTTTAATAGATTTATACTCCCAGATTTTCCTTCAATGTGTTCTTTACTGTGGTCTGGTATGTGAAATTGCTGTCCTACTAGAGTGTAATATCAATTTTCATTTATTTTACAATTTTGGTAGTTCAGTCTTTTGCACAATTTATGTTTCATTTTCCTCAATTAGATGCCTTTGGAGAGGCAGCTTGTGGACAATATTAGGTATACAAAGCTTTATGATACTCACGTGAATGCATCCAAGATGTAACAGTATCAAAGTGGGTTTCATATTTTTATTTTATCTATGCACAAGATGTGTGGGCAGATCTTCCATTCTTTGTTTCTGCATAAGAATATCCCTGCTAATGTTGGTCTGGTCAAAGCTGTTCTGTAAATTTTTTGTAAGAGATCAGAGGTAGATCTGGGAATTGTGACTTTAGACAACTGACTTCATGGATAGTGGGTTGGGGTATTTGTTTCTTGGGGCATTTCACAAAATAACCTATACTTTGCTTATTCAGGACAATGAAGCAGATGTACCTCCTCCCATACCGCTACTGACACATACTTTCATGGCCTCCCACCACCAAACCTTTCTCCTATTGGAAAAAGCATGATTCAGACTATATGTTGGTCTGCTCAAAGCTTACACAAAGCAATTTGAGAAATTAGAACACTTTCCATTTGCATGACCTCTTTCAAGAATTTGTAGTATATTAAAAAAATCAAAAATCTAAATCTGAATACAGTGATAAAATGGGACATGGCTCTTGGTGCTTCCCCAAGAAAAAGAAAATAGAATCTACCTACTATTCCTAACCAGAATATCTAAGTTTCAAGCAAAATAATACAGTACATACTGTAGATGGTACCTGATACACCAAGACCTCATCACGTTTAACTCAGAAGCTACTACTGTACGTATTAAAGGGGCCTGTTCAATCAAGGGAAATTATAAGCGCTAACCTGCTCCTAATAAAAAAAATGACTGTTGAAGAAACATTTTTAAATGGAATCTCTGATACAAAAAAAAGATTAATCATATAAGGAAATATTATAATCATCCAGTAAATACATTTATTTAAGCAGATATGCTGTTGCCTTAATTACCAATTGTTAAATAGAAGAAATTTTACAAAATTCCCACAATAAAGAAGGAAAACACCTAAATAATTACATTAAACTTAAAAAAAAAAGAAAAATAATAAAACAATATTATCCCAGTCAAAATAAAAAGTCAATCCTTTACAAGAAAATAAATTAGATCCTTGGCTTGAGCAATAAAACACTACTTAAACCAATATGTATATATAAATCTTCTTGCAAATTGTAGTTCATGAAATTGTTTTAAATAGTGCAGACATGTAATATCTTTTTTGTATGTGGATATAAATTAAAATGATTGTAAAAGGTATTTTTAAAAAAATAATAAATAATAATAATAAAATATGTTATATTTACTTCCCTTTTCTGGGACCCCTGCCAGCACTCTGAGCTCCTCCTATTGTTTTTGTGCCACCATAGGAAGACTCTACCTATGGTGGCACACATGTGGGCTTGATCCCAAGCTGCGCTGTGTGTCTATTGACACACACATTAAAGCTCGGCCCTGTCCCCCTGCTCCCTTGTCACTGAATTTGATCGACAGCAGCAGAAGCCAATAGCTCCCCACTGCTAAGTGAGGAAAGAGAGAGAACAGTGCTGCTGCTCTCAGGCACAACAATGGATCAAGATCAGGCTCAGGTAAGTAAGGGGGGTTGGGGGGGGGGGCTGTACATAAAAGGTTTTTTTTATTTACCTTAATGTAAGAAAAGGTATAAAAATGGAAGCCTTTACAACCACTTTAACTTAGAAATGTTTCATTTTAGGTGTTGAACCCCCAAGGTTGTTCCACTCCTTTTTTTTTAAACTTATTACCTTTTTCTCTGTTGACTGGAAATATAGCATTACTCAATATTCTGTGACTCTTTTTATGCAAAACTATTCTCTTTTGTATATTTGGGTACTTAAACACTGAATAATTTCAGGGGGAAAAAAAAAAGCTTACCCACGGTTAGATATCCTCCTGGAGGGCCACTGAAAATAATTCTGGGGCTAACTAGGCCTGCCATACAACCCATACTTTTTACTTATTTCTTGTATTTATTTAGTATGCATTTAAATATTGTAATATGGCATTTCTGCCCTTTGTTCTCTGCTGTGTGCTGTGGTTCCATCTTCAGACCCCTATGTCACTAAAGGATACAGCAGTGACATAGGGGTAGGAGGATGGTAACTGGTTTGCACAGGGGACACAATTGTCTAACACTCCCAGTAGGGTCCAAGAAATGGAAAGGATGCAGTGCTGGAACAGAGGGAAAGTAAGAGACACTGGTCACTTGAAAGGGTAATATACAGTAAGTGTGGTGGTAATATATACTGTATCTTTAAAATGTTTACTAATGATTTTAGGATAGCTTTTGAAACTGCCTTTGCTTTTAGTTCTCTTCTTGTTTAATGCATATCTTAGTGTCAAAACCCATGCCCACAAAGGATCGATGCCAAGTCCCGGGACACCATAAAAGTATGAATTTAGATACTCAGAAATAGTGGAAAGTCCAGAAGTCTTATAAAATTATCAGCAATCATCATTAATATCTAGCATCTGACCAATGAACAAAGACCACATAATGCACCTTTTCTATTATAAATACTCATGTCAATTATCCAATAAATTGAGACAGTTCCGGTATACATTTGGTGTCTGTGTCTGATCTCCTATACTCAGGGCTTTTATTCTCTGAAAATAGGTACCGGAAATCAACCACAACCCCCCAACCAACCCCCCCCCCCTTTACACACACCCTCCAAACTGCATCAAATAGTGGGTGTGGTCGAATTTCTCTAACAGTGGGAAGTTCTTAAAGGGGCATTTAATACCAGTAGTGCATTATGTACATAGTGCAGAGTTTGGGGAGAGGGTTGCACAAAGATTGCTGAGTTCAGGGGACGCTACACAAAGAGTGCAGACTGAGTTCAGGGGGGGCGCTACACAAAAAGTGCAGAGCTCAGCCTTCTTCCACAGGTGCTTACCTCTGCATTCTCCATCCACATCTCACTTTCACCCCCTCTTCAGTTCTCAACTCTGCATGCAACCCCCTGCACCCCCCTCCCCCTACTGCCCCCATCTTCTTCCCACCTCCTTAAAAGCTCCACAGTCTTTTACAGGTCTTGATTTTGTTGTTGTATTGAAGCACTCAGTTGGCTCTAGTATCTCCTTGCATACAGTAGTTGGCTCCCCCTCTCTCACTTGCAGTGGGGGGTCATCCAGTGGTGGTGTCACCATCTGCACTACACCCAGGCACCAACATCTCCCCTGTCCTCATCCCACTCAGTGGGAGCCACTCAGGAGATCGGATCTGTGGTAGCTGATGAGATACAAGCTGTCATTTGTAAGCATGGAAGCCGGCTTCTGTGTTTACAAGTAATAGTGGTGAGCGGGGAGCAGAGGGCCTGAGCCAGAGGTGGTGGAACTGAGTTCCACCAAGTTCCAGCTGAAAAAAAGCCCTGCCTATACTGCAGTATATGTCTTTGAAATAGGTCTCACTGACGAACTGTGGATAGGGAAGCTGTACCTGTACTCTCAAAGAAACCCACAACATAAGAATTCTTATATTGCAGGGCAGTGGCATTTTTTTTTTAAACGCTTCTATAGAAAATGCATATACAGATGTGTGTGCCAGAGTATTGCGGCATGTCTTGTTCTCTAAGACAGCACATTTGAGAATTAGCCATTATTCCGCTCTTATGTTTTTAAAAAAAAAAATTATCTTTGGGCATTCAAATTCATGATAACTGTCAGCGAGAAAAAATAAATCCAACATTATGTTAAACAATTTCAAGCAATATTTTATACTTCTGACAATGGCATTCCTTTGTTTTGTTACACAGAATCTAACAATTATGGTTCGCATTTGCTGAATTGTCATCCAACTCTACAAAAAATACAGACAGCGCATGGCTAGTTTTGCAATCTCCAGCAAAGAAGGATTTTCAGCCTCTATCTGAAGAAGCCGAGATTTATTTAATCTCACCTCGAAAGAAGAGTTCAGTGCAGTTATTTTCTGTTCGTCTTATTTAATATTGTTTTCATAAATCTTCATCTATTTCCAATCATCCTGAATGATCCAACTTCTTAGCTTATGTGTATTGTGTTAAGGAATGAACACATCAGCGGAAGGTTGAATTATCCCCAGACCCCTCGGGTGAGTGTTCCTTGTACCTAGCTATTCTGTTGTTGTTGTTCAGATGAGTTGAAAATGGAAGGAATGTCTAGAATGAGATGCCAGAGATGAATAATAGAGTACATTATAAGCAGAATAGCTTTCGTTGTGATTGGATTTAACAATGTTGCAGATAAAATTAAAGCAATTTCATCAAAATGGTATCTGCCTTGTAAATTATAGGAAGATATTGTCAGTGTAAGGCTGGACTTGGTCTGTCATTTTAAGTTAATCCTTCTGTCACAAGCTGATCCTAGATAATTGGTAGCGTATTCCCCATTACAGTGTATGGAACATTAAAATCTACTTTTCATTATGTTTGGTGTCATGTCTCATAGTGTACAGTTATCTTAAGCAAGTCATTTTTGGCTGGACAATGCTGCTGCTAACTTTGAGGCTTAGGGTCACTTCACACCACGTGCAGTCCATGGTTTTCTCTGCATCAAAAACGCATGGATAGTAGGTTATATGGTTTTCAATGGCATAGTTCACACCCTTGTTGTCAGTTCCAGAAAAAAAGGTAGAACATACTGCATTTTTCCTGCACTGGACTGTACTGGAATGTGGTAAAATGCATCAAAAATGCACCAAAAATGCACTGGAACACACATGTCCTTATTTAACCACTTTACGTCTGCCCACATTGCTGCTACTGCGGCAATGTGGCTCGTTATCGTCGACTCCTCCCCTTGTGGGCGGTGCGCGCACGCCGCCGGAGGCTCGCTCCCGCTGTATTCAGTTACAGCGGGAGTCAGGCCAGGGGAGGAGCGGCGGTGATCACCGCCGCTCTTCCTCGATCGTCGGGGATCGAGTGTGGAGATCCGTCCGCTTGTGTAAACAAAGCGGGCGGATCTCCTAAGTGACAGGCAGGGTCAGATTGCAGGATTCAGCATAGCTGAACCTGCGATCTGTCCCTGTGTCACACAGTTCCCTCCCCCCACACACGTTAGTAAGCACCAGGCATACATTAACCCCTTGATCACCATAAAAATTAACCCCTTCCCTGCCAGTGTCATTTTTACAGTAAAAGTGCATATTTATAGCACTGATTACTGTAGTAATGTCACTGGTACCCCCGAAAGTGTCAAAAATGTCAGTCAAGGGTCCGATCTGTCCGCCGCAATGTAGCAGTCCCGCAAAAAAAAAATTGCAGATCGCCGCCATCACTAGTTAAAAAAAAAAAACAATAAAAATAACATAAATTTCCCGTAGTTAGTAGCTGCGATAACTTTTGCGCAAACCAATCCAAATACGCTTATTGCGATTTTTTTTACGAAAAATATGTAGCAGAAAACTAATTGGCAAAAAAAGTTAAAAAAATTTTGATTTTTACATTTTTTGGGGGGGAATTTCATATAAAAAAAATATGAAAATAATTGTTATTTTTTCAAAATTGTTGCTCTTTTTTTGTATATAGCGCAAAAGTAAAAATCGCACAGGTGATCAAATACCACCAAAAGAAAGCTCTATTTGTGGGGGAAAAAAAGCCATCAATTTTATTTGGGTACAGCATCGCACGAGCGCGCAATTGTCCAATAAAGTAACGCAGTGCCGAATCGCAAAATATGGCCTGGTCAGGAAGGGGGTAAAATCTTCCGGTCTTAAAGCGGTTAAAAATACACTCATTGAGAATTTTTTGTCAAAGACATGTAGCTAAATACATTTTGGCCTAAATATATGACAAAAATTTTATATATTGGATATTTTTTAACTGTCAAATTAGAAAAATATTGTTATTTTTTCAAAATTATCGCATTTTTTTATTAATATCGCAAAAAATGAAAAGCGCAGAGGTGATCAAATACCACCAAAAGAAAGCTCTGTTTGTGGGAAAAAAAGGACAAAAATTTCGTTTGGGTACGGCGTTGCATGACCGCGCAATTTTCAGTTAAAGTCGCACAGTGCCGAATCGCAAAAAGTGGCCTGGACGTAAGACAGCAAAATCCTCCGGTGGTTAAGTGGTTAAGGTTAAGAAAAAAGGAGGGAGAAAAAAATGCATTGAACTGCATTAAAAATGCACATGCAGAAAGCATCTGGAACGCATCCGGACTGCGTTTGTATAGTGTCAACCGGCCCTTAGGGTTGTTAGCCTGCAACAGGAACTGCTGGCACTGGCAGGGTCTCTAGGTAATAAACTTTGCAATATATGCATGAAAAAATATTTGGTTGAGGCTGAGTTCACCCTTGAGAGTTGTGGAAATGCACACAAAAACATGCAGCCCTTTTGCAGACTCATAGCAGTGCCTTTAATTTTTAATGCCACCCCCATACACCTTGCTTACACCAGCAAGTTCACACACTAAAGTGCATAGTAACAAACTACCATGCATTTTGGCATGCCGTGATTTTTTAAAGGGGGGGACACACATTTATTTTGTGCATTTTGTGTGAGTAGAGCAGCCCAATGAAATCAAAACACCAAATTTTGCAATACCGCACACGCTCCATCGCACCTCCATAGATGTGAACTGAGCATACGAAAATGATTTACCATGGATCATGATGCCAGGTATACAGAAATATAGATTTAAAGGCATGGCCTACCTTATGAGTTAGATGGCCCATGCAGACGAAAGGCCCCAGTATATTACACCGTCCTGTGCCTATAATGTGATATAATTGACACACCTGTTGGCCTTTGCTGGCACCCTGAAGCCTGCTCAATATACTCCTACATTAGTTACCTTCAGTTGTCCACAATAGCTTCAAGGATCCTTGCCTGCATGAACCATTTTTCTCATAAGGTGGACTATGCCATTAACGTTTAAGTACACCCATTATGAGAAACATATTAAAGTACTCATGCTGACCTCCTTAAAATACTAGATACCTGGCTGCCTGTGGATTCAATCAGGGCCGGTGATAGGGGGGGGCGGACATAGGGGGGCCCAAACAGCATGAGGAATCAGTGCAGTCGGGCAGAGGGGCAATTACAGAAGGATGCCCTGTGCAGCTCTCTGCAGCAGCTGAAAACTGGTTTCTTACCCCCCCCTTCCCAAAGGCTTTCAACTGCTTCAGGGAGAGACAGACATGGCATCGTTCCTGTAATTGCTTCCCTGACACCCATCCCCTTCCCTATTCTGCCTGCTTCTGATCCACCCACCCCGTGTGTCCCCTGTCAATGTGCCGCCCCACCCGGCAGCGCTGGAGGCTTCCCTGTCCTGTCAAAATAAATAAATTGTAAAAAAAAAAATCATTGCAATAAATAAATAATCTTTAAAAATGTTAAAATATAACCATTTAAAAAGAATTATAAACATTTAAAAATAAAAAAAAAGGGCTAACACAGGTTCGCTGTAATGCTTGTGTCCACTAATCATGATTTTAGTGAAAATATTGTCTTGATATATTTGGGAGGGGGGGCTGCCAGTTAGGTTGTACGGGGCCCCGTGATTTCTAACAGCAGCCCTGGATTCAATACCTTCTGAGTTGTTACCCCAGAATGAGAGTGCAGCCGCTGACATCAAAGCTCATTAACTGCATGCCTGTTCAAGGCCAGCAATTCACAATTATCACCACTGGTCAGCAATGGCAGCAAGTGAATGTCTATCATGAAAAGTTTCCTTTAAAATACTTCTGTTGTAAGATATTTGTGTATCCACTTAACAATTGCTTTGGTTTTTTTAAAATTGTTCTTTGTCGGTAGGTGTAATCTTTTACCATTTCTGACAGAAATAAGAGGGATGCCATTGTTGAATGCTTTCTAAAAATTCGAGCTGCCTGACTGCAATGATTATATGCTTTTCATTCTTCAAAGTGTTTTGAAAAGTGTTTCAAAAGCCGTTTTGAGTTTTAGAGTAAAGGAAAGGGTTAAACATGTAGGCAGGTGCCTACGTTGTACTATGTTATGCATTCTTGTGTAGTATACTTTTAATAACCTTTCCGTTTGCGTGTGCGAGTCACTTCCTTTTAAGAGGTCATATATACTGGGGAAGTCAATGAAAGTTGTGAGGAAAGTCCAGTGTGGGGATCAACTAGTGAGGACAAGTGTGATATGTAATTTTTTCTTACAGGAGCGGTGCCCTCAAATAGGACCCAGGTTTTGGACAATGTTGGATTAGACTCTAATGTATGATCTTTCTACAAAAGATATGGGTAGGGCCGATACAATAGCACCACCAATATACAACACAGCCCAATCATAGCACAGCCCAGTTCTTGTTTGTACTGTAAACCCATGTGAAATTCATTTTTGTCACTACTGCAATTTGTAATTGTTCAGTAAGAACAAGTGTAGCACCCTACAAGGTAGGTGCTAGGTAAAGTATAGTGGGCCTTGTCTGCTTAACAGCAGGGCTATGATTTTCAGCTGGGCTTTCATGGCTCCCAGGTGTGGCTGTTGAGACTGGGAGTCTCCCCCACTGTGCTCCATAAGAGGGTTCTCATTGGGCAGTGGAGGAAACCTGGCCAATGGCGCAATCAGGCCAGTATCTACCCCAGAAAGGCAGATTCTGCCGCACAGCATTCTGGGAGTGGGTATAAGTTTGAGGGGGGCCCATGATGCAGCGTCGTTGGCGGGAAGCAGAGTCCCAGGAGGGAGAGTGCAGCTGTCTCTCCTCCTGTCAGAGGAATCAGGTGTCCCAGACGGCTTGCCTGAGGGGACAGAGGGCTGAGCTGAGCTGCAGAGAGGATCCGGTGTGCCGAGGACCAGCGGAGCTGAGAGGGGTCAAGTTTCAGGAAAGCATTCCCAGTTCGTGAGTACTGCAAACTGCCCCTGGGGGTCTGCCAATGAGAGGGGACCACTCCGGAGAAGGTCAGAGGGATCCGGGAGCTAGCTAGCAGGAGAAAAGTAAAGGGGGTGCCAGTGTTGACCCTGAAGAGTAAAGGGGGTGCCAGTGTGTGGACCCTGAAGTGTAGAGGGGTGCCTAGTGAGAGGACCCTGAAGTATAGAGGGGGCGCCAGTGTGTGTGCCCTGACGTGTTCAAGTGTACAGCGTACAGTGTGGAGTGTACAGCGTTGAGAGTTGCAGAAGCAGTGACAGAAGCTACCTCAGTCAGGAAGGACTGGAGGGAGCAGTGTTCAGGACTTTTGAGCTAACCAGAGTTTCAGAAATCAAGTTTCAAGTACAGTACAGCAAGTCAGTGTTTTTAAAGTGCCAGCAAGCATTGGTCGGCATCCAGCTTGCTTCAAGACAGCACTGAGAGGCATTTTTCTTCAAAGTGTCCCGTTTTGTACCTAGTTGAGCCAGAGGAGTATCCCACTCATTCCCTTCTCATATTCCCAATAGAAAATAAACAAAACAAACCAAAGATTCCGGACTGGTCCTTGACTCAAATCTCACACTTGGGTATTCAGCTTAAATGGGCTGAAGGTGTTACCGGTGACCATGGCAGACCCATATCAGGCTCAATGCCTGGAAGACCTGCTACACAAGTTTTCGTTCAAGAAGAAGTTGTCTGATCTTTATTTATTAGAGGTGAATAATATTCTCAATGTAAAAATGTGTTGTTCTGGTGCATGCACAAGAATCGAGAAGTGAAGAGTTAATTTTCCCTTTTTGTTGCACTGGGAACAAATTAGATCATTACAGATAACTTTTATGGTATACAGGGTATAGGGCAGTGATGGCGAACCTTGGCACCCCAGATGTTTTGGAACTACGTTTACCATGATGCTCAACTACACTGCAGAGTACATGAGCATCATGGGAAATGTAGTTCCAAAACATCTCGGGTGCCAAGTAGGGCTGCACATCTTCACTTACCTCACGATTCGATGCGATTACGATTATTAGGGTCGCGATTCGATACGATTCGATTCCGCGATGCATCACGATGCATCACGATTACTGCCCAATGCCCATGCCCAGCCCAATGGTTTTCAAAACTTTATCAAAAAAAACAAACAAACAATCAAGCAGTCACAAATAAAAGAATCCTTTTTATTTTCATTTGCTTAAGGACACTTTCCTGGACCCTCATGGCCTGCAAGCCCTGCATACTTTAGTGCAATTGCACTGCAAACATATAGGAAGGTCTGAAAATGCAAACAGCATAGCAGAGACAGACAACAACACTAGTATTTTACTAGAAGTAACAGTAACTTTATCAAAAAAAAAACAAACAAACAATCAAGCAGTCACAAATAAAAGAATCCTTTTTATTTTCATTTGCTTAAGGACACTTTCCTGGACCCTCATGGCCTGCAAGCCCTGCATACTTTAGTGCAATTGCACTGCAAACATATAGGAAGGTCTGAAAATGCAAACAGCATAGCAGAGACAGACAACAACACTAGTATTTTACTAGAAGTAACAGTAAAATTAGTAAAAAAAAATGTAGTAGTGCGGTTTACTGCTTCATAAAAGAAAATATTAATATAAGCCAGGTCTACCACCATTTAGAGTACAACTAAAGGCAAAACTTTTTTGATTTTGGATAAAGCTTTGCCTATAGTTGTACTTTAAAGCCAAGATAGAAGAAGCCAGCCAGCCAAGCTAATATTCTTGTGAAAATGGTCATCATAAATTCCCACAAAACATTATATATATATATAAATTCTTTATATGTGAATATATGCATTGCAATAAATTCCAGGTGTGCCATAACCTGTACTCTACAAAACAGAGCACTTCCTGACTAGTAGCAAATATCAAAGGTGAACCTGGCAATAGTGCACTGCTGCATAACTTCCATGTTCACCGTGATGTTTGTTTCCCCCTGCAACTGCCAGTCAACTCAAGTGAAGTGAGTTGATGGCTGCTAGAGGGGAGTTATACAAATATAAACTTAAGCTTAAATATCAATTCACTTATGTGAATGGACCGTTTTTGAAAACAAGCCATTCTCCATCTCTCCAGTGCCAGAAAAGCTGTAAAAAATATAAAATGTTCCAGGTTCACTGCGATTGTGTTTTCCCCTGCCATTGCCAGTCAACTAAACACAGTGTGTGTGTGTCGTGACTCGTGACAACTCAAAAGCTTATACGCAGCCTCAGCACCAACTCAACACTGTGTGTGTGTGTTGAGTTAATGCTAGAGCTGCGTTATAAGCTCTTGAGTTGTCATGACAGTCAGTCAGTCAGTTACGTTACAGAAAGAAAACTTTACCTGCACTGCACTGAGCAGCACTCTACCATGTCGATTACATCTGTTACTGAAGCCAAGCTAGCCAACAAGCCACCATTAGAGGAAGGAAAATCCTTGAGAGTATAAATTGTAAACTGAAGCTTAACCTTGAGGAAATCCTATGGGGGTCACATTCACAAACTCACAAATATAGTATATTACACAAGAATCCACAATTGGTGTATTTATTTGTGATCCAATAAGATAAGATTTACTCAAGGTTAAGCTTCAAATGTACAAGTTATTCTCTCAATGATTTTCCTTCCTATAATGCTGCACCGTGGCTGCCTTGGTGTCAGTCAGTTGTCTAGAAGAAAATACACTTTAATATTATTTATTTGGTTGAGGGTTAAATGAACCCCTGCCTACTTGCCTACAATGCCTAGACACTTTTAGTGTGAAGCAATGGAACGGATTATGGATTGGAAATGGACACATTGGACAGGACAATCTTCAAAAACAAACCATCAGTGCTATAAAGCTATAAAACAAGACTGGTGGTGTGACTGACTGGTGACTGGCGGCAGACTGAATTAGTAATTACTAATTCATTAAAAACATGAATTAGTAATTATTTCAGTGCTTAGCATTTGGGAACCTGTAGGTTTTTCTGTAAGAACACTAGCTGATCCACATGCTCAGGTTTCAGACTGCTTCTTTTCGCTGTTATAACATCTCCTGCAGTAGAGAAAACCCGCTCTGCAGATACACTTGTACCTGGGATACACAAGTATTGCTTTGACAGCTGAGAGAGGAGGGGAAATATGACCTCATGCTCACGCCACCATTTCAAAGGGTCCTCAGTGAGAGGCAGAGGTGGGGCTTTACAATATTTTTCCATTCCGTCTTCTGCCTTGGCATAGGGGATCTTAGGTTCTATTGCACCATCAGTGAAAGACTGCCCCAGCAAAGTCATGAGCAGCGATGTTGTGGCCTTTTTTTTGGGAGGAGAATGGCTGTCTTCAATGGGTGTTTCTTCTTCCACAGTTTCTTTTTCCCTAGGCACTTCATCCACATTTGTCCTTCTATTAGATGTAATCTGTGTGTTTGAACAAAAGATAATAGTATAAGAAGAGCTGAACTGACTAAGAGTGTGATTCATTGATGAGGTGTGGGAAACTGCATGGAAATCCATACCACTTCCCACACCGCATCAGTGAATCAGGGCATGTTATTACACAACACAATGTAGCTGAGCTTCTAGCTGTCTGGGAGGAAACATGATGAAATTCTAATTACCTCCAAAGATGCAGCCTCCTCAGTCACTCCTCTGTATATCTCCGATCTCTCCTCCTCTGTGAGAATAAAAGGCAGTACTTTAAAGTGAGGATCCAGTGCAGAGGCTGTATGAAGGATCTTCTTCTCTGCCTCACTGCTGTACCTCTTCAGGAGATCTGTTTTTATGGCATTCGTGATCTCATGGGTCATGGGTGTGTCTCCCATGGTGTCTGTCATGCTCTGGAGCAGTTGTGCATTTAGAGGGGCAATGAGAGACACTGTTGGGTTGCTCTCTTCTGACATCAGCAAGGTTGCATCCTTCATTGGCTTTAATGCACTCACAGCGCCCTCTGCATTTGACACATCTGTTTCATTGAGAGTGCAGAGATCAGACTCTCCTTTTCTGACTTCTGGAGACAGCAAGGTGGCACAAACTGCAGGTTGTTGTTCTAAGAACCTCTCGACCATGTCATATGCGCTGTTCCATCTTGTTGGCACATCAGTTATTAGCTTATGATTCTTCAGGCCCAGACATTTCTGTTTCTCTTTTAGACAGTGGCTTGCTCTACTGCTGCAATGGAAGAATGTGGATATTCGTCGCACTCTGGCGAGAAGCTTGGAGAGCGTGGCCCCTTTCAGTGCCTGCTGACATGCAAGATTGAGTGTATGGGCAAAACATTTAACATGAGGAAATTTACCAACTTGAGCTGCAACTATCATGTTCGCCGCATTGTTGGTCACAAGCACTACAGATTTATCAGACAGCTGCCATTCTTCCACGACATGAGACAGTAGCTCTGCCAGATGAGCACCTGTGTGAGACTCATAAATGGCTCTTGTTTGCAACACATGTGACAAGACCTGCCAGTCGTTATTGCGACTCGACTGGCTTGGTTCATTGACGCAAGTACCTGAGCTTTGGTGTCGTGGCAGAGTGCAGGTATAACGTTTTCTGTAAAGTGACTGCGTGATGGGATCTTATAACATGGCTCTAGCGTCTTCAAAAGGTAGCGAAACCCAGCGTTGTCCACAACTGAGTAAGGCCGTAGGTCCTTGGCGATGAAAGCTGCCACAGCTTTGGTTAGTTTCTTCCCTTTTTCTGAGTTGGGCGGATAAGTTGACAGTATGGCATCAATTCTTGGCTGATCTGGGTCTAGCAGTCTTTCCTTGGCAGTGGTGGCACTGCTGGTGGCGACAGGTGTTACTAACTCAGAGTGAAAACGGCTAACATGGTTTCTCAAGTTCGTAGTATTCCCTAGGTATTTAGTTTTTGTGTGACAGGCTTTACACACGGCGCGTGTCTTGTCCAACTCACGCTTCCCTGTGTGTTCGTAAAATCCGAACTGTGCCCAGATGTTTGCTCTTAAAACACTAGGTGCATTTTTTATCTCTCGATCTTTTTCTCCTTCTGCCATTACCATACTACCACGTATGTGACGGAGACGGATGACGTAAGTTGCCAAACTCTGTCAGTGTTTAAAAAAAAAAATACCACTTGTAAACTAAGCTGCAACAAGTCAAGCAAGCAACATCTTTCATAAAATATGACTGTCTGTCTGTCTGACTCCCTCTGCATGCTCTGAGCCAGAGCCACTGAGACCCCCCCCTTACCCCACAGCTGCCTGCCTGTGACAGTGACACTGACAGAGACCCCCCTCCCCCCACAGCTGAGCTGACAGCCTGACACACTGACAGAGACCTGGATGTCCCACTGTCCCACACCTTCCCCAATCCCCCACAGCACTGACAAACACTGAGTGAGTCCCCCCCCCCCTGCCCAGACCCCCACGGCTCAAACTGACAGAGACCCCCAGGCCCCCACTGACACTCAGAGAGAGCCCCCCTGGCTGCCAGCCTGCCACAACAGAACAGTACCCCCGGGCCCCGACTGACCGTCCCCTGTCCCCCCCATCACAGACATCCCCCAGAGATACAGACTCGAGACCCCCATGAATGATTTGTTCGGACTACATACCTGCTGTGTGACTGTGTGGGTTGTTGTTGTGCACTGCATTGCAGAGGAGGACAGGTGCTGTGCTGCTCTCTGGGCTCAGTGGCGGGCGGCTGGCGTCACTGGCAGTGGCGTGGCGGCTGGGCCTGGGACGGCTACGGTGAGGTGGGCGGCGCTGGCTGGCTGCGATGTGGACGCACTTGGGGCTCCTGTGTGTGGAGTCTGTGGACTGGCTTGGCTTCTGGCTTGGCTGGCTGGCTGGCTTCTATACGCGGGGGATGTTCTTGCTGCACCTCGGCCCGGGCCAAAGAGACGGAAGAGGAGGGGCGGAGCCTTTTTATTAAGCTCCCGCACTAATCCAACAATCAGCTGCGATCTTGTGACTTTTTCTCCCTGGCGCGATAGGGCGTGGCCGCGGCTGATGACGTCATTTCCTAATCGATTATGCCGGCAACGCGCATCGATGCAGAATCGCGAAGGGTCGAATTGCGATGCATCTATCTTTCGATTATATTCTGCAGGCCTAGTGCCAAGGTTCACCATCACTGGTATAGGGTATAAGAGAATACTGAGAATTAAAATGCAGTCAACTGACAAAGAAAACAGTGACGCTGGCAGGTGATGGAGATTCTAGTAGTGATGGGGCAGTTTAGTACTTTCTGTATATCCCTAAGCAACAGGGTCTCCATAATGGAGCAGATTGCAATACTGAGTCCTCCTAAGGACCTGAAGCTCATGTGGTACAAGGCCTTGTGAAAAAGGTATGGTGACTTCCCTCTGAGCCCATGGGCGGAACATGGTGAAAGTTGTTGAAAACTGAGTCAGTATAAGCTCAGCTGAGTGCTCAGTGCCACTTTGTCAAAAATAATTCTTACTTTTACGTTTTTACCCGCAGCCAATTCACATAACATCTGAGTAAGACCAGCTTTCAATGGAGCCAGTTCACACATGTCCAGGGCTGCTGCAGAGCGGTTTGGAAAAGGGTCTTGTGTGTTTTTATTTCCGGAAAAATTTGACCCTGAATCGCACCTGAACCGGTGTACACAAACGCACCAGACTCCAGACTGCAACCCGCAGCCGGACATTTGTGAACCCCGCCTAAATCAGGTTTCAGGACTAATAAGAGCAGACCTGGACAATGGCAGAGAAGAGAGATGCTGTCCTTCTACAGATGTGAAGAGTGGGCAAATGTAACATTAACTCTGACCAAAAGGTGACACTAATCCATCCTGAAGTTATGTAAAGATAAGGCTCATGGCTAATATATCTCCTCGAGCGCCCCTAGGGGGTGACCTCCCAACAAACACCTGTTAGAGTATTTTTGACTGTCTGTTTCCTGTTTGTGTGATTTCCCTTTACTTCCTGTCCTTAAGACATAATAGGACATTAAAGGTAATATCTAATTTGAGGAAAATTCCCGTCTTAGACAGTGTCACCAGAACAGGTGTTCCCATTGAAAGGTTTACCTTCAGCTACTGTTTAAGCAACGACTCGTGTTTTTGTTCCAGTGACAATGTTCACCAAGACAACTAGAGTAGGTAAATCTGCAGGTAGCAACAAAAACCTGACAGATGTTCTTATCCCTTATGCAAAACTAAAAAAAAAATTTGGGGTATATATTCACTTTAAGTCCATAACCTGAAAGAAGCAGATGAAGTCACAATACCTTATCTGATTGCCTAATCTGGATCAGTGACTTGAAAAGGGTTGAATTCAGAAGATCCAGAAGATCTACATAACAGCCAAGCAATAGGCATTTGTAAGATGATATTTTCTTTAACTTTTTTTATTTGACTTTCTTTTTTTCTATTTTCACAAGTTCACTTTTAAAGTGATTGTAAACTCTGTTTTTTTTTTTTTTTTAACCACTTTAAGACCGGAAGGATTTGCCCCCTTAGTGACCAGGCCCTATTTTGCGATTCGGCACTGCGTTAATTTAATGGAGAAATGCGCGATTGTGCAACGCTGTACCCAAATAAAATTGATGTCCTTTTTTTCCCCACAAATAGAGCTTTCTTTTGGTGGCATTTGATCACCTGTGCGATTTTTATTTTTTGCGCTATAAACAAAAAAAGAGCGACAATTTTGAAAAAAAAACAATATTTTTCACTTTCTGCTATATGACATTTTCAAAAAAAAAAAAAAAAAAATTTAAAATCAAAATGTTTTAACATTTTAGGCCAATTTGTTTTCTGCTACATATTTTTGGTAAAAAAAAAAAAATCGCAATAAGCGTATTTTGATTGGTTTGGGCAAAGTTATCGCGTCTGCTAACTATGGGAAAGATTTATGTAATTTTTATGTTTTTTTTTACTAGTAATGGCGGCGATTTTTTTGGAGGACTGCGACATTGCAGCGGACAGATCGGACCCTTAACTGACATTTTTGACTCTTTTGGAGGTACCAGTGACATTATTACAGTAATCAGTGCTAAAAATATGCACTGTTACTGTAATGATGACACATGAGCTCTGTGATCATTTCAAGGAGATGGACGGTCAGCTGTGTTTACAACAGCCAACCATCCTTCTCTCTCGGCGGCACGCGCTCGCCCCCTAGCTGCCACCAGGCGACCAACGTACCAATACATGGTTTTGCCTATAGGAGCCACTCTGCCGCCGTATATATAAAGTAAGCGGTCGGCAAATGGTTAAAATAACAAACATGTTATACTTACCTGCTCTGTGTAGTGGTTTTGCACAAGGCAGCCCAGATCCTCCTCTTTTAGGGTCCCTGCCTGGAGCTCCTGGCCCCTCCATCCTGTTGAATGCCCCCACAGCAAGAAGCTTGCTGTGGGGGCACCAGAGCCAAGCCGCAGCTCCGTGTACCATTCAAACACAAAGCCACGGTGCGGCCCGTCCCTTCTCTCTCCTCATTGGCCAACTGTGTCTCAGCCATATAGAAGGGGAGGGTCCCAAACGACCAAGGCATTCGTGGACATTGCTGGATCTGGATGGGGCTCAGGTAAGTATTAGGGGGGCTGCTACACACATAAGGCTTTGTATCTTAATGCATAGAATGGATGAGGATAAAAAGCCTTCTGCCTTCAAAACCGCTTTAAGTGGTTTTAAACACTTACATATGCCCAATGAAGTCACCAGCCTCAGATGATGCACAAAGATGAAACAAATCCTCCTTCATAAATTGTTCCTGCTTATCTGCAGCCCTCTCTTTGCTACAGCCTCCTAAAGCAAACAGTTAACATCGTATTTATGATCATCAGAAGGCAGGTGGCGGGGATCTGATGTAACACACTGCAAAACACAAAGAGGAGATCTGAGTGTAATCTGAGACCTGAGTAGAGGAAAAGAATACACCCCCTTCACACAGTCTCAAAGAGAAACATGCACAGTTAAGGCTGTCAATCAGCCTTTATGTGTTGGAGTGTGGGGGGGAACAGGACCGCCCCCCAAGATTCTTTTGTGTCGGCATAACCTGTCACAAGTGACTCATTCAGGTAGCAGAGGCGAAGAGAGAGACACACTATGTGGTTTGGATTAAGGCTAGTACACACTATAGAGCGATACACTTTGTTCATTTTTCATTTCAGAGGTTTACAACTACTTTATATTGCCACCATTCTCTGCGCACTAGCTGAAACTTCACAATGGTGGGAGTAGTGGCAGGCAAAAAAGGAGCAGGGTAAGGCTGAGATCTGCAGCTCTGACAGTGTCATGTTACATTCATCGGTGCTGAGTGGAGAAGGTGACAATTAATAGGGGCCATGAAAGGTCTGGTATATTTTAGCAATGTACTGGGGGAAAAAGTAATATTTCTTAAAAATAAATTGCAAACAAAAATTTGGAATCCTATACTTCCATGTAAAAAGAACCTAGAACCAATGAATAGATAGATAAAATGTTTTATTCTGTCACCTCATGTATAAATATCTCATACCCACATCACTATTGAACAATCTATAACAAAACACCCCTCATACTGTCAGAGGTTAGATTTTAATGGTATATAGTACATAAAAAAACTGTGCACAACACACGCTATATATCATAAATATTGATTAGTTACCTTTAATTGAACACAGATATTAAAGCCATATTAAAACAATTTCCCATATACATGGTGCTGCTAGTGCCATAAAACAAGATCAGTCCATCTAATATTATATATAATTAATTGTGATGATATATAACATTCGATGAACTGATCTCCACTTAGGAGATTCTTGGAAGAATAAAATGTTATGGAAGCAATCCATTTTTTATACAGTTTGGCAATACTAGAAGACATCGAGAGAAAGAAAAATATCTGCATCCATCTGACATTTAGAAAATTTATAGGATGCAGATTTTTATTATTTTCTTAGCATCTAATTTGCGGGCTAAGGAATGCTCAGTGGAGCACCATTATAGATGGCTCTGGTAGGTTTTAGATGGTACTGCTCAGGTTATACTTGGGATTACTTTTGGGGAGTTCTGTAAAGGAGAATTATCTGACCATTTCCTGGAGCCCTTTCCTTGTCCCATTGTATTGTAGCTTTTTATTAACTTTTAAATTTAACTCATGGTACTGTGCTTTTTATGTGTCTGACATATATAATATTATCAAGGGGCCTCTCAAACATGCTGCAAGGGAGCCTAGACAGTTTATTTGGTTTATTAAATATGACTTGAAAATACAAAAGTACATCATGCCTGTTAAAGGGGGTAGGATGAGTTTTCCTCCAGGTCTTCACCCTGTTTATTTATCAGGTCTTCTAAATAAAGGTCAGTGTCCCACATCACAATATGGTTGTAAAATGTTGTTTATGGTAACTATACACGCTTTGATTTATTTATCAATTTATTTATCAATTGATAAGCCATAACTTCCATTCCAATTGATTTAAACTCAATTTCAATTGATCAGCGGAATAATATTGATCATTTTGCATCTATCAGGTGCACTAAGATGAATTCAAACGTATTTTGATGGATCTGATTATAAGATTACATGGTGGAAAAAGAGACACAATCAATAATTTACAAACATAAGTTTTGATTTTACTATCGATCAAACTATTGATGGAAATCTGATCAAATGGGTTGACGGCTATAAATCAATTACTCCTATTAGATGAGATCAGAAACAGTGGCGGCCCGTCCATTGGGGGAACAGGGGCGCCGCCACCCCCCCCATCCATGCGTCCGCCCCCCTTATTTACATGCAGGGCGCTGGTTGCATGGATTCCAATGGGTTTTTTTTTTTAAGCACTTGATTAGAGCCAGAGGCTCTAATAGGCTTCAAAAGAGGGTGGGCTCGGGGCGCAGAGCACTGCACCCTGAGCCCACCAACTTGTGTGACAATAGCGAATGAATATTCCCTATTATCACACTACATACTGGTATGGTGTGCGAGCTGGTGTGGTCCGGGGGGGTATGGTTTGGTCCATCAACCGCCATTCCCCCCCCCCCCGGCCCATGGAGCACCAGCCACCACTGATCAGAAAAGAAACAGAAAATTTATCAAAGAAATAGAAAAAATATCAATGCATAGAGAAAAACGACTAAGGAATACAGTATATACTGGTGCTATAAGAGCGGATTCGCTGCGGGATCACCCTTCCGGGATGGCGGAAGAGGTCCCCCCCCCTCCCGCCGCGTTCTGGTCCTTTTCCCCACTTACCGGACCCACCGGCAGTGGGGAAAACGATCCGGTCCCGGATCATCACAGACAGGATGTTGAGTGAGGGCAAGCTTGCCCTCACTCGACTCTATGGTCTTGGAGGACTGGAGCTACGGCAAACGTCATTGCCTCGCAACCGGTTTAAAGGTCCCTTTTTTTTTTTCATTTTATTTTATTTTTTTAATTTTTTTTTCTATCTTTTAGTGTACTTGTGAGATCTGAGGACTTTTTGACCCCAGATCTCACAAAAAAGAGGTCCTGCAGTGCCCATTTCTATTACAAGGAATGTTTACATTCCTTGTAATAGAAATAAAAATGATCATTTTTTTTTTTAAACGGTGTAAAAATAAAAAATAATAAATAAAATAAATAGTAAAAAAAAAAATTAAAGCGCCCTGTCCCCATTAGCTCGCGCGCAGAAGCGAAAGCATACGGAAACCCCGCCCACATATGTAAACGGTGTTCAAACCACACATGTGAGGTTAGAGCAAGAGCAATAATTTGAGCCCTGGACCTCCTCTGTAACTCTAAGATGGCAACCTGTAGAAATTTTTAAAGTGTCGCCTATGGGAATTTTTAAGTACCAAAGTTTGTCGCCATTCCGTGAGCGTGCGCAATTTTGAAGCATGACATGTTGTGTATCTATTTACTCGGCATAACATTATCTTTCACATTATGGAAAAAAACTTAACTGGTTTATTATTTTTTGAATTCAAAAAAGTGAATTTTTTCCAAAAAAATTGCGTTTGGAAGACCGCTGCGCAAATACGGTGTGATAAAAAATATTTCAATAATCTCCATTTTATTCTCTAGGGTCTCTGCTAAAAAAATATATATAATTTTTGGGGGTTCTAAGTAGTTTTCCAGCAAAAACAACTGATTTTAGCTTGTAAACACCAAATGTCAAAAATAGGCTAGGCAAGTGGCTAGGATGCATGATGATGCTCCTTGGATGTTGGGCCCCTCTATATGGCTAGGCTGTGAAAAAGTCTCAACATGTGGTATTGCCATACTCAGGAGGAGTGGCAGAATGTATTTTGGGGTGTCATTTTTGCTGTGTACATGCTATGTGTTAGGAATATCCTATAAATTGACAACTTTGTGTAAAAAAAAAAAAGTTTTAATTTTTTTCCCACATTTTCCAAAAACTTGTGGGAAAAAATTACATTCAAACGACCCAAAATGCCTCATAGAATATACGTTGGAGTGTTTGCTTTCCAAAATGGGGTGATTTTGTGGACTTTTCCATTGTATTGGTGCTCTAGGGCCTTCAAAAGTGTGATAGGTAGTAAGAAAGTTTTATGTGTATTTATGCTCCTAGAACGCCTGAAGGTGCTACTTGGATGTGGAGTCTCTTTTTGTGGCCAGGCTGTGTAAAAGTCTCACATATGTGGTAACACCATACTCAGAAGGAGTAGCAGAATGTATTTTGGGGTGTAATTTTTGCTGTGTACATGCTATGTGTTAGAAATAGCTTATAAATTGACAACTTTGTGGGAAAAAAAAGAAAAAAAAATGTTTTCTTCATTTTCCATATTCCCAAGAATTGTGGGAAAAAATGATAACTCCATAAAACTCACCATGCCTCTTACTAAATACTTTGGACTGTCTACTTTACAAAAAGGGGTCATTTGGGGGGTATTTGTACTGTCCTGACATTTCAGGGCCTCAAGAAAGGAGATAGGCCGTCAGTACATCTGGTGTGATCAATTTTCAGTAATTGATACCATAGCTTCTAGACTCAAAAACTTTCACACAGACTAAATAATATACACTAATTTGGGTTCATTTTACCAGAGATATGTAGCAGTATAAATTTTGGCCCAAATGTATGAAGAAAAATTAATTTTTTTGCAAAATTTTGAAATAGAAACTTAAAAAAAGTGTTTTTTTTTCCAAAAGTTTTGCTCTTTTTTTGCTTATATCACGACAAAAAAAACCCAGTTGTGATTAAATACCACCAAAAGAAAGCTCTATTTGTGTGAAAAAAATGATAAAAATTGTATTTGGTTACAGTGTAGCATGACTGAGCAATTGTCATTCAAAGTGTGAGAGTGCTGAAAGCTGACAATTGGTCTGGGCAGGAAGGGGGTCTAACTGCTCTGTATGGAAGTGGTTAGGGGTTTGAGGGGTGATAAAACCCCACCGTTGAGCCACATTTTTACTGCCCCCAACCTCTCCCCTTTTAGGGTGGTATGCACATGCTGCACCCATGGTTCTTTGCACCCACTGAGCAGGACCCATTCAAGTGCACTGCATGCAGTTGTAGAACGCTAGTGCAGGGTTCAAGGGTTTAAAGCAGCCGGTGAGGAGGCTCCTCACCATCTGTCAAATGCTCACTGAAGAGCAATCTGACCAGGGGTCATTGATTCATTAAAAGCCAGGGTGAATGAACACTTAATGATCCTGTAGCCAGCAGTGTGAGAGATGACTGGGAAAAAGATAAATTACAAAAGTATAAAGTACCTGGTACAAAGGATAATAATATTGACCCTTGGCACCATCCACTTTATACTTTTGTTATTTATCAAAGCATGCGTGGCCACCATTAGATTTACCAACAGTTATCTACTGCATTTATGTTAAAAAGATTGTTTAGCTGGGACTCTGTACTATATAGTTGTTGGTAAATCTAAAAGAGATGGCACAGAAGAATTATGGAAAAATGGAAGATGTGTGGTCAGCTTTGTGTTGGGCATTTTTCCTTCTTGCAAATAGTGCGGACATAATGCATGATTCTGTCTGAGCAAAATCTGAGAGCCAAGTTTACCTAAAGCTTATCTGACCGCCACACACTTTTCTATACCACTGTATTATGACACTTAACAAATGCAATTTGAAATTGAGTAGCAATAAAGGGCTAAATAATTCACCAGCATAAATACGGAATTAAGATTTGTTGACAGGCGTTTCCAGCACTCTACAGAGCACAACAATCAGGTCTACTGGCATCATACATACAGTAGTCAAAAGCTAATAACAGTCTTTGCCGATGCTTCAACTTTACTGGCATCTCAAACTTGGTACACCAGGATCAGGCCAAGGCAACAAAGATAACCAAAAAAAATATATATACCAGCAACAAATAGTCAAACGGGCAACAAACAGGCAATCATTTTAATACACAGGCAACAAAAGGGAAATTGTTACAGTATTAGCAAATAGGCGCAGAAATCTGCATTAATACCCCTCATGGACTATAGGAGATGGACCGAGATTATAAATATAAAAGGCATTTTATTTAATACACATAATAAAAATATCAAATACAAAACAGAATTACAAATACAATCACAAAGTGCCCCATATGGGGCTAAGTTACAATTGAAGAAGTACCCATTTGATATCATAAAACATTATCCCATTTATGCCGCAGCCTGGCAAGTCGCAGGAGCAGACTGAGATGAGAAGATATCCTATACATCTGACATGTTTCGGACTATAAAACTGTCAAGTCCATCTTCAGAGATGTTTATTTAGAAGGGTACTCATTGTATTCTGGAACATAAGTATCAACTATTAATAATCGTATGACAAGATCTGTAGAATATTTATAATTCCGTAACAAGATAACATAGTGTCAGATGTATAGGATATCTACTCATCTCAGTCTGCCCCTGCAACTTGCCAGGTTGCGGCATAACTGGGATAACGTTGTATGATATCAAATGGGTACTTCTTCAATTGTAACTTAGCCCCATATGGGGCACTTTGTGATTGCATTTGTATTTCTGTTTTGTATTTGATATTTTTATTATGTGTATTTAAAAAAGTGCCTTTTATATTTACTATCTTGGTCCGTCTCCTATAGTCCATGAGGGGTATTAACGCAGATTTCTGCACCTATTTGCTATTAAATGTTCAATGGACAGGACTGAACTCGATTTCCTTTATATATATATATATATATATATATATATATATATATATATATATATATAACAATACCTTACCTCAATAAATTATTCTTGTTGCAGTATTAAGGCAGAAACTAGAAATGTTGTCAATATATGGGCAACAAATCGAAAAATGTGACACCAACTATTGGGCAAGCTTGAAAAAGTGTGAGCAACCAACAGGCAATTGTGACATAATGTAGGCAACAAACAGGAAGTCATTGCAATGTGTGGGCAACAAGCAAATGGAAAAAAATCTTAAAAGGAAAAGTGAACGCTGTGCAATTGTTTAGCAGCTGGCATATAAAAGGTGAACATACAACCTTCAGAAAATCATAACAACAGCCTTATAATGTGAATAAAATCTCAGCAAATAAGTTTGTGATTTAAATTCAAACAATATTCTGTGTGTGCCTAGAAAAATTCAGACAAAACGTTTGGTATATCTAACCACTCACCAGAAAGTGGAAAAAACCCAGCATAGAATAAACATCACCCAATGTGATTGGGAAAGAATTTGTCACAACCGTGCACCTCCACCAATCTATGCACTCACCAGATGGCAAATAGTGTTACACCTTAGATCCCCATGTCCTGCAGTTGCGGCAAAAGAGGTTTGTAAGAGATGCTTTTTTTGCACAGTGCCTGACCTTATTGGAGACCATCAGACAACCAGTGCATCAGAGCAGGATGTATCTCTGCTCGATCCCAGCTTGGGCTGTGTGTGCCTACTGACACACAAAGTGTGGCTTGGCCTCACCCCCCAGTCTCTCTTCATTGGATACGATTGACAGCAGCAGAAGCTGGAGGCCAACGGAGAGAGGGCTTACTTTGGGGCAATGTTCCAGACTCCCCTGAAGGTGGAGCAGGAGGAGTCAGGCCCAAAGTAGCACGAGTCGCTTGCTGGGATGCTTGCAGGAAAGTTCTGACTAGGATGCTTGTCAGCTTGGTAGCACAAAGACAGGAGAGAAGTCAGTTCAAAGCAAAGGTCAGGTGCCAGGTGGGATTCAGAGCAAACATTGTCAGGTAGATAGCCTGGGTCATACACAGGAGAGCAGGAAGAAAAGATCCGTTAATCAAGCCAAGGCCAGGTCAGGAGGCAGGCAGGAGACAGGTTAAGGACAAGCCAAGTCAGTAACAGGAAATCAGAGGAATTAGGAAATCACAGGAACAAGGGAATCACAGGAACAATGCACTGGAGGAGCCGAAGATCAACCAGTAACTGCAGATTCTGACTGAGTTCCTTATAAAAGGAACTAATCCAAACTAAGCTGGGGGCGTGCTGTGCGCCACTGCACATCCGTGCATGATCCTGTGCATTTGTTATGCGTGAGTGCAAAATTCCTGTGGCCATGCAAGGTACTGGCAAGGATGCCAGGTCTTCAAACACCCCTGTTGTAGATGGTGCCTTGAAACTGATACTGATATTGGGCTCAGGTAAGTATTGAGTGGGGCAGGGAGTGAGATGAACATAAAATGTTTTTTACCTTAATACAGCGAAAACAAAAACACTATTTTTTTTAAATTAAAAGCAAACTCCTTATCCCTCTATGTCTCCGTGCCTTATTTTGTTTTAGAAATCACCTTGAAAAACACCACTTCTTAGCATTTCTAGCCTTGGCCATCATGAGTAAGGGGAGATGATTCATGTAGCATTTACTTCTAGGAATCCATCTGCCCATCTGCCCTTAGCTAAGGCATGCAGTTAGGAAGGTGTGCTTAGCTGAGAAAGCACTACTCCAGCAAAAAATGCCCAAGAAAACTATTGGGATGTGTGACACCATTTTTGCCTAGGCCAGATACCAGGAAGCATCTCAAGAACTGTAAAAAAAAAAAAAAACATTCAAAACAAGCAAATATAATAGATCTTCTTATCTGGTAGCAGCATACGAATTAGAAATAGGTAAGATTGAGAGAGCTTAGTTACTCTTTAACATTGCTTTTGGGTTGATTTGTCCTTTATCAGTTGTTTCTGGACTAAACAGTGTTTTTTGTTCCTGTCCCTTTAATCAGATTTTTTGTCACTGCATTCACCTTTAGATCATTTACCTATGTCTGTAATAGTCTGGATAAGCAGGTGTCCCTCTTTAATGTTTCATCATGAGGAATTGTGTTTAGCCAACTGTCTTGTTCTCCCGCTTCCTCTTTCCTGCATCCCCCCCCCCCCCCCCACATGCTATTCTTCTTTATTGCATCTTACAACACTGATAAGATACTGATCTCTTATAGAAACTCACATTGTAGCAATTTTCTTCTGTTCTGTTCAGCAGTTGCTAGACATTGTTCACAGTGACCTTATAAACATTAAAATCTCTAGAAAAATCGCATGAGAGTTAATAGGATAATACGTTACTCTGGGTCATAAAGACTGGGAGCCACAGCAAGTGAGATACAGCGACTGTTCAGATCCAGATACTTAAAGTAACATTTATTCTATGGCTATTGCCATTTTTTTTTCGAAGTGCAAGCATCCAATTCAGACTTTACACTAAGCTTGCTTAATTTTTTCTTTGCAAAGTGAATATTTTATTTAGTTTTAGTAAATTTGGTGAAGGTCAACTGACTTCAATCATGGAATTATGTACGAGAAAAATTGTATTTTTTTACATTTTTCTTTACACATGATTTGCAGCCAATTATCACTTTGTTTCACTTCATTTACCCATGTAGCGCTACCCCTGAAGGAGCTGTTGGTCAAAACGGGTTTTCTGTTCTTTGCCACCAAATTCCACAGACCTCAGCCCTACTGGCACACTGGTTTTCTTTTTTTTTTATTTGTTTGATGTAAGTGAATTAAAAAAACAAGGACAAACTTCTTAGCACTCTATACCCAAATGTTCTAACAGAGATAAGAGACATGAGAGGAGTGAACTGATGAATTATGATTTAGTTAGATGGTCATTTAACAAATGCAATCAAAGTCAATTTCCCTTACACAATTTAACACTCTGGGTAAGCAACAATCATAAAAGAGGGTAAAAACAGTATATATGGTGTAGTAGCCCAAATCAACATAAAAAGTAGCAATATCACCCTAAGCACTGGGCAGGCAATGAGGGATGTTGGTTTAACAAAGAAACAGGATTATATTGCCCATGTGTCCTAATGATGACAGTGCTGGGCCTAGACTAGTTAAGAAACTTCGGTCAGAATAAGACAGTCTGAACAACCTAGAATGGAGGAGTTGTAAACTGAGCAAGAAGGACAGTCTCCAAGACAGATCTTTGGCGGCCATATTTGGGCCCTGTAGGCAACCGTAGTGCACTGGTGGTGGTGGTTATATCCTGCAGGCAGTAAAGCTATGGCATTGATCTCCTGTCACTATGCAGTGCAAACATATGTTAGCCCAAGGAATGCTCAGTGGGCTGTGATAAAAATGTGTCCTAAGATAGCAGTATATGAAGTGAAGTCAAGAGATAAAGGCAACAACAATAAGAATTTGATTGAACAAAAAGGGAAAGAGTAACTGAGGTTCTTTTCTCAGCAGTATAACAAGTGTCAACTACTTGGTATATGATTAAGTCTTGTGAGGGAAGGGGGACCCCCTCATGAGCAGGTTTTCGAGGTGGTGTTAATCTGGTCTGGAGCATGGGCAGATCTCTCGGTTGCAGGTGAGACAACTAATCCAGTGAAGGTGACATTCTCACAACAGCCCCTTCAGTCTGTGAATTGCATGAGTAATGCTCCGAACCCCAATAACTTAAGTCTGTGCCCAGGCCGGCTTGCTCCAACAGGTCCAGTCTTCTTGAATCCCTTTATTACTCTCAACTGCTGGCTATGGAATAAAAGTGATTTGGATGTTCAACGTAGATAATCAGAGGCTGAAAACAGCTGAAACTATTTGTTACAAACCAAATAAAGTTTGTGGATTTCCACACTAGGTGACTTGCAACAACTACATTGGTCATACACAACTGACCTTTAGGCTGATTGAAAAAAAAAATCCAATAGATTCCTAAATAAATACTATAAAGCATGAGTGGATAAAACTCTTGCTGTGGTTATTGTATCTTGGCCGCCAGAACCAGTGGCTGTCAGAATACCCAAACAGTGGCTGCATCTGATTGGATGCAGTTGCTGTTCAGTCCACCTGGCACCTTTGATTTTTCAATTGAAGGATATTGGGCAGGAGGGTGGTGGCAGGGCCATCTACATAGTGCATTTGTGATCTTTGGCCAAAAAAGTTATTTTGGATGGATTTACCAATTGTGATCTGTTAGATTATTGAATGTCTTAACTGTCGTACACATGCCTTTAATGTATCAAACAGAAACTGATCGTATAGTGTTGGCTGATTTTTGCAGGTCTAATCTCTGACACTTCCCCCAAAAATATTTTGGAGATCCTGATCGTGAGATCAAACTTTTAATAATGGATTCTCTATTTCTGGAAAATGCAAAGAAAGGCTAAGGTTCCCTTGATTTACCATTGCAACTATAGCAATAAAGGTTAGAGCCTGAAACTCAATCAAGGAAATTCTGCCATTAGAATGATCTAGAGGTATATGCTAAAAAGCAAAATTACCTGTAGCCTTGGCCTATTTTCTTTAAAAAAAACATTTTCCGGAACATAGCCGTGAATAAACTGTGCACATACTTTAAAAACCTGTTTGGTACATCTCTGTAATGCATGCATCTCCCTATGTTGTATCTCTTAAAAAAATGCTTGTTAAGCAGACAACACAGTCCATTTGCCGCTGTGAAATCTTACATAGCATTTTCTGCCCTACCTACTGGACTACAGAATCCTGCCTATCTTCCACCCCTCTCTGTCCTGATCAATATGCATTAATGTATTTTCCCCAACCAAATAATACTGCCGTTTTGATTTCCAAGAGCCTGCCCACACACTGTGTATAGAAAATGGGCTCTTGGTATATGTAGTTCTGAGGGCATTCATGCACCAGTGGCGGCTGGTGCTAAGTAATTCGGAGGGGGGGGGGCCGCAAACCAAACACAACCCCCCCCCCCGGTCAGTCCGTTGGTCAATCGGTCTCAGGCAACACGTTCCTCCTTACCTCCTCCTTCTCCTCCAGCCATGTCTCTTCTGCCTCTTCCTGGCCACTGGTCAGTAAGATCGCTTCTCCTTTTGGCCAATCAGGAAAAGGGTCTCACAACCCTCTTCCTGATTGGCTGGGAGGAGAGTCAGTGTGACACTAGCGAATATTCATTCGCTATTGTCACACAACTGGGGGGGCTCAGGGCACAGAGCACCCTTTTTTGAAGCCTATTAGAGCCTCTGGCTCTAATCACGTGCTTAAAAAAAAAAAATCCCAATTGGAATCCATGCGTCCAGCGCCCCGCAGGTAGATTAGGGGGCCGGACACATGCATAGGGGGGGCAGCGCCCCTGCTCCCCCAGTGGATGGGCCACCCCCTGGCATGCGCCAATATGAAATGAGCTTCCAGCATCTGCCCCCACAAGAATTTTAGAAGCCTAGTGATGACATCATAGGGCAGTGATGGCGAAACTTGGCACCCCCAGATGTTTTGGAACTACATTTCCCATGATGCTCATGCACTCTGCAGTGTAGATGAGCATCATGGTAGATGTAGTTCCCAAACATCTGGGGTGCCAAGGTTCGCCATCATTGTCATAGGGAATGATAAACAATGTTTCCCAGATGGGATGATGTGATCTAAAGGGGGAGGTGACATTTTGGAGGTATATATGGACCATGCCTTTTTTTTTTTGCCAATGTTAACAACTAATGCATCCACCAACCTTAACCAAAAAGTATAGACTGTTATGGGAAGACTGATCTTTTGAATAACAATATGACTTTTAATCTCTGGAATACAAACTGCTGTAGATAGTTTTCCGGTACTTCAGCATAACTGCCCTGCGTATCTCAATTACCTCCACAATTTATATCATTGTAAAGCAGCGAGATAAATTTAATTTACAATGAGCCAAAATCTATTTAAGAACTTGTGAAACTTGTGGACATCGACACTACTTCATCAGCTCTTCTTCGCAGCTGAGATTGGTGTAATTAAATAAAATGGTCATTAAAATATAATTTGGTGTGGTCTGCAGTTTGTTTTAGGATTTCAATTTCATAAACCTCTGTCTTTATAGTACCAAATAAATATTAAAAATATTCCAATAATTATTCATCATTGTATAGAATAGAAATATAAAGTTATTTATACTCTACGTAAACAACTAGGATCAGCAAGCTCATAAGTGACCATTCAATTTGCCAAGGAAACAGTTTTAGTAAATTCATCTCCTAGACTTGCAATGTGAAAAGGATCAATACAGCATAACCACAGTATAGCACTGTACAAAGGAAGCAGAGACCGGGTATGTAATTACAAATATGGCTGGCCCTATATACACATCACATACATTTATAAACTATAAATAGGAAGTGTTTTTTTTTTTACTTTAAAGCTCATTGCTAAGGTTATTCTCATCAATATTATCTTATTATCTCTTTTTTTTTAAATGGTCAATCCACCCAAAAGTTATACTTAAAGCCCATCTCCAGGCAAATGTTGACCCCCCCCCCCCCCACGCCCACAAAAGCTCCTCCATGCGCAAAGAAATCATAACCCTCCATAGTCTTCCTTCCATAAATGGATTCTGGGGATTGGCCACTGCAGTTCTGGCCCACCACTGACCAGTCTTATTTTTGCCCTATGTTGGGATGTGGTTTGCTACTGCTGGGTCACTTCATTGTGAAGACCCTGCTGATGGACACTCAATAGGAAACATCCCACACCACTAGGAAAGGATGTGCCCTCCAAATCAAAAAAGGACCCTGTCACTCAGAGGAAAGAAGACTCGTGACCCATGGTTTCATGCGACCATACAAGTATGTATTTCAGCCGTTTGGAATATTGTTTGTAAATGTATTTGCAGTCTTATCTAGATAGGGGTAAAATGGACTCAAGCAGTATTAAACGCAAAAGCATTTCCTATGTATTGAGCCTACCAAGTTTTAGATGTGAGGGCTATATTAGTTTCCTTTTTAGGCTTTCTTTCCTCTAGTTTCATCTGGTGATCCAGCTAGCAATCTGTTGTTTTTACAAAAAAAAAAAAAAAACTATCTTGCAGTTACAGGGATTAGGCAGACCATTTAATACTGGTAGGGATGCTTACAATGATTGGCTTTTATTTATTTACGTAAAACATTTTTCCCAAAAGGAAAAAAAAAACGCTTGCTGTTTACTACTTATAAAGTATTAGCTGAAGTTTATCTTAAGTTTGTTACTGTATTTATATCTGCTAGTACATCTAACACTCCCCTCCCCCCAGACTGACTGCTGCTGTCCAAATCTGCCCCCTGTGCTCATTTCTCCACAGTGGGGGCACTCTAATATACACTATATTACCAAAAGTATTGGGACACCTGCCTTTACATCCACATGAAGTACCAATCATTAGATGTAGTGGTTGTATTTATTTTCTTTTTTTAGGCTTTTTTTGTTTTCCCCTGATGCCAGTAACACACCACGTACACTATATTTCCAAAAGTATTGGGACACCTGCCTTTACATGCACATGAGTTTAATGGAATCCCAGTCTAAGTCTGTAGAGTTCAGTATTGAGTTGGCCCACCCTTTGCAGCTATAACAGCTTCAACTCCTCTGAGAAGGCTGTCCACAAGGTTTAGGAGTGTGTCTATGGGAAAGTTTGACCATTCTTCCAGAAGCGCATTTGTGAGGTCAGGCACTGATGTTTGAGAGAAGGCCTGGCTCTCAGTCTGTGCTCTAAATAATCCCAAAGGCGTGCTATCGGGTCGAGGTTGAGGGGCACCAGGACAACGTCAGTCTATGATGACAAGCGTAGGGCGGATGACACACTAACGTCATAGCCTCCCACGAGTCCCAGAAGCGCGGGCGTTTGTTTCTTTGCCGGCCGGCGATATAATAATATAAACAATGTGTTTTTATTCTACTATATTGTAAGTGTAATCTACTTTTCCTAAATAAAATATTATTGGATTTTATACTATGTGGAGCAATTTTTGTTTTTATGAGTCTGATAACATGGATACCCCAGTCAGATGACTCCTCCTGTTTCCCAGTAAAATCTTGCCTGAACATCTTCTAAAGGCCCTGGCAGGGTCATCAGCCAAAAGCATTACTGGCCTTTTGTAAAAAGAGGTTCAGTACTGCTGGTAAGCAGGTATTTTTTTCATCTAAGGTGGCGGTATCTTTTGTGGTCAGCTGTACATGGGGATGGATGCAGGCTGCATAACATTCTGATGGGGAATCACACGTGGTAAAGTGTCTTCTGAGCTCAGCCTCCACTTTTCCTCTTATGCCACCTATTGAGAACTCTCAACTTTATGGCATCTCTTTGGACTTTTATATTTATATTTTTATTCTTTGGTTCAGTTGTTTACTATTTCTTGTGTTTTACTAGTTTCAATGGCTTCTCTGTTTTCCTATATGTGAGAACCTCTGTTAGATTTCTATTGCTGTCAGTGTCAATGTTAGGGTAACAAGGGGAGATAGAAACCAAATATTGTAGAGTGGGGAATGGGTGTCCCAATGTTCCTTGACCCTCCCTCCACCTATTTCTTGTTCTGGTATCGCAGGGATAATATAAATTAGGGGAAATCTCCACAGAGAACAAATAAAAGCTGATATAAAATAAAAAAGAAAATGTTTTTTGAGGAGCTGGGCTTGAAGACGTTAATGGGCATGTAGACTTTACAGCCACAAAAGTCTACAAAATTGATTTCTACAGCTGTGACACAGAGACATAACTTGAAAATGTGCTAGCTGATAGCTCAATCTTTATCTACTGAGAGAAACAAAAGCACAGAAAAGCCCAGGGGATATGTACATTTAAAAGCATGGTGATTTCTTTGACCACTCATTTTGTGACATCTTACAGACCACTTACACAAGACTGTCATAAATTATTCTGACATCATTCTCCTGACATCATTCTCCTTCCCGGTCAAGATGTTTCTGTTCTGAAGATTGAAACACTACTTCTCTCACATATGTGTAGCAGGCTGACAGCTCCAAATGACCGTGTCTAATTACCCTCCTGTAGCTCCTGGATCCACTCTTAGGGCAGGATCCTTGACTAAAGCCCCGTACACACGTACCGGTCGTCGGCCGAACGATCAGCCGTCTTTTGTCCAGGGCTGTCGTGTCTGTTGAAAACTGCAAAAGACTGCACACGAATTTTGTCGGCCAACAACAGCCGACTGCAGAAGTGATGTCATGTGATGGTTAACTTTCCTTGTCTTTTTTCTTTTCTGAGCATGCCCAGTCTTGCTAATCTGCTGTCTGTCGGCCGAAATCTGTACTGACTGGCGAACAATCGGCCGTTCTGGTGTTGGCCAACAAAAATTTTAATGCCTGCACGACAGATTCTGTTCGGCCGAAAATGCGCTGTCGGCTGTCGGCAGCATCATACTAACAAGCCTACATGCGGCCGATCGGTCGTCGGCCGAATATTTACGGCCGACAATCGGTACGTGTTTCCTAAAATGCTATGGATCTTTCTCTCTCTGGTCATTTCAGGCTCTTGACCCTTTAAAAGCAGCCAGAGATACCCTTTTCTGGACAATCTGTCTTGCTACATCAGATGCAGCTTATAGCCAGCATTGCCTGGTGATCTTCAGCCCGGAAGATCCTCTATTCAAGACGCTCTTTCCAAGCAAAAATCTCATGCACTGTTCCCAGCATCCCAGCAGGGCAACTGTACAGTAATCCAACAGAGCTTTAAGACTGATCCACAATCTCCAGAGGGGAAAATAGCACTCAAGATGGTTGCTCTAAACATTTACTACTTTCTCATAGCTCACACCACTGAACAGACTCCTCAGTGATTGGGACGCTCCAGCTTAGAGCAGGGCCCCTACTTGGTATTTTCAAAATGAGCCTGTTAACAGAAACAAAAAGTTAAGCACCAGAAACCTGTTATAAAAATAATGACCCCTTTCATACATGCGTTGACGGACATCAATGCATTCCTATGGAAAAGCAGATGACAATAGATGACCGTTCATTTACATCCGTTTTCACCCGCTTCCGTCAACATCCGTTTTTCTGAACGGATAAAAGCCTTTTTTTTCATCCATTAAAAAAAATGGATCAGACGAAAAATGGATGACAACGGATGACAATGGATGAAAAACTGATGACAATGGATGAAAGTTGGATGAAAAACTGATGACAAAGGATGAAAGTTGGATGAAAAACTGATGACAATGGATGAAAGTTGTGAGAAAAAATATACCGGAGTATATTCCCCGCGCCTGATGGTGTATAAATTAAATATAAATATATAAATAAATGTATTTAGCAGCAGCTATAGAAAAGTGAGTGAGCGTTTGACAAAAAATAGCCTGGTAGTGAGGCTACCTATAGCGCTTGCTAGTATATACACACCATGATGGTGATGTTTAATACAAGATTTCTAAAATGTAATATTTTTGTACCTGTGGTAAAAATTGAAAATACAACCCTAATGTTTTTATAAACAATATGTTGACTAATTCACACCATAAAAAACATGTAATTAATTAATAAAATTAATAAATAGTGATAAATCGAGGATATATGATTCATACAGTGGTGAAAAATATAATAATTAAATATATATATAATAGTGAGGTATAAAGTGTTTGTGGCTTATTTGATCAAGTCCATAAAAAGTGACTGTAGTGACAAAGTTCAAAATAGAATATTTCTTGTGCAAATAATGCTTATCCAAAAAAAGTGCAGGTGCTCAGCGTGAAATTCGGTCCACTTTGTGAAAATAGTGCAGCTCTGGTTCCTTTCCACTGTGGTAAGGTAAGGGTGGATCACTTATCAGATAAAGTGGGTCTTATATGCTATATAGCATCAAGACCAGTATCGCTTTAATAGCCTCATTGGATATGGGGCCAGTATAGGAAGAAATAAAGGTGCTCCAGACAGTGTAGTATTTAAAACTTAGATTTTATTCCTATTCCATGGGCAAAAATATTACAAATACAAGTAAATGGCAAAAAAAAGGTAATTAAAATATATAGTAAAACACGGTTATAGGCCGTTTGTGATCATGTGTGCTAGTAGCAAAACTAGCTGCAGAGTGGCAAGCGGGAGATATCTGGCTTGCGTTCCACCTGACGTCACACATCACACTGTGCGTTACAAATCTTACGCGTTTTGTCACATCCGGTGACGTCTTCAGAGATAATCAATAATTATTAATAAGCCACAAACACTTTATACCTCACTATTATATATATATTTAATTATTATATTTTTCACCTACTCTACTATTTATCACTATTTATTCATTTTATTAATGAATTAGATGTTTTTTTATGGTGTGAATTAGTCAACATATTGTTTATAAAAACACTAGGGTTGTATCTTCAATTTTTACCACAGGTACACAAATATTACTTTTTAGAAATCTTGTATTAAACATCACCATCAAGGTGTGTATATATTAGCAAGCGCTATAGGTAGCCTCACTACCAGGCTATTTTTTGTCAATGGATGAAAGTTGGATGAAAAACTGATGACAAAGGATGAAAAACTGATGACAACAGATGAAAATGGGATGAAATACTGATGGCAACGGATAAAAATTGGATAAAAAAAGGAATGACAATGAATGAAAAACTGATGACAAAGGATGAAAAACATGACAACGGATGAAAATTGGATGAAAAACGAATGACAATGGATGAAAAACTGAAGATAACAGATGAAAATTGAATAAAAAACTGATGACAAAGGATGAAAAACTGATGACAACGGATGAAAATTGGATGAAAAACGAATGACAATGGATGAAAAACTGATGACAAAGGATGAAAAATTAATGACAACGCATAAAAATTGAATGAAAAACTGATGACAATGGATGAAAAGGCCCGTACACACGATAAGAAAATCTGAAGGGAAAATTCGTCCGATGACCGATCTGCCGATTTTCGGATTGTTAGTATGGTGCTTTCGACAGCCAACTCCGACTTTTCGGCCGAAAAAATCCTGATGTGCAGGCTATAAAATTTTTGTCCTCCGTCAACACACGTCCGATTTTCGTCTCATTAGTACAGATTTCGACGGGGAAAAATCTTAAGAGCAAGACTAGGCATGCTCAGAGATGAAAGAACACATACAAAGCAATCCAACACATGACATCACTTCTGAAGTAGAATTCTGTCGTACGGGAAAATTTGTATGAAAATAACCTCTTCACTTTCCACATCAGACTAGCATGCCACAAAAAACGGACGACAGATCGTTCGATAATCTGATCGTGTGTACGGGGCTTTACCATTCCAGCAGACAGCAATTCTGATATTATTATAAGTGTAGTGATGTAGCAGCTGGCAGGTGAAACCATAGAGCACATCTAAGGAATACCATCCTACACACCCAGGAGTTGCTGAAGATAACCAATGATGGAATTATCCTTGCAAGAGAGCAACGATTTGAACCACTGCCCACTAAATGGACAAGAATTACTAATACTCTATTACATATCAATCCATATACAGTATTAATCTTTTGTTTCTAGCGACAGGTCACTTTAAAGAAAAAAATCTCCATTATAGAGTGCATTAATATAATATATGATTTAACTGTTCAGGAGGGTGCTGACATTGTAATGCTTTATAGCATTCAAATTAAATACAATGCTCATATAAATGTTGAGGTCAGTAAAAAGGTAAGAAAAACACATTTAATGTCCTAAAGAGTTTCTATTTGGATAGAATAGGAGAATATTATAACCTCCATCACTTTCTTTTTTTGCCAACTGTTTCCCATTGGAGAGATTTCCCTTCACTTTCTGTCCCATAGCCAAAACAGAAGGCATGAGGAAATCCCTCCAAAGTGAGAGAATCCCAATGTATCACCAGGGTCACCAGAACTAGTGTCCCCGATGAAAGATTCTCCATCTAGGCCATGGGTGTCCAACCTTTTGGCTTCTCTGGGCCACATTGAGTGTAGAGAAATTTTCTCGGGCCGCATATAGAATATATATTATAGTTAAGGTAGATAAGCAATAAAATGTGAAATGTGCCCTTCCCGTGCCGCCGCACAGAGCCAACCCCCCCCCCCCCCCCCCGCACTAATTTAACTCAAACAGAGGATGATGAAATTAAATGGAATCAGTATACAGAGGTTTACTTCTTCTGAGAGATATTAAAGGAACACTCTAACCACCATGACCACTTCAGTGATTTGAAGTGGTCATGGTGGTAGGAGTCAGAATCACTGCACATGCTCGCCTCCCCCCTCCCCTCCGAGGCCGCCTCTGCCTACCGTTAGTTGGAAGCCACTGTGTCCATGCCCCCGACCCGACTTCCTTCCTCCCCAGGAAAAAAAAAATGTCAGGGGGCAGTGGGCCGCATTGCCTGGGGTTCCGGGCCGCATGTGGCCCCCGGGCCGCAGGTTGGACATGCCTGATCTAGGCAATCCCTCTGGTGTCAATCCAAAATTTGAGATTTGAGATTTTATTTTACTTTCACTTTTGATGATGATGGTAAATGGGGCAAACAGAGAAGGTGAATCTCCCTAGCAGGGACACAGAAAGCAATAAAAACTGACAGGGGTTCTAATCTCTTTCCACTATAACCAAAATTAACCACTTCCGGACAACCCACAGGATATATACTGCAGCAAGGCAGCCCCGCTACGTAAAATGATGTACTATTAGGTACTATTTTGTGCAGGGGTTCTCGGGGGTGCGCGTGCACCGCTGGAGCACCGTCCCCACTGTGATCAGACACAGTGGGAGCCAATCAGTGGGACCAGCAGGGGAATGACAGAATGGCCATCTGTAAACAAGGCACACCGCTGTTCTGTCACAGAGGCAGAGTGAGATCTTCTGTTTCAGCTAAGCTAAAACACAGATCTCTCTTTTCCTCTAGCACATCCATCCCCCACACAGTTAGAAAGCATTCCCTAGGAGCACACTTAACCCCTTGGTCACCCCTAGTGTTAACCCCTTCCATTGTCATTTATACAGTAACAGTGCATTTTTTTTAGCACTGATTACTCTATTGGTGTCACTTGTCCCCAAAAAGTGTCACTTAGTGCCAGATTTGCAATGTTGCAGTCCCGCTAAAAATTGCTGATTGCCGCCAATACTAGTAAAAATAATCTAAAAAAATAAAGTCCATAAATCTATCCCATAACTTTTGTGCAAACCAATCAAAATACATTTATTAGGATTTTTTTTAACAAACATATGTAGCAGAATACATATTAGCCTGAATTGATGGAAAAAATTAGATTTTTACAATTTTTTTTATTGGGAATGTTTTGTAGCAGAAAGTGAAAAATATTGTTTTTTTTTTTTTAAACTTGTCGGTCTTTTTTTGTTTATAGCGCAAAAAATAAAAACTGAAGAGGTGATCAAATACCACCAAAAGAAAGCTCTATTTATGGGGAAAAAAGACATTCATTTTATTTGGGTACATTGTCGCATGACTGCGCAATTGTCAGTTGAAGCAACACAGTGCCATATTGCAAAAAAAGGCCTGGTCATTAAGGGGGTAAAACCCTGTGGAGCAGAAGTGGTTAAAAAAAAAAGGGTTTGCTTTCAGTTAGTTACACTTTAAGTGTTTGTACACATTAGAATATGCAATAACATACTGCTTTCAAGATTAAAGTTTACATATGCATATGTGAGAGCTATATTAAAGTGAATCTTGTTTATGTCTCCATGTTATTCATTTTCCTGTGAAAATTTGCACTTTCTTAGTATAATACCCTGAACAGGTGGGACTTAAAGGCTGTCTTGTCATTTCACCTTTTCCTTGCGCAGCCATATTTAGCATATGAGAGATAGTAATTAGTGTTGAGCGAACACGGACTGTATTATTCGTGTTCGTACCGAATAATTGGATTTTTTTTACCCGAACACGGACACGGACACTTTACTGTATGTTCGGGTAAAAATCCGTGTTCGGTCGTTTTATTTCCGGGTTTTGCATGCTTTGGCGCTCTTTTCATGGCGGGCTTTCAACAGCCAATCAACAATCGTTTAACTGGTGTGCCTTAAGCCATCCCAGCCATGCCTGCAAATGTCTTAGTAGCTGTGATTGGCCGTCTGAAGCATGTGACCAAGTCTTTATAAGTTCGAGGCAGCCGCCGCAGCAGCGTCATTCTGCTGCTTAGCTAAGGGACAGAGCACACATCAATGTGCTGGCTGCTGATTAGGGAAAGATAGGCAGGAAAAAACCATTTGTGTCCGGATAGAATTGAGGGACAGGTCGGAGTGTTTAGGCAGGGCGAGTTGTAGGCATTTTAGGGATAGAGTCTGCTGAATTATAGGGTCAGTGTCTTCTACAAACTACAATCGATATTGCTGTGTGGGGGGTGGGGTCTGCACTCAATCCTGATCTACGATCTCTTCTCAATCCTGTTAGGGACAGAGTCTGCTGAATTTTAGGGAAACTGTGTTCTACAAACTACAATCGATATTGCTGTGTGGTGTGGGATTGGAGATAGGCAGGTGTCAGTGATCCACATCCATTTTTCTGTGTGTGAGCTGCAGTGAACACAATCTTTTTGGGCTGCAGTGAACACAATCTTTTTGGGCTGCAGTGAACACAATCTTTTTGGGCTGCAGTGAACACAATCTTTTTGGGGTGCAGTGAACAAAATCTTTTTGGGGTGCAGTGAACACAATCCTTTTTGGTGTGCAGTGAACACAATCTTTGTGGGGTGCAGTGAACAAAATCCTTTGTGGGGTGCAGTGAACACAATCTTTTTGGGGTGCAGTGAACAAAATCCTTTTTGGGGTGCAGTGAACAACATCCTTTTTGGGGTGCAGTGAACACAATCTTTTTGGGGTGCAGTGAACAAAATCCTTTGTGGGGTGCAGTGAACACAATCTTTTTGGGGTGCAGTGAACACAATCTTTTTGGGGTGGAGTGAACAACATCCTTTTTGGGGTGCAGTGAACAAAATCCTTTTTGGGGTGCAGTGAACAAAATCATTTTTGGGGTGCAGTGAACACAATCTTTTTGGGGTGCAGTGAACACAATCTTTGTGGGGTGCAGTGAACACAATCTTTTTGGGGTGGAGTGAACAACATCCTTTTTGGGGTGCAGTGAACAACATCCTTTTTGGGGTGCAGTGAACACAATCTTTTTGGGGTGCAGTGAACACAATCTTTGTGGGGTACAGTGAACAGAATCTTTGTGGGGTGCAGTGAACACAATCTTTGGGGGGTACAGTGAACACAATCTTTTTGGGGTGCAGTGAACACAATCTTTGTGGGGTGCAGTGAACACAATCTTTTTGGGGTGGAGTGAACAAAATCATTTTTGGGGTGCAGTGAACAACATCCTTTTTGGGGTGCAGTGATCAAAATCCTTTTTGGGGTGCAGTGAACACAATCTTTTTGGGGTGCAGTGAACAAAATCCTTTGTGGGGTGCAGTGAACAGAATCTTTGTGGGGTGCAGTGAACACAATCTTTGGGGGGGTACAGTGAACACAATCTTTTTGGGGTGCAGTGAACACAATCTTTGTGGGGTACAGTGAACAGAATCTTTGTGGGGTGCAGTGAACACAATCTTTGGGGGGTACAGTGAACACAATCTTTTTGGGGTGCAGTGAACACAATCTTTGGGGGGTACAGTGAACACAATCTTTTTGGGGTGCAGTGAACACAATCTTTGTGGGGTGCAGTGAACACAATCTTTGGGGGGGTACAGTGAACACAATCTTTTTGGGGTGCAGTGAACAACATCCTTTTAGGGTGCAGTGAACACAATCTTTGTGGGGTGCAGTGAACAACATCCTTTTAGGGTGCAGTGAACACAATCTTTGTGGGGTACAGTGAACAGAATCTTTGTGGGGTGCAGTGAACACAATCTTTGGGGGGTACAGTGAACACAATCTTTGTGAGGTGCAGTGAACACAATCTTTGTGGGGTGCAGTGAACACAATCATTGTGGGGTGCAGTGAACTCAATCTTTGTGGGGTACAGTGAACACAATCTCATACTTCTGAAGATTTGAGGGTGCTGCCTGTTCCATACTCCCCCTACTCCTCATCTAGCCTTTTAGGGGTACAAACAATAGTAATTGGGGCCTAGTGTGGTTGTGTACGTGTGATATACATACACTTTTTTTGGATCATATTTTCTATTCCGCTATTTAATCAAAAACCTTTGGGGATCAGTTAAATTGGGGGATAGTCTGTGTTGGTACGTGTGAGAGAGATCCACCTTTCCAAGTTGTTGGGGTTCATCTCATACTTCTGAAGGTTTGAGGGTGCTGCCTGTTCCATACTCCCCCTACTCCTAGCCTTTTAGGGGTACAAACAATAGTAATTGGGGCCTAGTGTGGTTGTGTACGTGTGATATACATACACTTTTTTTGGATCATATTTTCTATTCCGCTATTTAATCAAAAACCTTTGGGGATCAGTTAAATTGGGGGATAGTCTGTGTTGGTACGTGTGAGAGAGATCCACCTTTCCAAGTTGTTGGGGTTCATCTCATACTTCTGAAGGTTTGAGGGTGCTGCCTGTTCCATACCCCCCCTACTCCTCATCTAGCCTTTTAGGGGTACAAACAATAGTAATTGGGGCCTAGTGTGGTTGTGTACGTGTGATATACATACACTTTTTTTGGATCATATTTTCTATTCCGCTATTTAATCAAAAACCTTTGGGGATCAGTTAAATTGGGGGATAGTCTGTGTTGGTACGTGTGAGAGAGATCCACCTTTCCAAGTTGTTGGGGTTCATCTCATACTTCTGAAGGTTTGAGAGTGCTGCCTGTTCCATACCCCCCCTACTCCTCATCTAGCCTTTTAGGGGTACAAACAATAGTAATTGGGGCCTAGTGTGGTTGTGTACGTGTGATATACATACACTTTTTTTGGATCATATTTTCTATTCCGCTATTTAATCAAAAACCTTTGGGGATCAGTTAAATTGGGGGATAGTCTGTGTTGGTACGTGTGAGAGAGATCCACCTTTCCAAGTTGTTGGGGTTCATCTCATACTTCTGAAGGTTTGAGGGTGCTGCCTGTTCCATACCCCCCCTACTCCTCATCTAGCCTTTTAGGGGTACAAACAATAGTAATTGGGGCCTAGTGTGGTTGTGTACGTGTGATATACATACACTTTTTTTGGATCATATTTTCTATTCCGCTATTTAATCAAAAACCTTTGGGGATCAGTTAAATTGGGGGATAGTCTGTGTTGGTACGTGTGAGAGAGATCCACCTTTCCAAGTTGTTGGGGTTCATCTCATACTTCTGAAGGTTTGAGGGTGCTGCCTGTTCCATACCCCCCCTACTCCTCATCTAGCCTTTTAGGGGTACAAACAATAGTAATTGGGGCCTAGTGTGGTTGTGTACGTGTGATATACATACACTTTTTTTGGATCATATTTTCTATTCCGCTATTTAATCAAAAACCTTTGGGGATCAGTTAAATTGGGGGATAGTCTGTGTTGGTACGTGTGAGAGAGATCCACCTTTCCAAGTTGTTGGGGTTCATCTCATACTTCTGAAGGTTTGAGGGTGCTGCCTGTTCCATACCCCCCCTACTCCTCATCTAGCCTTTTAGGGGTACAAACAATAGTAATTGGGGCCTAGTGTGGTTGTGTACGTGTGATATACATACACTTTTTTTGGATCATATTTTCTATTCCGCTATTTAATCAAAAACCTTTGGGGATCAGTTAAATTGGGGGATAGTCTGTGTTGGTACGTGTGAGAGAGATCCACCTTTCCAAGTTTTTGGGGTTCATCTCATACTTCTGAAGATTTGAGGGTGCTGCCTGTTCCATACCCCCCCTACTCCTCATCTAGCCTTTTAGGGGTACAAACAATAGTAATTGGGGCCTAGTGTGGTTGTGTACGTGTGATATACATACACTTTTTTTGGATCATATTTTCTATTCCGCTATTTAATCAAAAACCTTTGGGGATCAGTTAAATTGGGGGATAGTCTGTGTTGGTACGTGTGAGAGAGATCCACCTTTCCAAGTTGTTGGGGTTCATCTCATACTTCTGAAGGTTTGAGGGTGCTGCCTGTTCCATACTCCCCCTACTCCTAGCCTTTTAGGGGTACAAACAATAGTAATTGGGGCCTAGTGTGGTTGTGTACGTGTGATATACATACACTTTTTTTGGATCATATTTTCTATTCCGCTATTTAATCAAAAACCTTTGGGGATCAGTTAAATTGGGGGATAGTCTGTGTTGGTACGTGTGAGAGAGATCCACCTTTCCAAGTTGTTGGGGTTCATCTCATACTTCTGAAGGTTTGAGGGTGCTGCCTGTTCCATACCCCCCCTACTCCTCATCTAGCCTTTTAGGGGTACAAACAATAGTAATTGGGGCCTAGTGTGGTTGTGTACGTGTGATATACATACACTTTTTTTGGATCATATTTTCTATTCCGCTATTTAATCAAAAACCTTTGGGGATCAGTTAAATTGGGGGATAGTCTGTGTTGGTACGTGTGAGAGAGATCCACCTTTCCAAGTTGTTGGGGTTCATCTCATACTTCTGAAGGTTTGAGGGTGCTGCCTGTTCCATACTCCCCCTACTCCTAGCCTTTTAGGGGTACAAACAATAGTAATTGGGGCCTAGTGTGGTTGTGTACGTGTGATATACATACACTTTTTTTGGATCATATTTTCTATTCCGCTATTTAATCAAAAACCTTTGGGGATCAGTTAAATTGGGGGATAGTCTGTGTTGGTACGTGTGAGAGAGATCCACCTTTCCAAGTTGTTGGGGTTCATCTCATACTTCTGAAGGTTTGAGGGTGCTGCCTGTTCCATACCCCCCCTACTCCTCATCTAGCCTTTTAGGGGTACAAACAATAGTAATTGGGGCCTAGTGTGGTTGTGTACGTGTGATATACATACACTTTTTTTGGATCATATTTTCTATTCCGCTATTTAATCAAAAACCTTTGGGGATCAGTTAAATTGGGGGATAGTCTGTGTTGGTACGTGTGAGAGAGATCCACCTTTCCAAGTTGTTGGGGTTCATCTCATACTTCTGAAGGTTTGAGGGTGCTGCCTGTTCCATACTCCCCCTACTCCTCATCTAGCCTTTTAGGGGTACAAACAATAGTAATTGGGGCCCAGTGTGGTTGTGTACGTGTGATATACATACACTTTTTTTGGATCATATTTTCTATTCCGCTATTTAATTTAACTGGGCCTCCATGCGAGACCTGTGTGCCTTGTTGCGCTGTTTTGAGTACTCCACCAACATGGCCAGTGGCAATGACGCCGTTCTCAGCTTAACTATCCCACTTCTATGCCTCCTTGAAAAAACAATTCGGGCGATGATGGAAGAGGATGTGGCACAGGATGAGGAGGAGGAGGAGGATGAAGAGGTAACATTTCCAAGGCTTTCAGGGCAGTCATTCGCAAGGGGCTCCGAGGGTGGGTTCCTGCACACGCAAACGCCAGGGACGCAATTGTCCAGCAGGGGCACAGTTCTGGAGGATGAGGAGGATGAGGAGGAGGAGGAGCTGGAGGAGGAGATGGAACCATGTTCACAGCAGGGTGGCACCCAGGCCAGCTCATGGCCATCACTGGTGCGTGGCTGGGGGGATACAGAGGACACGGACGATACACCTCCCACAGAGGACAGCCTTTCGTTGCCTCTGGGCAGCCTGGCACACATGAGCGATTACATGCTGCAGTGTCTCCACAACGACCGCCGAGTTGCCCACATTCTAACTTGTGCTGATTACTGGGTGGCCACGCTGCTGGATCCCCGTTAAAAGGACAACGTACCGTCCTTAATTCACTCACTGGAGCGCGATCGCAAGATGCGCGAGTACAAGCGCACGCTGGTAGACGCCATGCTGCTGGCATTCCCATCTGACAGCGGGGCCACAGTGGAAGCACAAGGCAGAGGAGGATGAGGAGGAGGAGGTCGCCAACGCAACCAGGGCACCGCCAGCACCTCAGAAGGCAGGGTTAGCATGGCCGAAATGTGGAAAAGCTTTGTCAGCACGCCACAACAAACAGCAGCACCAGCAGCTCAGATGGAACGTCTTAGCAGGAGGCAGCATTTTACCAACATGGTGGAGCAGTATGTGTGCACACGCCTACATGTAGTGAATGACGGGTCTGCCCCCTTCAACTTCTGGGTCTCCAAATTGGGCACATGGCCTGAGCTTGCCCTTTACGCCTTGGAGGTGCTGGCGTGCCCTGCAGCCAGTGTATTATCTGAACGGGTATTTAGCACGGCTGGGGGCGTTATAACAGACAAGCGCAGCCGCCTGTCCAGAGACAATGTGGACAAGCTCACGTTCATTAAAATGAACCAGGCATGGATCCCACGGGACTTTTCCGTACCTTATGCAGAATAGCAATGGATACCGACCTTACCCACCCATTGTTCCATTTTTGCTCTTTCTCACTCTTTTGGGGTGTACCCTCATTTAAAATTTTTGAAAAGAAGCAGTGTTGGCTACCTCGTCCTCCTCCTCAGGGCCAGATAAATGTAGGGGCTATTGGAGCTGCAGCTCCAGGCCCCTACCTTTTATATAGGCCCCGGGTTGGCCATATTCACTGTTACCGCTCTTCTGTCACTTGTAAACACAGAAGTCTGGCTTCTATGCTCGCTTCCCCAGGCAGCACCCTCAGAACCTCCCCACACAGCGTGAAGGCCGGACAAGGAGGGACAGTTGGCGATGCATGGATGTGTTTATGGGCTTCAGAGACAGCATCCCATGTTGAATTAGGCATGCATGGCTGCACCCTTCCTCCTCTGGGTGCATGGCAAGGCACGGCCCTTAAGGCCCTTCAAAATCCTCAGCACCAAGCCCATGATGCTGTTAATCCGGCCCTGGTCCTCCTCCACCGCCGCTTCCACCTACACCGCCCATAGGTGTGCGCAGCCTATTGCATTAAGGTGTGCACCCCAAAGTTGAAATACACATGCATGTGTTTGCCAGCAGGGAGAGTAATGTATCGGGGCCATGTACCTGTAGGCAAGGAGAAATAGAGCAGAGCAGGTCCCAGGGAGATCTTTCCCATCTCCTCACTGGCAATGCTATGTGCCCTAGGTGATTAGGGTGTGCCCAGGCACACCCAGCACACCCTGTGCGCACGCCTATGTCACCGCCACATCCACCACCACCTCAACCTCCCTCCTACTCCATATGGGCCTCGTCCTTCAGAGATGAAGAAGAACATTGTTTTATTTTTCTGTTTTTTTTTGTTGTTTTAAGTTATTTCCCTATCCACATTTGTTTGCAGAGCACTTGCCATGCTCTTAATTACGTTTTGCTGCCATTTGCAGCACTCTAGCCCTTTCCTTTGGTGTTTTAGAGCCATTTTAGTGCCTTAAAGTTCGGGTCCCCATTGACTTCAATGGGGTTCGGTGTCCGGGAAAAGTTCGGTAAAAGTCCGGGACACGGACCCGGACTTTTTTTTAAAGTTCGGCCGAACCCGTCGAACACGGACATCTAGGTGTCCGCTCAACCCTAATAGTAATACAATATAACAGCAGATCATATTGAGCTCTTTGACTATCATGGAGAAAACTAAATAGGAGGCTGACATCATTGCTTGGCCTCCATCGTGACCCATTTCAGTAGGTAAAAAACACTCTGCTCCTTTTCATCTCTTTGCCTGTCTAATTATATTCATCTACCTATTATATAAACTTTTCCCAAGAGCAATACCACTTGCCGTAATTTTACTGCAAGTGGGGGGACAGAGGCAGTCTGGATGACATACATCTATGTCATGCAGCCTGTTCCGAGTTAGGGGCGCACGGCTACCCGCGGCCCAGTGATAATGTGATCACAATGTCAACATAGCTGTAATGAATGAATTCATTTACAGTATAACCACTGTGTTTCATATTCTGGGATTGGCCCACAGCTATCACATGGTACCTGGGCCAATCACAAAACCCTGTACCGTGTTATTAGCTGTAGCCAATCACAGATAACTAGTAATCACAGCTTTTATGAATGTAAACCTTTTATGACAGTTCAAAATGTTGCTTTTACAATGAACATCATTGTAACAGCAAACAAAGTTAAAAAAAAAAACCCTGACCACCCCCCAAGAGTAGTATGGTGTCGCTAAACTACTCTGATACAAGTATGTAAAAAAAAAAAAATTGTAAAAAATGAAACAAAATGTAAAAAAATGAAACAAAGTTTAAAAATTTAATTAAAAAATGATTTACTTATTTTTATGTATAATATATTCCAATTACCAATTAATACAAAGTTCATTTTACCATTTTCTCCACCCCTTTTTCCCCAAGTTCAGAAAAAGCTTTTATGTAACCAGTTATATTGTAGCTTTTGTTCTCTTGTATCTGTATACTGCACTGCTGTAACCTTATAAAATGTTTTCTTTCGAACAAAATTACAAGTAAAAAAAAAAAAAAAGTTAAAAAGCGGAGTATACTACCGCTTTAACACACACTGCACACCTTCAACCACTTTTACTTGTGCACAGTTCTTGTTGTCCCTTCCAGCTATTTTTAGTTCTTCATCCCTGCTTTCCAACTGTTCAGTTTCTTTTGCACGCATTGCAATAGTTGGCTAGTTTGTGATTCCAATCATTGAAGCATATTACTGTTCTCAGCCAGCCCAAAATGCTCATAGGATTGTACCTTCCTACTACTATAAACAGATGTTATCTGGTCTTCAAAGGAGGTTAGAAATAGGCACTCATTTTAGGGACACAGTTAGATATTTTTGTAAATAGAAGAGAAGTCCAGTTTAAACAGGGACTGGTGATATTTGTAGGTAGGACCATTGAAACGTGGGCATACCGTTTCATCCCCGGGTACCACCAACAGGCCTTTTGCCCTAATTTAGGTAGGTGTAAGTCCACACTCCCAGAGGGAGCCAAATACAACATTGTAGCATCCATGCACCAGCACATGCAAATTACAATGTGCAAAGGTTTACCCTGAGCTCCTCCTGGCTCAGCCAGGTACCAGTTAGAGGTAACTTCAATACATTTTCAAAGCTTTACTTTCATAACTTCAAGGTAGGCAACCTCAAATCATCATATAACATCAAGGCATGCAGCTCCCCGTCCATTATGGTAGTGGTCATCGGCACTTTTCCAGGTCGGGCCATCGATATCCTGTCCCTATTTCCCTCCTAACTAGGGCAGTAGGACCTCTCTGTGTATGCTCCAGCCAGGGAATACCAGTTGCTGGAAGCACTACATTTCTACAGCTGAGGCCCCACCACATCCAATGGGAGCCAACTGTGGAGTCCCACTGCTATCCTCATCACTCCCTGCTCAAACTCCTCCCTCTAAGGTAACCTACTATTTATACATGGGGGGGGCGTCATCTAGTGGCCACAATGAAAAGGGGTCCAACACCCCCTAATATATTTGACCAGTCTATTTTCTAAATACAGTATAGATTTGGGCATCCCTACAAGACCCACTTTTCTTTAAACCAGATCCTAGATCTGCTTAGGTGCTTGTAAATGAACCTGATTGATGACCTTTCTATTATGATTCATCTCTACCAGACTTCTAAAATGTTTCTTCAACCTGCTCCATAAAAACAAAAAGAGCAATCCTTTTTTTAACCAAGTTTAGTCCCAAAACAGGTCCAATGCTTGAATTTTACATTTTCCACTAATACATAGTAAAGGAGAAAAAAATTCAAAACTCTGCAGTGACCTTAATGACCTTTTTAAAGGAACATTTACTGCACTCTATCATAGTGTTCAATCACTGGCAAGGCCACTAGGGACTGAAATACAGTACCTAATGTCTACTCCGGCAGAATACGAATTGCCATTAGGACAGAGCTATGAGCTACGGCTTGCATCGTTTCACAGTTGAGTTGTTTGAAGACAGGCTGCCCATTACATACAACAGCTGCGGGATTTGGCTTTTCCTCTTATTCATTTTTAAGCCCTCTCTACTCCTCCAGCTCCTTTTCAATATTTTCCTCATTACTAGCCAGCGGCTCTGAACATATTGTCGTAAGTAGTTAGTTTGGGCAACTGAATGTAAACAGCCTTGAGATATCGGCGGTATCAGGGTGCACACACCTGGGTGAATGTTGTGGCTGTGTTGGTATATAAAAGTACATGGCTGGCACAATGAAATCTTACTGTGATGTAGCTGCCAAGAAATAAATACAATATTCAGCGATAACATGCTTGTAGAAAGATGAATCCTGACATCTAACTTACAATGCACAAATACATTTAAAGACGATCAATACATTTATACAGTGTTCAGTAGCCAACTAGATTTCAATGTACATAGTAAACAGGGTTCTTTGCACTAATATATAGGAAAAGTCTAAAAGCAGACTTTAACCTCCCAAACAAAATGACTGGACAATACTATCATGGACCCACTGAAATACTGTATAAAGAATGAGTAATAAAAAAGGTTTACTTTACATTTAAGCACACTATTAATTAGCGATCTACCAATATCGTTTTTTCTTGACAGATACTCTTGTGGAGGGATCTGGGGGTCTAAAAGTCCCCAAACTCCTCCTCTACACTTAAAAGCATTCAAAACGCCAAGTTTGGCTGTTTTGAATGCTGTCATTTTTTTTAATCTGGCGCCAGACAGTACCCGGAAGTGATGTCACTCATGACATTACTTCCGGGTTTTTGCATGGAGACCTGATCAGAGTGCGGCTTTGATCGGGTCTTCGGTGGCCATGCATGCTGGTTGCCCGGGTCTCCCGGTGGGACGCGAGACCCGGGCGAGCCGTGGAAGGCAGCGGGAGGGGGGGAGACGTCCCCTCCCGCTCCTTCCAATGACAGTTGAGCGGCTTCTCTGCCGCATCGGTTGTCATTACAAGACCCCGGCACCAGGGAGATGCCTCTAGCTGCAGGCATCACTCTAGTACAAGCACTTTCCCGAAATATCAGCAATATCGGTAACCTCTGGGGCTGATTCCGATATATCGGGGAAAGTGCATATCGGCCCTCGATATATACCGGCTTTGCCGATAATCCGTCGATCCCTACTTTTAATCGGCCTTTTCATCCAGGGTTCTTCCTCTCCAGTATCAACATTCTAACTAATTTGTTTGATAAAACCTTTACATTTTAATTACGTACTGCATTTTAGAACCAGTGATGTCATTACTGTGTGTCTGTTCTTCTCTGTGCAATGCAGGAACATCTTGGCAGGCAGGAGGGGCCAGCAGAGTGTTGTACTTAGCTTCCTGAAAAAAGTCACAGCACCATGCCTCAGTATTCAGCTCTGATGCAAGTAATGGCATGGCTTTTGGGAGGAGCTAAGCAAATATCAAAATGCCTTGATAGGTGGATGTCAGTCCGGAGGAGTGGGCGTTTTTGGGTAGACTGTATTTGCAGAGAATGATTGAAAGAACTGATGTCCATTGAATGATGGGCGGGCCAAGGACAGTTTCACACGGGCGTTCCGCATGTCTGCAAATCATCCTATTTTTTTGCGGATGATATACGGACATAATGAATGTCAATGGCATTGCGGATGTCAGCGGATGACCATCCGCTGACATCCGATTTTCATCCTTTCAGTTCTGTTCCGTTTTTTTGGAACGGAACAGAACCCTATTTTTGTTCCGTTCAAAAAAACGGAACGAATGCAAAATCGGATGTCATCCGCTGACATCCGCAATGCCCATAGACATACATTATGTCCGTATATCATCCGCAAACGGATGGGATGATATGCGGACATACGAAGCGGATGACACAAGTGTCATCCGCTCCGTGGAAGAAAAAAAAAGCACCGGAGCGGAGAAAAAAAACTGAACGGGCGTGTGAAAGAGGCCTAAGGCTTGGGAAAAAATAGCTAGATGAAGGCTCTTTCTGACTTGATGTATCTTTAATGCACACTGTGAGAAGCTCACTATCTGCAGCAAAATCAGAGTAAGCTGTTTCAGTACAGGAAGGAAGCCTAGAAAACTGTACTGGACTGAAGGTAAGGCTGGAGTTAAGATCTAAACATACACCCAGTCTAAAACTGAAATTACATTTTGAGAGCTATGACTCCAGTCATAGCTGCAGTATACAAGTATACCCATTTTCTGGTGATCTGAGATTGTCTCCTTGTTATTCAGCAGAGACATTGCCAAACATACCTGTTGCAGGATCCTTTATGTCTATCCAATACAGAAAGCATTATGTAGAACAAATAGCAGCTCTAAGAAGTGTCTCACAGCCACCAATGAATGAAAACTTGACAAAGGCAAACAGAGATTGAGGTACACGGAATATACTTCATAAAGTACTCTCAGAGTGACCCTGCCGGGTACTTTTTTAGATCTTGCTAACATGTTTTACTTAGAAAACAGTCCCATAGACACACTCCTAAACATCTTGTGGACAGCCTTCCTAGAAGAGTTGAAGCTGTTAGAGCTGCAAAGGGTGGGCCAACTCAATATTGAACCCTACGGACTAAGACCAGGATGCCATTAAAGTTCATTGTGGGTGATACAATACTTTTGCTAATATAGTGTATGTACAAGGCGTGTTACCAACACACATCCACATGAACTAAAACTCATGTGAACACACCTATTAAAGTAGATTCCCCCCCAGCCCCCCCCCCCAAGCACTTATCTGAGCCAGATCTCGATCCAGCACTGTGCACAAGAGCAGCGGCTCTTTTTCTCTCCTTACAGGACTCTTCTCACAGGAACATTGGCTCCTGCTTTCAATCAAATTCTGTGAGGAGAAAGCAGGGGCATGGCCGAGCCAGGCTTGAGGCTAAATATGGGGGCACTCAGAGGGGAGAAGGAGCCTAGAGCACCAGCAGGGGGTTCCAAAAGAGGAGGTTGTGCAAAACCTTTGTGAAGAGCAGGTAAGTATAACATTTATATAACTTTAAGAAGAAAATAAAAGTTTACAATAATTTTATATCAAGATTGGGTTTGTTCCCTCCATCTCACTACTCATCATTGGCGATGCCAAAAGTTAAAGTGGAACTGAAGTCCCGCTGTAAAAAACTGCAAGCAGGCAGGCTTTTATTGCAGAAGAGACATGCATTCTCTTCTGCAATACAATCTCTATTCCTGCCTGCTTGCCGTCTCCTGTCGCACTGTAAACTGAGTTGCCAATGTGCAGCTCAGCTTACAATGCTGAGCCAGGTTCCAAAAGGTAAGATGATGGCATCCTGCACATGCGAAGGAGTGACGCCATCCCTGCCAGCAGTGCTGTATTTTGGCCTAGGCCGACAAGGCCCAGGCCTAGGGCAGCACTTTGCAGGGGGGCAGCAAAAAGGCCGCCCCCCCCTCCACCTTAGACTCTATTGGCCACTGGTTGCTAGAGCCGCCTCTCTCACCCCCTCCTCTCTTTCTTACCCCCCTCTTCTCTCTCTCATCCTCTCAATCCCCCCTCCCTCACCCCCCCGAGCCCCCTCTCTCTCACCCCCCCGAGCCCCCTCTCTCTCACCCCCCCCCCACTCTCTCTCACCCCCCCTCTCTCTCATCCCTCCTCCCTCACCCACCCCCTCTCTCTCTCGCTCATCCCCCCTCTCTCTCTCCCTCCCTCACCCTCCCCCACTCTCTCTCGCTCATACCCCCTCTCTCTCTCCCTCCCTCACCCACCCCCTCTCTCTCCCACCCCCACTCTCTCTCTCTCACCCCCCTCTCTCTATCCCTCCCTCACCCACCCCCTCTCTCTACCACCCCCTCTCACCCTCCCCCCTCATGAGATCTGAGGGGTTCATGCTGGGACTTATAGTCCTTAAATTTTGGAGGCAGTCACATCCATTAAAAAGGAAAGAGTGGGGCAAATTTACATAAGAGGGGGAGGGGGGGGGCGGCCCAACTTTGGTCTTACCTAGGGCAGCACAAAACTGAAATACATCACTGCCTGCCAGCATATGAAGAGGCCTGAAAACTGGCAGTCAGAAGAAGGTGCCGACACAGGGCTCTTGGGCAGGTAAGCATGGAGACTTTAGTTCCATTTTAAGGACTAGAAGGTAGTCGAGGGGTGTGCCCAATCTGGACTTTTGAAATTAAAGTTTGCATAAAAGTCCCAAGTTCCAGGACTTTTAGCAAAATATCTTACTAGGTTCCCACTTTTCAGGTCTGTAATCACTTTGGTAGATTTAAAGTGAACACCATATTATTTTAAAATGATTAATTAGTAACAAAATAAAAGTTATCCAAATAACAACAGACATAAACTTCTGATATAAATGTTCATTCATGTATGAATATATTTAAGTTTGCCGATTTAATAAAAGCCACCTACATGTTATGTTAATGGCCACTTCAAGAATTTAGCAATCTGCAGTTCATGTATGAATAGGTAGTCTCTGTGGGTTTACCTCTTCAAGATCAATGTTGTATCTCCAGTACCTAATCTGTAAATACCTGCTTAAGTACCATTGTTGTCACTTCAATGCTAGTGTCTACAAGCATACATCAATTTGTAGAGCTAGTACACAAGGACGACAGAGAGTGCTATTCTGAGCAGAAAAACAGCGCATATTGGAATTGTGGTCCTTGAAAGATAGTAAACACTGAAGTTTTGCCTGAAAGACAATGGCAGATCAATGAAGTCACCCACATTTCAAGGCCAATAGTGTGGAGGCTGCTGGTGGTACAATACTCTCCTGATAATAAAGCTATTTTCGGTAAGTTTCTCTTCCTGTAAGCACTATACAAGCTCCTTTTACTGGATGATCCTTTTCCTAAGAATGTCATTGCTATTCCCTAAAAGTGTATGTAAACTTAATCGCTAAACTCTCTTATGATGGTGAACATAGTAATGTTTTTTTCAAAGTTATTTGCTAAAATGCAGATTTTGTTACACTGATCCTACCATGAGAGTCCTTCTGCAGGCACTTCCTTTTATCATCTGAGAATGCTTTTTTAACTGTTCTCTTGTGTTGCCAACCTGTCACACCCTCTCCAAGTGGGCACTACAAGTTTCAAAACACATTATGAGGGCATGGTCCACTGTTGTCACCATTAGGAAACTTGCCCAGAGATATGTCATGAAGCCATCACTGAAAATACAACAATCAACGTAGCCATAAAGCATAAAAAAAAAAAAGACTTACAAAAACGGAATTATAGGTTGCAAGATAAAACAACGTTAGAGTAATTTCACTACACTTTTGAAACCCCCAACGTCCATAAAAATGATATATTTCCAGCTACCAACATGGACATAACGCATGTCTTCTCAAGATGATGCATCTATTGTGCCATGCTTGCATCCACTTAATGCTGTAAATTAAATGCTCACCTCTATTTCTGACCTGTTAATATCAGAGTTGTATAAAGTACTCGAAACCCATACTTGAGTAAAAGTACAAGTGCTCGATCAAAAAGTGACTTGAGTAGAAGTGGAAGTGCTCTATCAAAAAGTGACTTGAGTAGAAGTACTAAAGTATTCAACATTTTTTGTACTTAAGTATTGCAAGTAGTTTTTTTTTTTTTAATTTTGCTACTCAAGTACTGAAAGTAAAAGTACCAGTAGTTTTTTTTTTTTTAATTGCTACTCAAGTACTGAAAGTAAAAGTACCAGTAGTTTTTTTTTTTTTAAATTGCTACTTAAGTACTGAAAGTAAAAGTACAAGTACTGTGTTATGTAGTTATTAAAGAAAGAAGTCAAAAGTTTGAACATCATATTGTTTTTTATTATTTCAAATGATTAACCTAAAGGACAATCACAATTTGTTTGTTTCATATTTTCTTTTTAGTGGAAAGATTTGGTATAGCAGCTTTTATTTATACATACAGTAGCATTTATTTTCGTATGCGCTGATTTACACATGACATTATACACATTTGATTGAGCTTCATGAAACCTGCCATCTACTGTTCTGGCAGTGGTAATTTTTATAATTGTAACGAGTAACTATGCAGCACAAAAAAAAAAAATATCGGAGTAGAAGTATTGAAATCATCGAAAAAATGTAGTGCAGTAAAAGTGGAAGTAGGAGAAAAAAATTCTACTCCAGGAAAGTACAGATACCGCCTTTCGGTACTTAAGTACAGTAGTGAAGTAGTTCTACTTAGTTACTATACATCTCTGGTTAAGATATAACAAGGTCAAAATACACTTTCTGCCACCCTTAAGGCAATCATTGAGATCAGATGTCAAATGTACTGGTTATCCCCACTGCATGCATCATTTAGGATGCAGTAAAAACATCAATATTGCCTACTCGATCTCACTACTCCACTCTCCCCCTAAACAATATGGTAGTGAGGGGACATAGATGTTGCTCCGCACCTCTATACGCGTTACGTCCCCTTCAAAAGACTTCTTGCATGCATGACCATGAGAAGACATTGTGCAATATTTTCACATTGGTTGTTAGAAACATAAAATTTTTATGGACTTTATTTTGTTGTGCACTTTGGGTGTTTCAAAAGAAGGATATAGTAGATTTATGTGAAGTTACTTTACACCGTTTGTTTCTACGGTATATGCAGCCATCACTGGAATGTGGAAGGTGCTGCAAAAGAGATTGCATGAGATCAGCAAAGGTGATATGCAGCAATTTGATAAAATGATTTAAAATTGTACATTTTTTGAACAAGAGAATATTGTTGATGATGTACAGTTCTCTAGAAAACTACATGTTATTTAGTAATGGTTTAAAGTGTAAGTTCACTTCTTACTCATAAAAGGAAAAGGTGAACTAATACACTACACCCTCCCCACCACCCTTGCCCCAGCTGCGACTTACCTGGATGGGGGATTAGCTGTCAACACCCATACAGCCAGTGCAGCGGTCCAGTGATTGGCAGCCCCTGCTCTTCTTATCCGTCCTTTCTTACAGCTTCTGGAATGGATCAGTGCAATTCTGATTGGTCACATGCTGACATGTGACCATTTTGACCCATCAGAATAGTTTTGATCTGGGAAAGATGGGGAAGTAGAGTGGGGCTTTAAATCTCTGGACTGGCTGCATGAACCCCGAGAGCTTATCACTCACGGAGGTTCAATATTCATCAATTTACTGGTATGAAACTGAATTGATCTTGTTTTTTTATGTTTATTTTTCATATTCCACAGCTAAAGTATTTTGATCAATGTCAGAAGTTTTAGCACTACAGGGAAGATGAACAGAGTGTAGGCCAATCACGTTAATTGCACGAAGGAATGAGCAACTTCTGACCGGTAAGGGATCAACTACCTCCCATATTTACACTGAGTACTGTACTGGAGTCTTGGATGCAATTTTGTTATTCTGCCTCCTGAATTGTAGCAGTAAAAAGTTAATCTGCACCTTCTGTCTCTGGGTGAAATTGTCTACAAACCACAGTAAAAGTGTTACTAAACCCGCAACAATAAAATCAGTCTGTATATGCAGTAAAGAATGCTTGTTATACTCACTGTGGAACCTAAGGGGTTAATACTCTGCATTATGTAAAAAAGCTGTTCAATCCTGTCTTCTCTGGTCTTCCCCCCTTTCTTCCACTGTCCCCAAAGCATCGCCTGATAGAACAGAGTAGAACAGAGGCTAGGGGACAAGCTTCACATGCTCAGTTGGGTGTGTATTTCTAGTTTTTTTTTTTTTCCTTGGGATGGTTCATGTGATCAGCACAGGGCCAATCAGCACTGTCCAGACAGTGTGACAGGGGTCCTGCAGCCTTATAAGAAAGTCAGAGCAGAATGAAAACGCCTCCTACAAGCTTTAACCAGACACTTATAGAAGGCACAAGACTGCTCTAACTGCTAATAAAAAAAAAGTATTTAGGAGTTTATATTTACTAAAACTATTGCATTTCCATGTTTACTGTGTACTGTGGGAGTCCAGATATAGTGAATGAAGGGTCCTGTGTTTAGTAACCCTTTAGTCATGGGAAGCATACTAGAGGTCATTGCCTGTTTAAACCAGGCTGTTGAGCCCCAGTAGGAATGAGGGCCAGTGTTTGGATACCCCTGGGAACGACGGGGTTGAGCAAGCACATCAAGATGGTGGAGGGGGTCCAGCTGTAGCCATAGGACAGTAGAGTAGGGCATAGCGGAATGCTTGTCTTAACGAGCGGTCTAACATTTGAGGTGACCTAGCTGCTTCCTATGGCCATGCTTGAGGCAGTCCGGGGACCTACTTACAGTCTCCATATTGTCTAAAAATGCACTTTTTTTGCCTTGCTGAATCCTGTGCAGTGGTCCTGTCTCTTACATGGCTACCCTAGACTTTACCCCCCAAGGGAATGAAGCTCATTATATCACATAAAATAGGCATCTGAACCTCCATCTTTTTAGCAGCGTTATATAGGAGGGTAGAGGTAACAGCGCAGAGAAATGGCTGCACTCCAGCTAATTTTAGCCAGCATATTAGTAGCATTCTGTGTGCTGCTCAGTGACTTTTAATACCTGATATAGGGAAGCAGAAATGGCCTGCACATGAGAAATTTCCAGAATATACCTCTGTTCTTTATATTCACCCAGAAACTCGTTCTTTCTGGAACAGCTTTACACTGCATCATTTCTCCTCTCGTTCCCAGTCACTTTTCCACATCATTACCTCTCCTTTCCTCAGCATTTTTATAATTAATTTGTGGTCTCTGTGAAATTGCCAATGGCTCATTCCCCCCCTCAACCCCCCGCCACAAGCACCTTCCCTTCTTTCTTTAAACATGGAGGAACGCACCACAAACTTGACTGAAAATCATTTCAGTTGAAGGACCCCCACACCAGGGGGGTCCTGTGACAGCTTCACTCTGCAAATGACTCCCCCGCTGACACAATGCATTATACTCTGGCTGACACGAGCCCCTCCATATTTCTTGAGACCCTCAAGCTCTAATATTGTCACATGCGGCTAATGTAGCCCACACAGACATGTAACATTTTCATTAGGGATTCTACAGTATTTTTCAAATCAGCAGAGGAAGAAGCCTTCCACGTAGATCCTAATCACTTTTATCGCTCGGTAAAAGCACTACATTTGTGTGCAAATTAGCTGAATAGAAATCCGCTGGATGAATAATACAAGTACCATTACTTATTAAGGAAGACAGTCTGCCTCATATATACATCTCTGTATTTATTACTGTCATTTTGCTGAGAGTTACAAGGTGTTCATGTATCATACATCCTGTTATTATGCTTGTTGGCAGAAAGAAAGCCCTGTTCATAGATAAATTATAAAATTATTTTGAAAACAGAAAGAAAAATAATACGTAATAACCTAGAGTTAGAAGATCTACATTTGAGGGTGGGTCACGTATGCCCAGACCTAGGATTTAATGACCACTAGGGAAGTACTGGCTGACTTGCTTGCAAATCTGTTTTGTAGCGCTACAGTCTTTCCTTACAGTAACACCGGTGGTTAAAGTGAATCTTGCATAAGAATACAAGGTCCCCTTATTTTGTATTGTCCTTAATAAAAAAAAATGCACTGCTAAATTTAAAGAAAACAAATATGCCAAAAAAGCATTCTGCTAAAATGAAAGGATCTTCACCCACAACCTCATGTTAACACAATTATTGAATGACTATAAATATTAAAATGCTACTAAACTCACAACAGTAAAATCAGTCTGTATGTGCAGTAAAGCATGCTTGTTACTCACTGTGGAACCTAAGGTGTAAATCCTCTGCATTGTGTAAAAAAGGCTGTTTGATTCTGTCTTCTCTGATCCTCCCTTTTCTTCTTCAGTCCCCAATCAATCTCTTGATAAGACGGAGCTTTTTTAGTTATTTTTTTATTTTTCTTGGGAGGGTGCATGTCATCAGAACAGGGCCAATCAGCACTGTCCAGGTAGAGGGTCAGTGGTTCTGCATCCTTATAAGAGAGTAAGAGGAGAGTGAAAACTCCTCCTCCTACAAGCTTTAACCAGACACTCATAGAAATCACAAGACTGCTATAAACTGCTGATGAGAAAAAGTATTTAGCAGTTTATATTTACTAAAATAATTGCATCTCCATGTTCTGTGTACTGTGGGAGACCAGATATAGTGAATTCAGGGTCCTGGGTTTAGTAATACTTTAAACACTTTCAGACCAGATCTCTCTTGATATGCCCCTGCACATCCAAACCTTCCTTTTTTGCTAATTAATTTGTTGACCCTAATATAAATTGACATTTGAAGGTAGGGGCTTGTTCTGTCCTTTTTGAAACTTGATGCATTTGGGTCTCCTTGCTTTACACCAGGTATGTCCAACCTGCGGCCCAGAGCCGCAGGCAATGCGGCCCACTGCCCCCTGACAATTTTTTTTTTTTTTTGATGGGGAAGTCGGGTCGGGGGCACGGCCACAGCGGCTTCCAACTAACTGTAGGCAGAGGCTGCCTCGGAAGGGATCATCCTCTAGTTGTGTTAAATTAGTGCTGGGGGGGGCAGCAGCGCGGGAAGGGCGCAGCTGCGTTTTATTACTTATATACCTTAACTATAGTATTTATTTTATATGCGGCCCAAGAAAATTTATCTACACTCAATGTGGCCCAGGGAAGCCAAAAGGTTGGACACCCATGCTTTACACCATACCCAAGTCCCTGTGTCAATTCATTTTGCCTCTTTTACGCTGTCAACTGACCTAAGATTTGTATTGCCTTAAGTGGCGGTTCACACTATAGTGATGTCAGACATCACATGTGATTCGCACCACACTGCTCTGCAAATCACATGCAATGTCTGTGCGATGCAAATTCAGCCATACAGATTGTATGGCTGAATTTACATCGCATTTGGACCAAGGTCATGCAGGACCCTTTTACTTGTCCGCACCAGAATCAGATTGCATGGGTGTTCACACCTATGCGATCCGATTCCTGTCAGTATTGACAGTTTGCACTGCGATATGCGAACTAATCTGGGGGTGTCATTAACTTTGTATTGACACTTCCAGCAGTTCGCATATGGCAGTGTGAACTGCCTGCGAGTCGGGTGCAATGCCGGAACCTGCAGTGGATTTGCAGGGTTCCCGTATCGTACCAGTGTGAACCGGCACTGAAAGTGCAATGACATCCACGATTTAACTGCACTATTCTTTCTATATAATAATTATTTTCAATAGTCATTATAAGTTGTCTATACAAAAATAGCAAAGAAAAGCTGAACTTTCTTTTGTAACTTTGTTTATTGACCTTTGTATTGTTTTCTTGCATTATTTTATATGCAGAAATAAAAAAAAAATATATATATATTAAAAAAATCTGAAGTCATGATAAGCGACTTACCTTATACCTGACATCTGGATGGTTTACCTAGGAGACAGCTCCTGCACAGTTTCCGGGCACATCTTCTTGTGAGACCTGGGAACCTCAGCATAAACAGTGCAAGGACCATAATCGATAAGCATTAAGTTAAAGGACAACTGTACCTTTGGAACAAATTGTCCTTGAAGGCCTGGTCCCAGTCCCCCTAAGGTGCAGCTTAAATGGTCTAAAATGCAATCCTACCCCCATTTTAGCGATTCTCACTATGCAGGCCTGCGCAGAGTTGCAGAGCCTTTCCTCGGAAAGCATTCTTGACAGGTCCTACTCATCCACCATTGATTCCTATTCCCATACTCATGACAGCCTCCAATGGCCCTGCAGAGTACAGTTCCCAATAGGAAAGATTGGGACCACAGTACACATATGCAGGAGGAAGAGAACCCGGGGGAGAATGCTTTCAGAAGAAAGAATGTGACGCTCTGTCAGGGCCTCACAGAGAGGAGAACCTGGAATGGGCAGAGGAGGGCTGCATTTAAAAGGGGTGGGGGATTCATTAAAAGACTATTTGTACTAAACGTACAGTGTCATTTAATAAAGAACCATCAGGATTCATTTAATTTTACTTTAAGTTTAGAGCAGTACAAGTTAGATTCAGATTGAATTGTATTGTTCTGGCATGTTGCAATTTATAGTATTTTCATCCCAGTAATAATCCGTTGGACAGTCTTGTGCAGTATGTGTCCTGTCCATGGGCAAAGCTATCTAACAATGGTTGCTGCATTACTGGTAGACACCCTTTGCCCTCATCCCTACTCAGCCTTTTAGTTACTTTACTTTACGTTACTTTTAGTCTTGCAGGACCAATACAAACCAATATGAATTGTTTTTTGCTTTTTTTTTTTTACTAGACTGACCTCGTAAAGTGAGTTCTAATAGTTCCATAAATTTCTGCACTTTTAGCATAGCAATTTTGCTCATTTCACGGTTTATGCTGAGGATTCCTAATCTCGCTAGAAGATGATCCAGCACTGTACTGGCTCATATTCAGAAGATCATAGAAATGAATAGGAGTGCAGAGCAAATCTGCAGGCCAGGCTCAGACCAACTTGACCTGGCTGTGCCATTTAGTGAAAGGTAGCTCACTCGATTGGGAACAGGTGACTATAAAACGGGAGGAGGTACTGGGGATTGGGGACTGGGGTTACCATATAAATGTAAGTGTATAACAGATGCAAGTAAATGTTAAGCATCCAGTGGTGTATTTTGGTTTTGTGCTGCCCTAGGCAAGACTAAAATCGGGCACCCCCCCTTCCCCCTCCTATGTAAATTTGCCCCACCCCTTCCTTTTTTAACGGATGTGACTCCCTCCAAAATTGAAGGACTCCAAGTCCCAGCATGAACCCCTGAGATGGGGGGGTGAGAGGGGGGGTTGGTGAGGGAGGGAGAGAGAGAGGGGGGATGAGAGAGAGAGAGGGGGTGGGGGGAGAGAGAGAGAGGGAGGGGGGGAGAGAGAGGGGGTGGAGAGAGAGAGGGAGGGTGGAGAGAGAGAGAGGGGGTGGAGAGAGAGAGAGAGAGGGGGGTGAGAGAGAGAGAGAGGGGGGTGAAAGGGAGAGAGAGAGGGGGGTGAGAGAGAGAGAGGGTGAGAGAGAGGGGGATATGAGAGAGAGAGAGGGGGATATGAGAGAGAGAGAAAGAGAGGGGGTGAGTGAGAGAGAGAGGAGGGGGGTGAGAGAGAGGTGGGAGAGGCGGATCTAGCAACCAGTGGCCAAAAGAGTCTCAGGGGGAGGGGGCGGCTTTTTTGCTGCCCCCCTGCAAAGTGCCGCCCTAGGCCTGGGCCTTGTTGGCCTAGGCCAAAATACAGCACTGTAAGCATCTGCAGTGGACATCCTATTGCCTTTGTTCCTGCAAGCCCCATGGGGTCCCTTAGCCATTTGGAAAGCCTAATATCCCTCTTTTCAACCCCCTTTTCAACCTCATAAAGACTATGGCTTCCACACCTTGCAAGGCTGATAGCAAAAATAGCCAGGAACAGCTGCATGCTAGTTAGAATAAATGTAACTGTAAAATTAAGCTGTATATGTGCTATATATATCCATGCTTCCAAATGCACAGTTTGCTATAGATGCAAGAAGAAATGACTGGCTTATTCACTATCCCTAGTATTAAAAATATTTTTGGGGGGTTTGTGGTGGAAGTATTGACAATAAAATCTTTCTGTATTACGAAGTTGATACTTCACAATGCTTTAGAAGAGGGCATTTAAAATGACGCAGCTTGGTGTCTTCTTCCCAAAACCCAACTTCACAGAGCTGTGATGATAGCCGAATAGCCTAAAATAGCTGTATGCAAACTAGGCTAAATTGTTTTGCTTGGCGTAACTGCATCTGTACTATTTACCAGTGATTCTGGATGCACAGTTGGGTACAGGTGCAAAAAAAAAATTTTTTTTGCATTACTCCCATAATCCTTAAAGTGAAGAATAAAGCCTTTATTTCTGCATCTGTAATGGACATGATAACATATATTTTCCTTTTGTTTAAGAAAGGCAAAACAATATACTGACTTGCTTAATAATATACAGTAGGAGCATAAACTGTATGCATTGTAAATATATAGAAAAATGAGCAATACAGAGAACAATCCTTATTAAGAAGAACAAGACAATGCAATATGTTATAGTTGAACCAGCATGAGCATACACCCGTGTCCCTTTATGTTTTCACATCATTTGCACTCGTAAGGGATATTTACGATCAGTTGCACACAAGCACATTGTACTCCACAGGGCACTTGCTCTAGGCCACATTTGAATGCTAGGACTGCAGACTAATGAGTAAAGATGCTTACCAGACGATGAGGTTAAGCCGCTCACCATGTCCTAATCATAACTAAACGTGGTTGGGTGAGGTGACAACCCAGATCATTCACTGTTCTGTGAAACGCTTCATTACCATGTAGAAAATAAGCCCGAGGCAAAGAGCCGAGGCTTTGAAAAGATCACATTGTCATACCACTCAATTTCTTGTACGTACCTAATACACTCTGTGTCTGGAAATTCATATTTAACCTTTGTTTAGTGTAAGACTATTTGTTCCAGTTATGCAGACTTCAGCTTCTCGAGAGGAACTGATAAATGATAGATTTCACTGATGATATATGAGATTTACCTTAGTTCCCGCTACATGATATTTCACATTTTAAAGACACAAAAATAAGGGAACTTTGTCAAAATGTATTATTTTTCATTTGGGAGCTATAGGGTAATATTTTATTTTGAGTCTTGTTTAAAGTGGCCCTCTTAGCAATAGAAAATAAAGCTGCCCTCCAAATGCCTCTGTGTTACTGAGGAGGTGGCCAATCTTCTGTGCATGCCCCAGATCTTTCATCACTGCAGGAGACATTAGTCATGTGGCAGTAGATCGGAGGAACCGGTAAACATGGAGGGGGATGCAAGAGATTAACACCCCATGAAGTGCAAGTTTCCAAAAAGGCTTCGGGGGGTCAATTCAAGGCAAGGACAGCAGAAGAGGTGACTATTTACAGTCTTCTTTACAAGTACCAGCTTTATTTTTAATCCTATATTCATGACAGTTTAACTTTAAAGAATCATTGCTCCTCATTGAAACTCTTCTAAAGCTTAGACAGTCCTAACAAAGCAGATGTAGCACCCTCCTAGAATAGGATGCTAGGTCAATTTAGTTCTGGCTCCTTCTGAAATCAAAGGGACAGTTATTGTTTGGTCTGGTCTTTTCAGGGTTTCACAGGCTGGGAGCTTGATTGCTTCTCCCTGCCTCTAGAAGAAGATTCCAGACTTTAGGGCAAGAGATTCAAAATGACCAGCCTAAAAATGTATCAGGTTACAGCCAATCCATGGGGAGAAAGGGGCTGGAATGGTAATAAATAATCTGAAGCACTGGAGAGCTGGGTTCCTACTCTCAAGGAGGATTCCAGAGCTGGAGGATCTCCTGCCCTCAGGCAGCTCATGGACTGTACAGTTGTTGATGAGGTCTCAGCGGTGTCAGGGTTTAGGGCCTGTATGGACTTTCCTAAGTGCTGACACTCGCCACATGGGATCTGGTCTGGAAAGGGACTCTTTGAACAGTGTCTGGAGGAAGCTTGAAGTTGATCTCTGTGACTGAGTAGTGCTTTGAAGATTGCACTGGGTACCAGTAGTTGTGTATTGGCACAAGGTAACCAGATGTCAAATAGACTTACCTTATGGCAGTGATGGCGAACCTTAGCACCCCAGATGTTTTGGAACTACATTTCCCATAATGCTCAACTACACTGCAGAGTGCATGAGCATCATGGGAAATGTAGTTCCAAAACATCTGGGGTGCCAAGGTTTGCCATCACTGCCTTATGGTGTTCAGCTGTGAAGCATTAGACTGTCCAAAACTCACAATTACCTAATCATTGTAGAGTATCCCATTGCCCTAACCACTCTCCTGTTAAAGTTTCTATCAGCAATAAATCTTAAAAAGACATACCCTAGACCAGTGATGGCAAACCTTGTCACCCTAGATGATTTGAAACTACATTTCCCATGATGCTCAACTACAGAGTGCATTAACATCATGGGAAATGTAGTTCCATCTGGGGTGTCAAGGTTCGCCATCACTGCTCTAGACTGTATTATTGGAGCTGTTGTGAATGGACTGGTGCTTGCAGGGATGGGCAACCTCTGTACTTTTAGAGAAAAAAACTGTTGTTACCAATGGTTCCTTCTAGGATAGCACTACACATACAATGAAAAGCAGAGGCTATCAAAAGTGAAAGCCTATGGGGAGAAAACTCAACTTTGACAGGATAAAAAGCGATATCTAAATATCTATGAGGGTCTTGTCATGAGAAATGCGGGCAACCTCCGCCCATGTATTTTTTTCTTCATATTTTTCTTATTTTTGAGTGCATATCCCAGTAATCTCCAATTCCACAAACTGCCCTGTATGCCACTAAACAGAACAGGTAATATCTTGATAATGCAAGAGACGGCAAGGTTTTCACAGGGCCATTGTGCCTGTGAACCTAGGATAAGCCCTGCATGTCTGCCTTCTTTAACCCATTCCTGACCACAATCTATAGATTAATGTTTTTATACATAGTGACTTATACTGGGAGAATGGTAGTCTAAAGTTAATTTTAGTACAAGAAGCTTGTACCTGTTCACCTTTCAGAACAGGAAGTAATAAAAAATCAGAGATCACAGACAAAAATAAAACAACTTTTAATATCATAAGGAAAGGTTAGAGCTAGCGCTGTAAAAAAGAATGATAGTAGCGCTTGAAACAATATAAAAAAGTATCTTAAAATAAACCATAGAGATCCCCCAAAATGCCAGTCTGGTTAGTGATGAAATCCTCCTAGCATTTGGAAAATAGTCCCACAAGCTTATTGAAGATGGTGTATATGAACATCAGTCCCTTTAGACTCCAAAACTTCCACAATTTACAAAAACGCAAATCATTTGTGTAGTCCAGAAGGGTCACCGCTAATCCACCACCAAGTGCAGGGGGACAGCGCTGCACCAATACTGATACTGGCATTAGTGCAGATATTAAAAATTTGCACAAGTGCTGTAAACTATAGATACTAGTGATCAACCGATATTGGTTTTTCGTTGCCGATACCGATATTTTGGCCAATGCATATAGATATTGGCCGATATTTTTGTACATTTAAAATGTTTTTATTTATTATTTTTTGGTACTTCTGTGGAGGAATCTGGGGGTCTTAAAAACCCCAAACCCCTCATCTGCACTTAAAAGCATTCAAAACGCCAAGTTTGGCTGTTTTGAATGCTGTCATTTTTTTGAATCAGGCACCAGACAGTACCCTGAAGTGATGTCACTCATGACATCACTTCTGGGTTTTTGCATGGAGACCCGATCAGAGCCGAATGCAGGCTGGTTGCCTGGGTCTCCCGGCGGGACGGGAGATCCGGGCGAGCCGCGGAAGCTGGCGGGAGGGAGGGAACGTCCCCTCCCGCTCCTTGTAATGACAGCTGAGCGGTTTCTCAGCCACATCGGTTGTCATTACAAGACAGCCGACCGTCAGCTATGGATGCCGCTACCGGGGTGATGCCTCTAGCTGCAGGCATCACTCCGGTACATGCACTTTCCCGAAATATCGGCAATATCGGTAACCTTGGTTGCTGATTCCGATATATCAGGAAAAGTGCATATCGGCCCCCGATATATCGGCTTTGCCGATAATCGGTCGATCCCTAATAGATACTAAAATCCATACCTTTAGACTAAGTTCACATACAGTATGTTCAAGCTGGTTTGTTGTTTCCAAATCCAGTCTGGTGCCATTTCATTCAGCGGTTCAGGTGCAATTCTAATCCGAATTGAAATGTATGAGATTAGAAATCGCGCCTGAACTGGACTGAAATCGCATATTGCACTGCGGCCATCCCGCACATATGTGAACAGGCTGTAAAGACTCAGTGAAACGCATATGAAAACTGATGTGAAGCTGATGTCTCTGTAAGTGAAATCTGTGTGGTTTTCCCATCAGTTTAAATGCATCTATGGTGTGACTGAGTCCTAAAAAAAACGTTCTCATGACGAAATAGGTATCGGTAAGTACTTGAGAAAAGGTATCGATACTCATACTCGGTCTTAAAAAAATGTTATTAATGCATCCCAAGTTACAACCACTGAAATGTTTTTTAATACCTGCCAGCAAATGTTTTTTTTGTTTTTATTGCAGTCAATAGACAGAAGTAAAAAAATGTGGCAGACATTTATCTCTTTCCCATTTTACAAAAATAAAAATAAAAAATGGCTGGGGTTGGTGTTTAAGCCAGATATGAATGCACAGACCTAAGAATTTAGTAAACAGTTGGCGTTAAGATTTGCAACAAGGGACCCTGTTCCGGTTCATTATTACTGTCCTGCTGCTGCAATTTTCAGAGTAAAAGGAAGCATATTATCCGCTCATCAACAGCTTTAAAATTTTTATTATCTTATGGGATTTTCCATTGCTCTGCCTTTCTACATGTAAATGGCCTACCTTAGCTGCTCAAAATGCACTACTGTGATAATTAACTAGAAATAATTACAATGCACTTGGCAAATTACAGCTTTGCCCTGTGCAGAAAAGACATGTTTTATTTATACCAGCTCCCTAGCGGCATTCTGATTGATCAAGCCCTAACCCTTATATTTAAAGGTGAGATAATGACAGGGACAGTCACCGTGTGACCTGGAGCCCTGCAAAGCTTTCTGCTCTGTTACCAGTTACTTTAGTTTACTGTATGTGACATATTTTGTTCACTCCAAACATGGGATCATTTGTAAGGAAAGGTTTAGCAGGCTCATATACTTGGGATGATAAGGTTTCTAATTGTTTATACAATGAGAGTACTTGAAAAACTCAGGGGTGCAGTAACACAGCAGTAAATAAACAGAAGGACAATTATGTACTCACCTTGAGCATGCTGAATGCATTAGAGTAGCAATGACGGTGGTGGAAACAGTAAGTGCAGCGCGGTCTGTGGCTAAGGGGGTCTTAGCTTTGATGCTGATATAGGATTGCTTGTGTTTTCTTTCCTAAGTGCAGCGATGGGAAAATTATGTTTTTACAATACAAAGGAGACATTTGTACTCACATACTTATTATTATACTGTGTGAGGCATTTGCATTCATGCTAGGTGTAATAGTTAAAGCTAGAAGACTCATATGTACTATACCTTATTTAAGGCACACCATTTTTTTTAAGGACTTACAAATGAGAAAAAAAAAAATTATTTGAAGCTACTAATACCCTCCGTCTTTTTTTTAACCCTATTTAGCAATATAGTATGATTTTTAGCCATTGAGAAATGTAGAAGTTTGGATGTAAGCTCGATTCACATATACAGGCATACCCCGCTTTTAAGTACACAATGGGACCAGAGCATGTATGTAAAACGAAAATGTACTTAAAGTGAAGCAATACCTTTTTTAATTTCCTAGGCAAGCTGGCTGGCCACAAATAGGATATGTTGTAGTCCTGGGTCCCCTCACATTGCTCCCTAAGTTTGGTATCCCTGTCACTTATGGTTTCGGAGTAGTGCCATGTCAAGCTGACCACGATTTCCCATATACGCCAATGTTAAAAACTGGGAGTAATGCCATGCCAAGCTGACCAGGCTGTGTCCATACTCACGAGTGTACGTAAAGTGAGTGTACTTAAAACGGGATATGCCTGTATGCGAATTGGATGCGTTTTGAACCGCATCAGATTCATATGACATGTGAATTAAACCAGCTTTCTTGTGGTGCAGCGGCAGTGCGAATTCACTGCGATTTTGAAAAGAATCCTGTGCATTTTTTGAGCACTGCAGTGCGGTTTAGATGCAAATTTCAGGCTATTGCCTTCTATGGGAACACATCTGAATCGTACATTGAATCCGTTTTGAATGCTAATGCAATCTACAGAAAAAAACAGTATGGGGGTTACTTTCGGGTCTGGTATGGATTTTTGGGGAACCCCACAACAAAATTAAAAAGAAAAAACACGTGGGGTTCATACCAGACCCTTATCTGAGCATGCAGCCTGGCAGGCCAGAAAAAGGGGGGGACAAGCAAGCACCCCCCCTCCTAAACCATACAAGGACACATGCCCTCAACACCCAGGACGAAGGCTACTGCCGTCTGCCAGCTCCGCCATGTGATAGTTTCTAAAATACTGTAGGTAAGGGGCCACCTGGCGATGTCGCCTGGTGTTACCGCCCCCACTGTGACATCCCTGACCAGTTCATGGAGCTTTTTTTCAGGTCTGATGGTGGTGGCGGGCATCATGATTGACGATGAATCTACATGGGGGGACATTGTTTTTTTTATTTTATTAAATGAATGGTCAAAATCAGTGTATGTTTTAATTTTTTATTGACACTTTTTTTGGTGAATCAGTAGGGGTACAATGTCAATTGTGCTCGCTAGTCCCCCCCTTTTCCTGCCCTGCCAGGCTGCATTCCCAGATAAGGGTCTGGTATGGATTTTAGGGGAACCCTATGGTATTTTTTTTAAACAAATTTTGGCATGGGGAGTCCCCTTAAAACCTGTACCAGACCCGAAACGCCATTTTTTTCATGATTTTTTATTGCCAGCAATGTTTTTTTTTTTTTACATTCAGCTGCCAGCAGTGAGTCATCCATTGGTAAAGTAAACCCTCCTATCGTTTTTAGCCAAGGAAGCTGCCATCTTGGCCTCTCTTAATCTTCAACTGCCACGATGCTGCACATGTTAACAACACCAGCCATTGGATGGTTTGAGTTTGGTGTGAGAGTTACATTTCCGGCATTTGAAACTGTTAATTCTATGGGTTTACTATCGCTTTAAGGATGCGACGGCCGAATTCCCGGCCCGCTCCTGAACAACCAGCTAGTGTTAAAGACACGGGTGACCTCATCATCTTCATCTCCTCCATCCTCATTACCACTGGAGAAGACTTGGCAATATGCTGCGGCTGGGGGAACATGACTGCCAATTTGTGTACCAGTGTTCTCCTCTCTCTGTAGGCTCATGTTCCTACCTTCCTCAACCTCAGAACCAACATCTGAATCAAATAATGGCTGTACAACATCAAGGAGCAATTGGCTGATGCTGTGTTCAAATAACTCAGCTGACTCCTCCATGCCTGATGCTGGGGCTATGGCAGGAATTGCTGTGGACAAGGAGGCAGATTTAGCCACTCTGGCAGCTGCAGTGGACTGCGCACTAGTCTCTGCTTGGGTGACGGAGGATGAGGAGGATGGGGATGGTTTAGTAAGCCAGTCGACCACCTCCTCTGCATGCTGTGGCTGTATAGCACAGGAAACATCACTAAACAGAGGAAATTATGCCCTGCCTGAGAATGGACCAAGTCCACCTTTGCCTGTGGACACATACGCTGCTGGCCCCCCTCTCCTCGTTGGCCTTGTTGGCCTCCCAGACATGATGGGAAGGTGCTTATTAACAAAATGTAATAAAGATGTGGTAATATGTACATGGAGGCACTTTAATCAATGGAAAGTGGTGTTTGGTGCACTAATGCACAGAAATATACTGCGTTAAACGTGCACTAATGCACAGAAATATACTGCGTTAAACGTGCAGTAATGCACTGAAATATACTGCGTTAAATGTGCAGTAACGCACTGAAATATACTGCGTTAAATGTGCACTAACGCGCTGAAATTTGCTGCGTTAAACAGCATGTAACGCACTGAAATATACTGAGTTAAATGTGCACTAATGCACAGAAATATACTGCGTTAAACATGCAGTAACGCCCAGAAATATAGTGCGCTAAACGGCACGTAACACACTGAAATATACTGCGTTAAATGTGCACTAACACGCAGAAATATACTGCGTTAAACAGCACATAACGCACTGAAATATACAGCGTTAAACGGCACGTAACGCACACAAATATAAGATAATGACTACGCTTGTACAGTGTATTTTTCATGCCAACCAGGGCTTTTTTTCAGGGGAAACGCAGTTCCTGCACCTCCAACACTGAATGTATTTAAATGCAAGGGGTGCTGGGGTGTGCTGGATGGTCTATTGATGATGGCCGCTGGGAGATCTATTGTCGCCAGTGGGGATTTATTTTTGCATGGGGGTCTGTTGCTGGAGGAGGATCTATTGTTGCTGGGAGGGATCTTATACTTCTGGGGAGTCAGTTGTTGCTAGAAGGGATCTACTGTTTAGAGAGAGGTATATTGTTGCTGGCTGCTGGAGAATTTAATGTTGTTGCTGGTGGTCTATTGTCGCTGGGGTGGATTTATTGCTGCTGGGGTGGTATTTTGTTGTGGGGGAACATTGTTGTATAGGTGATCTCTTGTTTCTGGTGGTCTATTGTTGCTGGCTGCAGGGGATCTATTTTGCTGCTTTTCTTGTTAAAATGAACAAGTTCAATACAAATTACTTAGCACCACAGAATGATACTTGGTTCTCTGTTCTCTAAAAGGGGCGGTACTGGGAGGTGGGTAGGGGTTGAGACCAAGGGATGTGCTTGGGGTGGGTAAGGGGCAGAGACAAGGGGTGACTCAGAAGGGGGGAGTTCCTGCACCTACTATCTGAGAAAAAAAGCCCTGATGCCAACTATTAGCAGTTGGAGCATAAGGGAAAAAGACAATATACCTTAGACCTCTGACCTCACTCAGGCACAGATTGGCCTTTCAACAGAGTCCCGCAGAGCCCCTGTCCCTGCCAGCACTCATTTAAAGCCTCGCTTCCCTCCCAGCACTGCCACTGTTGTCACTCCATTCCAAGAAACACTGCAGTAATCTCTGTTTTTTTACTTTCATTTCACCACAGTATATTGATATCCTGCCCATGAACTGATGCCATGTGTTAACCCCTCAAGGCCTCCAAGTAATTGCTTTTGAGTGTTATTAGGAATACAGCACACATCATGGCCCAGACCTGTTTGGGCATTTAGGACAAATAGGCAAGCAGTGTGGGTTTACTAGGATACCCAGGAACTTAGTACAACACAACCAGATCTTCGGTAATCATCTCTGTGCAATATATAAAAACAAAAATTGGTTTTGGCCAATTCCTCTGAGGACATCACTCTTTGACAAAACGTGTGTTGGGCCTGTACTGTCCTGCTTAGGGGGTCCTGTACTGTCATGCTGGGGGGTCCTGTACTGTCATGCTGGGGGGTCCTGTACTGTCATGCTGGGGGGTCCTGTACTGTCATGCTGGGGGGTCCTGTACTGTCATGCTGGGGGGAACCTGTACTATCATGCTGGGGGGGGGGTCCTGTACTCATGCTGGGGAGGTCCTGTACTGTCATGCTGTGGTTCGGGGTGTGCGGCCTGGTGTGGTCCCCCCCCGGCCAATGGAGCACCAGCTGCCACTGGCTAATCATTAACTTTTAATAAATGGTGTTGAACGATTATCCTGTCCTTTTGCCTTTATATACATGTAACCAGTTATCTCAGAGGAGCCTGTGTATCAATGAAAATTGGCAAGTGGTGGAAAGGACCTCTGGTGGCTTTGGGCGTGGGTTTTCCTGAAAAGTCTTGTGGTCCCTTGGGACCTGAGGACTCTGGTAAGCGCAATTATTTGCTTTGCACGTGGTGGAGCACTGAATAGTTATAGAAGAGGAGCACTGGTCGTGGTCACAGTGATTGAAGATCTTTATCATTATTTGCACCCACATTAATGGACTGCCACTAATATGTACTTTGACCTGGACGTTTTAAATAAACCACAATTTATTCACAGATTTGTCGATATATTTTGATTTCTAATTTTAATATTGGTTTGTAATGGTCACATATTGATGTCTTGTGGTGTATGATAATATCTCACATACACTTGTGGCATTACAATATTGCACTAAGAGAGATCATTTCTAACAGCGCCTCGGTTTTTTGCATTGTAAGTTCCACATGGTCTTTGTCTCATAGTGACCTTCTCTCATACTCTTTACTGCAACAAAGTACTGCAATATGTTCAGATATTTGTTTACCTCATCAGGAACTAGTGTGATAGACTGTGAGTTATGAGTAAGAAAAGACTGAGAGAAAAACACAGATGTGAATGTCGCAGTTTTCCCAGGCCTTGTGCCTGATGTGGGTCTGCCATTGTTACCGGAGACATCTCCAACACTTTTGAGTTGTGAACCCAGGTGTCAGAACTGAGACAATGACCATTCCGGCATCTTTGGTTTGTTTTGATTTATTGTATTTAGGGGATGGGAGAAGGGAATGAGTGGGATACTCTTCTGGCTCAACTAGGTACACTTTGGGACACTTGAAGAAAAATGCCTGTCGGCGCTATCTTGACGCCAGCTGAATGCCGACCAGCGCTTTCTGACACCTATAGATACTGTAGTAATGAAACTGTGCTGGAACCTCGACTTTAATTCAGAAGATCCAGGACTGTAAAACACTTGACTCCTGACACTGCTTTAGCTCGAAAGTCACTGAACAGCTCCCTCCAGCCCTGTACTGGCTGAGGTAGCTCTGTGTAGATATTTGTGCTGCTGCAACTCTTAGCTTGTACACTTCCCACTGTACACTGACTCTTCAGGGCCCAAACTACAGGAGCCCCCTTTCACACTTCAGGGTCCTTTACCTGGGTACCCCCTCTAATACTTCAGGGTCCTGTGACTAGGCACTTCCTTTAACCGCTAGCTGACTCCTGGATCCCTAGAACCTTCTCCGGAGTGGTCCCCTCTGACTCTAGGCAGGCCCCAAGGGGCAGTCCACAGTATGCATGGCCTTTGTAGGCTTTCCTGGAACTGGACCCCTCTCTCTCTCTCTCCGCTGGTTTTCGGCACACCGGATCCCCTCTGCAGCTCAGCTTCACTCTCTCTGGATTCCCAGGCCACCACCCAGGACACCCGCTTCCTCTGACAGGAGGAGAGACAGCCGTACTCTCCCTCCTGGGACTCTGCTTCCCACCAAAGACGCCACGAAATGCGTTCCCTTCAAACTTATACCCACTCCCAGAATCCTCTGTGGCAGAATCTGCCTTCTGGGGTAGATACAAGCCTGACTGAGCCACTGATTGGGTTTCCTCCACTGCCCTATGAGAATCCTCTCACAGAGCCTGTTGGGAGACTCCCCTCTCAATAACCTCACCTGGGAGCCATGACAGTCCAGCTGAAATCATGGCCCTGCTGTTAAGCAGCCAAGGCCCACTATACTTTACCTAGCACCTACCTGTAGGGTGCTACATGAAATACAGTTAATTGCTTTATAGTAGTGTCAGCTGGATAAAGTAAACTGGATGACTGAAAAGAGACTTTCTTTAGGACCAATTCAGATAATACGCAGTGACAGATGTTTTACCGCATAGTAAAATGTCTGTCACCGCAGGGACACACAGGACATTTCCTATGTGTCCCATTCACACTGCAGTGCAGCCTGCATTTTATGTCAGCATTGGCCCGAATCGCACTGCAATAAAGTGCGCAGCCCGACATTGCAGTGAATGAAGTGTTGTTTTGAGTCTATTTACTGTGGCGGTCAGCCCCTCACAGGCAGAGCGACGTAGTACTACGTCGCTAGCCTGTGAGGGTCTAGGGAGCGAGCACGTGCCCCTGGAGGCGCGCTCCCGCTCCTGCACGGTCACGGACCCCCTTGCGCGTGTGACCGGCGGACCCGATGTCTGCCGGTCACCCGGCGATCGTTGGTGCATGAATGGTGATCATACGGTTCTACTATGTAGGACCGTTGATCACTGTTCATACACCTCAAGCCACAGCCAAACACGTTAGAATCACGCCCCTAGGGACACACATAACCCCTCCCTCTCAAAAAATTTAACCCCTTCACTGCCAGTGTAATTTTACAGTAACAGTGCATATGTATAGCACTGATTACTGTAGAAATGTCACTGGTAACCCCAAAAGTGTCACAAATGTCAGTCAAGGGTCCGATCTGTCCGCCGCAATGTCGCAGTACCGCAAAAAAATCGCAGATCGCCGCCATTACGCGTTAAAAAAAAACAACAAAAATGACAAAAATCTTTCCCTTTGTTAGTAAACGCGATAACTTTTGCGCAAACCAATCAAAATACGCTTTTTGCAATTTTTTTTACCAAACATATGTAGCAGAAAACAAATGGGCCGAAAATGTTAATAAAAAATTTTGATTTTTACTTTTTTTTGGGGGGGAATTTCATATAAAAAAATTTGAAAAATATTGTTATTTTTGCAAAATTGACGCTCTTTTTTTGTTTATAGCGCGTGATCAAAAAATCGCACAGGTGATCAAATACCACCAAAAGAAAGCTCTGTTTGTGGGAAAAAAAGGACGTCAAATTCGTTTAGGTACAGCGTCGCACGACCGTGCAATTGTCCGTTAAAGTCACGCAGTGCCGAATCGCAAAATACCCCCTGGTCTTTTAGCAGCCAAATCCTCCGGGGCTTAAGTGGTTAAGGGGGCAAATCCTTCCGGTCCAGAAGTGGTTAAAGGAGCTGCATAACTGTTGCTTCTTTCAGCATGTAGTAAAGGGACAGCACATCCATTGCTACTTTGTTAGTTTAAAAATACATTTGTTACTGCACAGTTGTTCAAGGTCCCAACGCAGACTCATGAGCTCACCAAGGAGTATGTTTGGAATTTTTATTATAGTTAGCTTAGCTGAGAGAGCAAAAAGGGAACTGCCATATCACATTTTGTGTTAATGCTGAAATACCAATATTGTGATTCCCCACCTAATCACTGAACCTGTTGCTCTGTTTGTACTAATTATTTGCATATTATTTATATTATTTACAGTTCTCTGTTTCACAGGATTTTGAGCATGTCACCAGATTTAAGTAGGCACTGTACCTACACATTTATCATCAATTGCCTTACCTGGAGCCAATTAGATATTTAAAACGCTCACTTCCCAAAAATCGTTACATAGAAACAGGTTCCCTCTTGAACGGGACTTTGAAGGGCAGTAAGTGAAAATGCATATAAGGAGTAAATGTAATAGAGTAAAGAAAAAGAGAAAATTCTCAAAAAAATATACAAAATGTATTTACATCAAATACATAAGACCGTACACAAACCTGGAGACAACCTCCAGGATGATTAAAACAGTGTGTTGCGGTTGTTCAGAAGCATACAAAACACCTGACAGTATGGAAGAACAGTTTTCTGGAACATAGGTAGCTGAGACTCAACGCGTTTCGAAAAATAGTGAGGTCAATTTCTTCCTCAGGGATCTACACAAGCATGGCTATGTATACATGTCTAAAAAAAAGCTAACAGAATGTAGTTATATTGTACAAATCACCATCATGTAGCATTATAGTTTTTGCAGAGTGAAATACATGGAGACATATAAACATTTCTTTTATACACACCTTCACAAGTGTTCAGATGTTTGAAATAATGAAAAAAACGCATTAAGTTAAAAACCAAAGACAGAGTAGTTCATGCAAGGCTGAAGTCAATCAGTTTCAGAGTGGGTCAACAGACCTGGATCCATAGCACCTAGTGTCCACAAGGGGCAGAAGTTCCTATGTTCCAGAATACTGTTCTTCCATATTGTCAGGTGTTTTGTATGCTTCTGAACAACCGCAACCAGGGCCGTCTTTACCGCAGGGCAAAAGGGGCAGCTGCCCTGGGCCCTGTCATTGTTGGGGGGCCCAAAAGCATTTGCCACTTGAGCCCGTGCTGCCCACAAATTGGGAGTCCCTTGATAATACTACAGAGTCAGTCACAGTGCACTGAGTACATCGGCGTATTCCCCAGCCGTCAGGGTGGGGGCGGGGCCAGGAGCTCCACTGCTGCTCTGACCCTGTCTGCCCCATGTAACCTGTATGCATTGCTCGGAGCTGAGAGAGAAGAACGCTGGGAGCACCGCCTCCAGACCGCTGCGAGTTCTGCCCCCAGACCTTTGAAAGCCCTGCCTCCAGACCTCTGACAGCTCCGCTCCTGGATCCCTGAGGGCCCCGCACCCGGACCGCTGAGGGCCCTGCTCCCGGATCCCTGAGGGCCCCGCACCTGGACCGATGAGGGCCCCGCTCCCGGATCGCTGAGGGCCCCGCACCTGGACCACTGAGGGCCCCGCACCTGGAACTCTGACTGGCTAGGTAGGTCCTTTTCCCCATGGACTGGTTGTGGAGTGTTATCCTAACCCTGATCAACAGTATAGTTGAATGCAAATAAATAAATCAATAAAATTGTGAAAACTGTAAACTATTTGTACAGTGAATAAAACTAGCTAAATAACTGATATCAAGTATGAATGTGAAACAGCAAAATAAAAGTCCCAAATAATTAGTGACAAAACTGGTGAAATGTGATGATATTGAATGAATAACGGTGCCCAAGTGTCTTCTTCCACCCCGGTGCATCAGTCACCTAAGCATGCAGTTATGCTTACCAGATGCCGGTTATGGTCCTTTCACACGGGGCTCCATATGTCAGTTTTTCATCCCATTTTTTTGTGGATGAAAAACGGACATAATGCATGTCAATGGGATTGCGGATGTCAGGGGATGACCAGCCGCTGACATCCGATTTGTGTCCTTTCCAATCAGTTCTGTTTTTTTCGAACGGAAGAGAACCCTATTTTTCTTCCGTTTAAAAAAACTGAATGGACGCAAAAACGGATGTCAGCGGTGTCATCCGCTGACATCCACAATCCCATTGACATGCATTATCTCCGTTTATCATCTGCAAACGGATGGGATGATAAATGGAAATACGGACCGGATGACACAAGTGTCATCCGTGTCCGTTAAAAAAACAAAAAGTGACAGAGCGGATGAAAAAACGGTCAGCCCCATGTGAAAGGACCCTTAAGGGCCATACACACTATAAGATTTTCTGAAGACTTTTTCCTTTAGACTTACCAAAACCATATAATATGAGGTCAATCCTAAAGAATTTACATTTGTATGCAGTCAGGCAGCCCCTTGCACTCCATAGAAAAGGTAAATCTGAAGGAACTCTAACCACAAAAGTTGGATAGTGTGTATCCAGCTTTAGTAAAGTGCCAAACGGACATTCACCAAATATCACATATGGATCAGCAGGATGATTCCCACAAGGGATCCGAACAGCAAGGAGACTCCGGATAAAAGGCACAGCACCAAAAACTGCCAACACACTCCAGAAACACTCCAGGCACCAGTCCAAGGTATTACCATATAAAACAAAAAAGTGGCTCCATATAAAAGAAAACACACTCACATTCAGTAAGAAGACAAATCACTAAAAAAAAAACTTGGGCACCGTTATTCATTCAATATCATCACATTTCACCAGTTTTGTCACTAATTATTTGGGACTTTTATTTTGCTGTTTCACATTCATACTTGATATCAGTTATTTAGCTAGTTTTATTCACTGTACAAATAGTTTACAGTTTTCACAATTTTATTGATTTATTTATTTGCATTTTTTCACGCTCAGCGCAGCTTTTTTATCTGCTACTATTTTTGGTGTTATCTCACTATAAGCTGCAGCTTGCCTTTATACTAGCCCGATTATAATTTTGTTACAGTATAGCTGATAGGTAACATTTTAAAATGGTTTCTTTTAGTTGATCACCCCCTGTACTAGATCCGCAGTCTCTGGTTATCCCCTGTACTAGATCCGCAGTCTCTGGTTATCTCCTGTACTAGATCCGCAGTCTCTGGTTATCCCCTGTACTAGATCCGCAGTCTCTGGTTATCTCCTGTACTAGATCCGCAGTCTCTGGTAATCTCCTGTACTAGATCCGCAGGCTCTGGTTATCCCCTGTACTAGACCCGCAGTCTCTGGTTATCCCCTGTACTAGATTCGCAGTCTCTGGTTATCCCCTGTATTAGATCCACAGTCTCTGGTTATCCCCTGTACTAGATCCGCAGTCTCTGGTTATCTCCTGTTCTAGATCCGCAGTCTCTGGTTATCCCCTGTACTAGATCCGCAGTCTCTGGTTATCCTCTGTACTAGATCCGCAGTCTCTGGTTATCCCCTGTACTAGATCCGCAGTCTCTGGTTATCTCCTGTATTAGATCCGCAGTCTCTGGTTATCTCCTGTATTAGATCCGCAGTCTCTGGTTATCCCCTGTACTAGATCTGCAGTCTCTGGTTATCCCCTGTACTAGATCAGCAGTCTCTGGTTATCCCCTGTACTAGATCTGCAGTCTCTGGTTATCCCCTGTACTAGATCCGCAGTCTCTGGTTATCTCCTGTACTAGATCCGCAGTCTCTGGTTATCCCCTGTACTAGATCCGCAGTCTCTGGTTATCCCCTGTACTAGATCTGCAGTCTCTGGTTATCCCCTGTACTAGATCAGCAGTCTCTGGTTATCCCCTGTACTAGATCCGCAGGCTCTGGTTATCCCCTGTACTAGATCCGCAGGCTCTGGTTATCCCCTGTACTAGATCTGCAGTGTCTGGTTATCCCCTGTACTAGATTAGCAGTCTCTGGCCACCCCCTGTACTAGATCCGCAGTCTCTGGCCACCCCCTGTACTAGATTAGCAGTCTCTGGCCACCCCCTGTACTAGATTAGCAGTCTCTGGGTATCCCCTGTAGTATGTCTGTAGTCTCTGACCATCTCCTGTAGTACATCTATCAGTGAGCAGTAATGATGTGCAGTATCATTTAGCAAACCAGTCAGTAAGTGATAATAATATACTGTACCTCTGGCAACCAACTGCAATTGTTGCTTGATCTGCTGCAGTAAACTGATTTTGAGTCTTCCTGCTATTTGTTATATGTCTAAGAGTGGTTGGGGAGCCCAAGAAAATGTTTGCCCAGGGTCCAATGAATATTAAAGATGGCCCTTACCGCAACACACTGTTTTAATCATCCTTTAGGTTGTCTCCAGGTTTATGTACGGTCTTATGTATTTGATGTAAATAAATGTTGTATATTTTTTGAGAATTTTATCTTTTTCTTTACTCTATTACATTTTCTCCTTAATACTCATTTTCACTTACTGTACACATTTATCATAGTGGTCCTTGTTTTATGGTCCTTGCTTTGTGCACTGGTGCGCAGTCATGTTGGAACAGGAAGGAGCCATCGCCACATCGCCAAACTGTTCCCACAAAGTTGGGACCATGAAACTGTCCAAAATGTCTTGATATGATGACACCTTAAGAGTTACCTTCACTGGAATTAAGGGGCCAAGCCCAACCCCTGAAAAACAACCCCATATCATAATCCCGCCTCCACCAAATGATTTGGACCCGTGCACAAAGCAAGGTCCAAAAAGACATGGATAAGCAAGTTTGGGGTTGGAGGATCCTGACTGGCCTGCACAGAGTCCTGACCTCAATCCAATAGAACACCTATAGGATGAATTAGAGCGGAGACTGTAAGCCAGGCCGTCTTCCACATCAGTGCCTGACCTCACAAATGCACTTCTGGAAGAATGGTCAAACATTCCCATAGACACACTCCTAAACCTTGTGGACAGCCTTCCTAGAAGAGTTGAAGCTGTTATAGCTGCAAAGGGTGGGCCAACTCAAAAACTGAACCCTTAAGAGTAAGAATTGAGTGCCATTAAAGTTCATGTGCGTGTAATGGCAGGTGTCCCAATACTTCTGACAATATAGTGTAGGTAATGTGGGAAAGTTCTCTTGTGGTCTAGCTGCAGACTTTGCATGCAGGCCTAGTAATGCTGCTTACCAGTTCAGTACAGCTGCATCTTCATTATCATTTCAAATTGCAAGAGCCTTAAAGTGCATCAAAACCCAAGAACAAAAATGATATATATTGCAGCCTACAAGTCTGTAGATGTGATGGCTGCATTTGTTTTTTTGTTTTTTACACCTTTTTACCATTAGGTTGACTTGGAGATCCTGCCAGTGACACACTTCCTGTCCTAGTGTAACAGTGCATACTGTATCTAAAGAGGAGCAGTGTTGTCATCCTAGACCAGGACTACAGAACACCTACCTTATATTTGTAACAAGAGGGATGTCCAAAGAGACAGCTGGAAATAATGTAACCAATAGGAGTGAGCAGAAGCAGAAAGTTATCAGTTAACATACATACCTGCCTCAAGTGCAGCTCTCAAAGGATTAAAGGAGAAGAAAATGGTGAAAGGTTGTTTTTTGAAACTTGCTTGATTTTGACAGGCTATTTCCTAGGATCTAAGGTGTTTGAACAATACATGTCATTTTTAAAGAATGCAAAATGCTCCACTTCCACCCTTCAGTTTTATACTTCTTTTGTCAGACAATGAACTCAACATTTCAAGACACAAGTATTCTTCATTTGATAAAATGTTTGGCAGCTGAAAGCTGCTACTGAGTCAAGTATTTCCATTTATTGCATCTCAAAAAAACACGTGATGACAGGACCGTAATCTGAAGTGAGCTTTATTTCTGCTAATGGCCTTCTTTAGTTGTCCTAATCAATAGGAAGCAAGGATGTGCTGTTCACGTAATGCCGAGCACAATGTACACAACAGCATTCAGAAGATGCTTTTAGCAGTTTCCGAACCACGACTAAAATACATGCAATTTAAAATTATATGAGAGATAATGAAGCCTAAGCTTCTGCTGTGAAGTTGGAGTAATGCTGTTTAATAGGTAGCTGGAGGAGTTGATTTATTTTACAGATCAGGAAAATAAAGCAGCAGTTGTACCTATGTTGGCCTCACTGTACCTTTTTTCCAGGGAGCTTTGAGCTCAATGCATTCCATGATGCCTGTAAATATTCCTTCTAAATTGTAAGCCACCATTGTGTTCAAGATGAGCCAAGCAAAGTGACAGACTGATAGATTGAAAAGGCTGATAAGTAGAATGTTGTTATTCTAGACATGGGAGTGGGACACCAGGAGAAAAACATCCATAGGAAAAACTGGCAAACAGCAGAATAATATAAACACAGGCATCATAAAAAAGATGCTGAAAAAGAAAAACACTTAAAGGAGAACTTGAAGTTGAAAATGAAATAGAGGAAGGAGGTTAGTTGATAAGTTACTCTTACTTCTGTAGGGTCCTTCCCTAAGAGGACAGCTGACCCAAGGGTAGCTGTCTGTCTGGCCTACCTTATGTGCTTTAGCCTGTGGCAGAGGCGTAACTAGAACCTTCAGGTCCCCAGTGCAAGAAACCATAAAGGGCCCCCTGGACCCCTGGCCGGGGCCCTTCCCTTCAAGCCTGGGGCTCTTCCCAGTGAACCTGGGGCCCTTTATTCTCATTGTGGGGCCCTTTATTACGGTCCCACAACGGGACCATTTCACAAGTTCTGCAGTGGGCCCCCTTCCTTCCATCTTGGGGCCTCCCCACCGGGGTGGAATGCCAGGGCCCAGACGCAAGACTGACCTTTGTGATCCTGGAAGTTTACCCACTGGTGTCAGTAGTTTTTATTTTTTGGTACTTAAATTGTATTATTTTTTATAATTTTATTTAATTTTTTTACAATGTCACTGACTAAGACTCTGTCCATTCAGAAAAGGAAGGAGCTGGTAAATAACATATTTAATGACCCCTTCCAGGTTCTCTATTGTGACACATCCCCTGCAGCAGCCGGCAAGAGAGGGAAGGGAGCACAGTGGGGGAGGGGGACCAGGGGAGCACACAGGGGCCCAGAGACAGCAGAACACAAGTGAACTGGAAAGGAGGAGCAGTGGGGGCAGCATACAGAGGAACCAATCTCTTCCATTTTCCTCCTGCAGCTACAGGAGGAAAAAGGAGGACAGTGATTTCTCTACATGCTGCCCCTGCCACCCATCCTATCCAGGTGTACAGGGGAGCCGCACAGGCCCCCTGGAGCATGGGGCCCAGTTCAATTGCAACCCCTGCAACCGCTTTAGTTACGCCCCTGGCCTGTGGCTGAAGCATAAAGATACTGAGAGTCCACTAAGAAGATACTACAGAGCAAAAGGAACCCTCTATCCTTCAAACTTTCTAAACAAAGGGCCAGTTTACTGTCATTCAGACTTTACGAGGGCCGGGCTGTGGCCATTGGAAGTAGAAAAGGTCTTGATGAATGCGGGAAAAAACAATGCCCCATCTTTGATGTCGGTGGGAGGAATTGTGCTCCATCATTGGTGTTAGTGGGAGGAATTATGTCCCATCATTGGTGTTAGTGGAAGGAATTGCACCCCTTCTTGAATGCCATTGGAAGGAATTGTGTCCCATTAATGCTGTCTTTGGGAGAAATTGTGCCCCATCACTGGGAGAAATTATGCCTCATCACTGGTGTCATTGGGAGGAATTGTGTCCCATTGTTGGTATCACTGGGAGAAATTGTGCCCCATCGTTGGTGTTATTGGGTGGATTTGTGCCGTTCATTGGTGTCAGTGGGGAGGTTTGTACCCTTCATTGTTGTCAGTCGGAGAAAAATATGTCCTATTATTGGTATGAGTGGATGAAATAGGGCCACATAAAAGCATACATATGTCTCCAGTTTGGAGACTACTGACCCACATGTTTGAGTCAACAAAATCTACTTTTCTGGGTGCAGCCATAGGCCAAGTAATAAGTAGAAAGGGCTAGGAAGGCTCCAAAAATGAAGTAGCATTATGCTACAGTAATAACTCAGATGTGTGCGTGCTGGCACGGGATCAAATGTTGAGTTTGTCATTGGAAGACAATCTGAATTAGTATGGATCCCTCTGGGACTTTAGGAAGGCAGCTTACTAAACCAATTTTCACACCAAAGCTTGGTGGAAACTGTGAGACAAATTTCCATAATGGTAGTGTTCGGAGCGCCGTTAGAAAATTTTGATAGGAGTTGTTATAAATCTTTCTGTTGACACTCTAAACACAAAATTCAAGGTTAGTTACCCATCCAAATTCCTTGTTGCAAAATAAATATAAGCCCTGATGAAGGTAGATTTGTGCCTTGAAACACATTGGATGTTGACTCTTTATAGCCCTCTTGTTGTGATAAAAAATATTTATCTGGTCCGATCCGTATGGCTTGGTGCTTTCATCCTTTCACTCCCTATAAGATGACTTTCATATAAAACCCTTCAATGCTTCATTGGTCAAGCGAGAGATGTCATACCATAACAATCATCTGATTTATTTGTAACCTCCACCACACTTGAAGTCCAGCTTCCCTAAGATCAAGTAACAAAAACAGAGACTTTAACTCTTCCTCACGCTATCTAAAATAAAAAAAAGCTTGGTGTTCTATTTTAATTGTTTTGAAGGCTAAGTTCACTTTTTTCTAAAATCCAGCAACCCTATTTACTAATATACCATTATTGTACCTCGGTTGCAGAAAAATACTGCTTTTTTTTTGGGACGGAGAAACCAGTAGGACACAGGAAGGAGTTTACCAGCGACACACACATACAGCACTGACCTCATTAGCACACTTCCTGCACCCATCAACTAGGTTTGCACAGCATCCCTGGCATCTCTCCACACTCTTTTCCTGGCTTGTCAATGTAGGCTGCCACAGCTGTTATGTCCTCATGCTAAACCCTCTGGGGCCACAGGCGGCACGTGGGCTGTGGGTTGGACACCCCTAATGCCTGCCTGATTGGACACAGAGTGATTGGATAGATGGTTCTACAGTCCAGCCCAGAGTATCTGGCACAGAGGCATGTCTTGACGTACATGGAAGATGCCCCCATCCAACTTATAGAGCACAAAGATGACACTGTGACGTTGCCAGGTTTTTCGCTGACTAGAGACTAGTCTACATTGAAAGCATTGGAGCTGGTGTTTTAACCCTTGTTGGGTAAAGTGCAATTTACTATCTTTTTTATTCGGGGTCAACACCCTGAGATGAGCAGCTTGTATTACTATCGGTGGTGGAAGGTATCACCTGAGGTGGCTGTTTCACACTTTCACATTGCCTGTTAGGAATTTTTGCATTGAATGGACTTTGGAATTTGGGAGTATTTCTCTCTTTCTTGGACTTTCAAATACTGATTGTGCTGCACCTTTTAAATGTTTATTGGATACATGGTGTCTCCTTCTATTTGGTAAATCTTAGGCTTCATGCACACTAGCAGCTCCTAAACTTGAGTTTAGGAGCTTTTGCCATTTTTTTGTCAAAGCTCCTAAACTCAACTCCATTAAAGCCTATGTGTCAAAGCGTTCAGGGTAGGAACGTTTTGACCGCAGGCCATGGGAAAACACAAAACATAGCAAAATTGTGCCGCCGTGTTTTGCATTTTTCTGCGGGCGCGGTAATTGTAGGCAGTTTGTACATGGAGCCTAAAGGAGATCGTAGTACATCTCAGATTGTATTGTGTATGATCACCTTTAGGGAAGAAGTAGATGGTAGTATTGTAATGAGGGAGGTGTGGTCCAGACTGGTAATACACGCCCTATCACACCCTATTCTGTAATGCAAAAACACAGAGAATAATGAAAGCTGGCCTACAGGAAGTGATGCAACCAGAAGGAATGTTTTAAAACGGAAGACAGAAACCTTTTTTTGGATAAGGTAAATGAGAGACAAGAACATTGGGATGTCTGGGCCAGAAATTATATTACAAAAGGATTCTATTTATTATGAAAAGTGAAATTCTGACCAAAAAGTTGAACTTAGCCTTTAATATGGGGCCATATCGCACACAATTGGAGCCATGTATTGCTATAAAAGTTGAACTTAACCTTTAATATGGGGCCATATCGCACACAATTGGAGAAATGTATTGCTATTTTAATGACAATTACTTTGATAAAGAACCTAAGTGGAATTATAGTTGAAATTTTGTCAAGTCTTTCTTGAATAATCAGTCTTCCTATGCCAGCCTAAACAATGTGATCTGTGGAATTCATAGATATCTGCTTTATAATGCAGGCTGCAAACCCATTTCCATGTGGCGGGTATAGTTGTTCAGTACGCTGTGTCCTGTGCTATATATAAGTTTGATTATGTTTGATGACTTTCACTAAAAAGTTGTTCCAACTCAGCAGTAGTTTTGGAAAAGGAACAATGTATTTCCAAGTAATATGCACTACTGTAAAGTAGGGCCAATTCAAAAAGAGAAAAAGGAAAGTTAGTGTGCATTTATCTGACCTAGAGTCTCGCTGTCATACACAAAGAAAATGTACTTGCTTGTCAAAAGAAAAAGGCTGGTAATAAATAATTTTCATTCAGCAACTCCCATTATCCCGGCACATCTGTGATTTGTGAGCTAGGCACAGCTTGGTTACAGTTCAGCTCAAACACTGGAAGGGTCATTACTAGTTCGCTAATTACAAAGTTCCTCTGGACATTGTAAGTGATGAGCTGGTTCGAAGTGACCTTGTGAACTAGAAGAAAATGAATAGACACAATCAGGTAGGAGACTTGTCAGAAAAGACATTTTGAGAGGTAAATGAGCAGCCTTCGAGTATAATGACATGAGCAATATTAGAAGATACACTTTACATGTTAAGTTGATTTTATGGAGAAATGGTTAGTTAGCACACCAATAATGCTGCAATACAAATAAATCTAACATTGAAAAAACTTCTTCATAGTCTCAAAGTCATATAGAGTATTGGTAGCATCAGAATAACTCCTAAGCCTACTCATCGCCACTGACATATTCACCTAGTATTAAAGTGTTACTAAGCTCACAACAGTAAAATCAAGTCTGTAAATGTAGCATGCTTCTTATACTCACTGTGGAACCTAAGGGGTTAATCCTCTGCACTGTGTAAAAAGGCTGTTTGATCCTGTCTGCTCTGATCCTCCCCTTCTTTTACTGTCCCCAATCCCTCTGCTGATAGAATAGAGCCTTGGGTGCAAGCTGCACATGCTCAGTTTGGTGTGTATTGCTAGAGAGTTTTTTTTCTTGGGAGGGTGCATGTGGTCAGCACAGAGCCAATCAGCACTGTCCAGACAGAGGGTCATAGGACAATCAGGGGAGAATGAAAACTCCTCCTACAAGCTTTAACCAGTGCTCTGCTAAACACTGATATAAGTCACAAGACTGCTATATACTGTGGATGATAAAAGGTATTTAGCTGTTTATATTTACTAAAACTATTGCATTTCCAAGTTCTGTGTACTGTGGGAGACCAGATATAGTGAATGCAGGCTCTAGGGTTTAGTAACACTTTAAAAGCTGACAGAGGTCCAAGCCTAAGATACGAAGATAGGAAGCAAAGGAATTCCTCCAACTTACATTGGCAAACTCTGATGTAATAAAAATGCCAGTATTAAGAAGATTCTCGCAGTGACCATTCAAATCTGAAGATAAGTAAATCACTGTTACCAACAGTTGTGGTCACAACACAGAAGGTTGAGAATGGGCCAATATGTGGCATAAAAACTTCTACCTTATTCATATCAAAAGTATATAAATACAGTACAAGCACCACCACCACAGTGCAAATGATAACAGTATCACTAGAACACCAACACAAGTCCAGGCCACTGACATAAAACTTCCTATGGCTATCTATAGGTGGAACCCAGATCACAGAACCTAAATATGGCTAATAATGCTGTATATGCAAAAATGTGTCTTCGAGGCATCCAGGAAACCACAGACATCACCATCAGCAAGTATTCACTGTTTCAGTCTAGAAGCTCCATTCATCATCCAACTGTTTGCATTTGTCACCTGAAGACTACTTGTCACCAAGGAGTTGATTTACTAAAACTGGTGCACTCAGAATCTGGTGTAGCTCGTTCCTGGTAGCCAATCAGCTTCTAACTTCAGCTTGTTCAATTTAAGTGACATTAAAAGCATTTTTTTATTTTTTTTTATAATAACAAACATTTCATACTTACCTGCTCTGTGCAGTGGTTTTGCACCGAGCAGCCTCGATCCTCCCCTTTTTTGGGTCCCCCGTCAGAGCTTCTAGCTCCTCTTCTTCAGCCAGTGCCCCGTGCTTACTCCCAAGCCTCTATGCCAGTGGCTCCTGCTGCTGTCTCAGCCAGTGAGGAATGAGAGACCTGGGAGAAGTTCTGCTCTTGTGCACATCGCTGGATCGAGAAGAAGCTTGACCGTTATTGGCGTGCGGGGGGGGGGGGGGGGGTAAAAAAAACGTGAGCCTTTTAAACCACTTTAAGCTTTGGCAATAAAACCTGGAAGCTGATCTGTTTCTTTGCGCAAGATTTTGCACTCTCCAGTTATAGTAACCCTTTGACTTGGGCCACTCCCACTTCTACAACTAAGCCCAATCCAGGTGAAATGCGTTATAGGGGGGCATGGCTAACAAGGGACTGAGCTGAAGCCAGGATTTTACTACAGGATAACAGCTAACATTTATAGAGGGCATCTTTAGTTTGTTATATCAGTAGTAAATGTATGGAGCAGGACATGTTCTTTTAAAGGACCAGCAACTGCAGCAGCTTCTGAATCTGATTCATACACAGAGGGCTTGGAGCAGTGCTGTCAGCATTTTAAAGACTTAAAGTGGTTGTAAAGACACAAGGTATTTTACTATGCATGAAGGTAAAAAACCTTCTGTGTGCAGCAGCCTCCCCTAATACTTACTGAGCCCCCACTCAAACCAGTGCCTCTCCGGGAACTCCCACTCCTGATTGGCTTTTGGCAGCAGCGGGAGCCATTGGTGTTAATCACAGCCAGTGAGCCAAACGGGAGATGGAGGGGGCAGGGCAGAGGCTGCAGCTCTGTGTGTGAATGGACACACAGAGCAGCAGGTTGGGAGCATGCCTACTTGGGTGCCCCCACAGTAAGCTGCTTGCTGTGGGGGCACCCGGCAGAAGGGAAGAGCCTGGAATGCTGGCATGAGACCCAAGAAGAGGAGAATCCGGGCTCTATCTAAAACTATTGCCACAGAGCAGGTAAGTATAACTTCTTTTTTATTAGAAAAAAAAAAATAAAAAAACAAGACTTTAATATTGCTTTAAATTATGGTAATTTAAAAGAAAACCAGACAAATTATTTACATTATTGTTCTCTAACTCAGAGGGTACTATTTCTCCTTTCTCCTGGAATGAATCGCCTTGCCCCTCTGTTGTTTATCTTGATCCTCCTGATTTATTTCTTCCTCTTTTTCTCTTTCTATGTCATTTTCCTTCTCTTCTAATCTAATACCTTAGTTTCTCTCTGCTGGAGGGGCTTTAAAAACACTTACCAATATCAGCTGGTAGTCAATATGGCTCTCGCCCATCGTTCTTCCACTTCTTGGGATTAACTTATTTATTTCATGGACCACCTTCAACTTCTGCCTCTCAATGAGGTCACATTATAAATCTCCTTTTCCCAATCCTCCAAGTCCTCTGGAACAGGGTTTTTCAATTGGGGTGTCGCAAAGATTTCCCAGGGATGCCGCGGCCACATCCCGGTCTGATCGCTACTTTGTGTTAACTCCCACGCACTGCGTCTCTGCGAGGAAAGAGAGAGCACAGCCTGCACGGCTCTCTCCTCCTCCCTGCAGCTATGTGAACAGCTATGTGAACTATTGCCGGCAAAGCAAAAAGCTGTGCGAGTTTCCCGCCTGCGTCCTACCAAACGATGATGTCATGAGTTGTTAAGGAGGACATGTCGGGCAGCATTACAGCTTTATGCTTTTCCGGCAATAGTTCACATAGCTGTTCACATAGTTCACATAGCTGTAAGGAGGAGGAGAGAGCCATGCTTTCTCCTCGCAGAGTCACATTTGACAGGAGTTAACACAAAGTAGCACTCTTATCTAAATGTGCAGGACATGTGTGAACACGCAAAAATGCTAATGCTCGGACGCACCTTCTGGTGTGAATGAGCCCTTAGAGTGCTGTACCCAGGTCTGTGCACAGTTCTAAAGGGTGCCTTGACTAAAAAAAGGTTGAAAAACACTGCTCTGAAATTTGGGCTGCTTGGTATATAGTTACATAGTTAGTCAGGTTGAAAAAAGACACAAGTCCATCTAGTTCAACCAATAGTCCATCTAGTTCAACCAATAAAAGAGAAAAAATAATAATTCAATCCCATATACACAATCCTTTACCCACAGTTGATCCAGAGGAAGGCGAAAAACCCCAGCAAATCATGATCCAATTTGCTACAGCAAGGGAAAAAAATTTCTTCCTGATCCCCCGAGAAGCAATTGGATATTCCCTGGATCAACTTTACCTATGAACGTTAGTACTCGGTTATATTATGTTCATTTATATTATGTATACCTTAGGTTTCTTGAGTTTCATCAACCTATTTTTTTTTTTTTTAAATATTCATTGTATTTTGCAAATTCTTCATGCTTTTTAGGTTGACCATAACCCTTTGTGCTTTCCACAAAATTCCACTTTTGAAGTTCCTAAAGTTGAAGTTATGAATTGCATAACTTCTAGGCCATGGTGATGCATTGTTTTTTCCACTTCTCTAGAAATTATTAATTAAGATTAAGATGTAAGATTAACACTGGGACCACTTTATCCCTTATTCCCCTTCGTACAATCCCAAATTAAATATAAAATTGGCTCCACTTCCTATTCAAGTGCTTAATAATTAAATTCTTATGTTATTTATACCACTTTTTAATCTCATCTTCTATATCCTGGTAGTGAGAATCATCTCTTCGGAATGTACAAATCTATGCCCTGAACTCAACATCAATATAATTGTCTAATATAAATGCCATCACTCACTCCAATCACACGTATGCAGGGTATATAAGTGACGGGTGGTTAATGTTTATAGAAAATCCTTCATTAGTTTATCAATTTTGTGTTCAAAATCGGAAACCAATTAAATCAGCTTAAAAAGTTGAATGTAATTTTTATACAGGAAGCACATCACAGTCCTTTTTACTGCCCCCCTACAGACATTTAGTTGCAGCAGAGAATACAGAACTCACCCCGTGTAAACGTATTGATCTGTCTCATTTTAGCACAGTTGCAGTGTTTAAATTTCATCAATTGCCTGAAATTGCTCATCAAGGAGGAACTCTTATTTCATGTAAATGCATTACATTGCTTCAAAGTCAAATACTGTTAGACTGAAACTCCAGCTTTGTTGAAAAAAAAAAAACATATGAACTATGTGTATAGCAAGGTTTTTAGCAACTTTACTGCAAATTCTTAACAGGTTGTATTCTGCACTGCAGTACCTGATGGAGCCTTTGCCAGCTCAACCAACTGCTTAGTTAAATGGCCTTCCATCAATACAACCAATTGATAATTTCAGAATTTGTTACAAGGTCTTAAAATATCACACTAAAAAAACTTTTTTTAGAGGATGCCTAAAACTTGATTTTAATGAGAAATATGGCCAATGTTTTTCTTGATCTACTTCTCCTATGGATCACAGGAGTGCGGTCCGTTCTGTTCTGTGAACCCTCTGTCGGCTGACATCACTCAGCCATCCAGTTGGTATACACCCAGCTGCTTGGACTGGCAACTGGCTCAGCCTCTCAGCTGCATCACTGGGAGACTGAGCCAGCTGCTCCCTCCCGAGCCCAGTGCCCCAGTGAGTACTGGAAGGGCAGACAGCCGGTGACGGTCACCACTCTCCGCTCAGAGCAGAGGAGAGAACTGAGTGGTCAGCAGTGTTTGATTGCTTAGTTTTCATTGCAGAGGCAGTAGGGAACAGATGCAGCATTGGATTGATGTTGCATCCACCTAGGTGAGTATACTTTTTTTTTTTTTATAGGACTTCTAGGGGCAATCTGTAAAAGAACTTCAATGCGTACATGATAGAAAAGTTACAGCATTTAAAAAGTTTATCTAAAGCCAAGACTTTTATTTTAATTTTGGAAAAAGTGGTAAGTGGGTCAGAACACCTGCCAGATTTTTTTTTGCTGCCTGTGTTCCTGTTACGAAGACCCACTCTCTCTAGTCGCCCTGCTTTCTACTGTCACTGAAACCTAAGGGAGGATAGAATCAGAAAAATTCTGAGAAGTTACCAGAACAGCAACAGAAGGGAAACCTTCCAATTGGAAAATCTGTTTTGCTGACAACTGTCCGAGGGCATTTCAATGACTTTGGAGAGATGATGCTTCACTTCCTGTGTTTACAGGAAAGGAAGCAATTCAAAATCACCCAAATAGGAAAGAAAAGGGATGGAGGTTTAAATCGGTTATACTTTTTTAAAAAAATGAAATGAGGAAGGCATTCTTATTAACATTAAAATAGTAAAATGACTTGAGTAGCAAATAGGGATGAGCTCATGGTTTAGTCCAATCACAAGTTCGCTCCGAACTTTGGTTGTTCGGATGTTTAGACAAACGACTGAACTGTCATGTATAATTGCAGTATTACTTCCCGCTATTGTACATGAGTTTCCAGCTGTCAATGGCTGTTAGGACTCTGGCAGCTGCAAGCAATGTGTTTGGCGATTGTTTTACAATAAGGGACATTTTAGGAGATTTTTTAAATAAAGGATATGCCAAAAGTTTGGGTGTCTCTGGGTATAGGTTACACATTTTTTTTGTAAAGAAGTACTATGTAACCCCATACTAATTCACATGGGGGGAAGCCAGTAACTGGGTGTTCTCTTATTGTTAAAGGGGATTTCCAGATTCTGATAAGTCAATCACCCACAGACCCTCACGACCAACAACTAGGGTTGTTGGGGAAAGGACCATGTCTTCATCAACAAAGTAACCCCATGTTGAGGGCATGTGGATAGTTATGGTTCAGGAGGGGGAGCACTTTCGTCCCCCTCTTACTAGGCAGCCATTCTGCATACTCAGATCAAGCATCTGGAATGGATTTTTATGGGGACCTCCACTTTTTTTTCTGCATGAGGTCCCCCTTAAAATCCATATCAGACCCAGAGGGTTTGGTATGAATTTCCAGGGGAACCTCATGCATTTTTTTTTTTAGGTTGTGTGTATCCCCGTCAAAATCCATACCAGACTCAAAGGGTTTGATATGCCTTGGGGGGGGGGGGGGGCTCTATGCAATTTTTGTTTTTATCATTCTTGTTGCAGCATGTACTATTGCAAAAGCTACATTTATTAAAAAAAAAAATGATACTGTTCTAAAAAATGATACTGGCAAATAACATAATATGGCTCCATTCACACCTAAGCGTATTGCAGCGACACCTACTGCACCATGTTTTTAAGCTTTTTTGTGGCACTATTCATTCAAATGGGCCCCCCTCTGCTCCATAAATCTGACACGTTTTGCTACAAAAGATTATGCAGCACTGTGGCAGCACTGACAGCAGTGTACTTTGGTGTACAACAAAGGAAAATTAACTTCTTTATAAAGCAAGCAAGTAAGCAATTTTTGCATTTTGGCTATGGGGCCAAATGTTTTCGCAACATTTGGGGGGGGGGTGAAAGTGGAAATCCAGGAATGGTAGTGGAATCCACTAAAAATCCAGGAAAAATCTTTATTTTTTTCCATTTCCCCCTTCCTTTGTAGAAAAATCCCATTTACAACTGGAGCAGGGGCCCCATTTACTAATCATGCCTAAATCCAGGCAGAGGCCCCTTTAACTTCTCTGCTTCCCTCCCTCAACAGCTCAGAAAGGCCAAACCTGATGAGGTAGATGTAGCTTGACAAGTGATCTGCAGTGAGGTGAGAGGCCACCCACTGTCAGAACTGGCGTGCATGCAGCTAGGCAGGAGCCTAATAGCAGCTTCTCCAGAAGATTCAGCTACTGTGGAAAGCACCTCTCCAATTGCTATCAGAGTGGTCTAGATCCAGTGGGGTGGCCCCTTTGAGTTCTCAGGCCTTTCTATTCCTCCAGCTGTTTGCCTGTGTTACCAGAGCTACCTTGGAAATCACTTTGAGAGGGACACTGTTTATGGGGATTAGCTCAATGAAAGGTTTGTGTTCTGAACTGTTTTACTAAAGTTGTGAACCTCAGCTTAACTTAACTGTTATTATAGAGTTTTACAGAGCCTATACTTTGCAGCCACATTTTACCTTGATTGAGCCAGAGACATTGCTGTGAAAAGTCCTTGTTTGTGCAGCTTTCAAAATATTGTATAGTGTTTGCATGCTTTTATCTTACTTTCTGCTGATCAATAAGCAGATTACTCATTCTGTTACACTTCCTACCCTCCATGTTCCAGCTGTGTCCCTGACTTTCTCCTCAGTCTAGTTCTAGAGGTCCTCTTTAGGGCAAAACATTGTATACATGCTCCTTTAGAGGATGTGTAAACAAGCAGGCTCAGAGCACAGTAGTTTAGGACTGAGTGGTACACACACACATCATTACATAAGTGTCGCTCAGTCCTGGACTCACCCCCCCAAGGAAAGAGAAGAGGAACCTCCTGTAATGTCATCAGACCAGATTGAAGACTATGGGAAAACAGGTAGGTATTGTTTTTTTCTTTTTCTTTTTTTAGGATTCTAGTGAGGGGCTTAGAGGAAGGAGAAGGGAAAGTCGAGTGGTGAAATTTGTAACAGTCCTGGAGTTTCGATTTACTCTGGGTTAATTAAAGTTAGCTAAGGACTAATTAGGACTCATTCACATGGAGTATACGATACTGTATGCAAATTCAAAAGTGTAAGACCGCACTCAGGACAATTTGATGAAACCAATAATGCTCTTTATTCCTCAGGAATCAGACAGACAGTATACAGGACCAGACGTGTCAGGTTGACGCGTTTCACGACATGAACTGTCGCTTACTCATAACCACACAGTGTGGTTATGAGTAAGCGACGGTTCATGTCGTGAAACGCGTCAACCTGACACGTCTGTTCCTGTATACTGTCTGTCTGTCTGATTCCTGAGGAATAAAGAGCATTATTGGTTTCATCAAATTATCCTGAGTGCGGTCTTACACTTTTGAATTTGCATATCTCCGGACGGCGGATCTGACCTGCACCAGGTTCTGACTCAAACACCTGAGCGGCTTCCCCCCCCCCCCTTTCTTATACGATACTGTATGCCCGTGTTAGCCTGCACAAGGATGCACAGGTGTTCCATACTTCCCTGTCCAAGCAGTCCCATTGATGTCTATTGGACCACAGTAGCTGCCCGGACACAGCTACTGCTCCCAATTTGACATTCCCGTGGGTGCTGGTGGCAGTGGGTGTATGTGCTCAAAATCAAACTGTCTGCATTCAGGGCCATGCACTGACACCCACTCAGATCATATTGGGAGCAGCGGCTATGTCCGGGCAGCTGCTGTGGTCCAATAAACATTACTGGAACAGCCCTGCACAGGTGTAAGGTATAGTATGCCCAATGTGAACGAGTCCTGAATATGTTAAATTGATACAAGTTTTTTTTTTTTATTATTATTTTCCACTTACCAGGTTGCTTTAGTGGACATCAGACTCAATTCCCGAAGCAAGCACACTAGTATAAGGATATCATTGTTCAAAAAGGTGACAGTTATTTTCAGTCATTAAGATTTAAAAATTACTGTCACGCATCAAAATTAAAGTTTCTTATCTTTTCAGAATTGGTTTACACTGAGCTAATTTCTTTCCTTCAATCACGAGTTGTAGGAAAGAAATTTGCTTGATTTCCCCCATCAACACAGACAGTGTACATGCGGGAATCCTTCCTGCCGGGCCATTGTCTTCTCTTGGTGGGGATGGTTTACCCCGTCCTCCCATTTTCCCGGAGGGAGAAGACAGTGATCATCGCTAGCGGAATTAGCAGAATCCAGCATGCTGATTTTACCCAATCTATCGATCAACTTGGTACATTTAGTCTGCCCATTAATGGTTCGAATCTTGGTCAGTTCCTGCTGAAGCGGCCGAGATTGAAACAGTGTATGGCCGGCCTTATACAGGAGTGGTAATAGCTGCTGCATAAACAAAGTCTACAAACACAGTTGTTAGCAGGCATAGTTTATGAACAAATCCACCATTAGAGCATCTGCGTAAGTATAAACAAAGCCTACAAACATTGGGGTTGATTTACTACAACCGGCGCATGCAAAATCTGGTGCAGCCGTGCATGGTAGTCAATCAGCTTCTAACTTCAGCGACGTTGAAGCTGCTATGCATGGTAGCCAATCAGCTTCTAACTTCAGCTTGTTTAATTAAGCTTTGACCAAAAATAAACCTGGAAGCAGATTTTGCACTCTCTAGTTTTAGTAAATCAACCCCACTGTCAACAGCTCCTGTAACACATCCCAGGACCCAAATGTCAAAATGACAGCTGATTCAGGGGCACCCTTCCCTTAGTGGCACCTAGAGACACAAGCCTTATTGCGCCTTATTGATAATCTTTTTCCCAGCCATAGCCCTCTTTAACTTTCTAAAGTGCAGTAGAATGCAGCAATTTGATTGTGTAACTTGAAAAAAACCAATCGTTTTCTTTGGGTTCTGTTTTAATACTTGATGCACCTTATTCCCTAGCCCCAGACTGTGTTTTACAAGCAAGCACTGAGTAATAGTGATCGTGACAGCAATACTCTCGGATATATGACAGAAGTCCCTGAACTCCAGTTTAGTAAAACAATGCACATAGTCAGCCTTTGACTAAACAGTTATATATGATTTTTATTCAGTTAGCTGGAACTAGATCAAACGGCGGAATCATTTTATTCACTCAATCAAATAGGGAGCTTTTATCCCCCCTCAGTTTCTGATGAATTGCTCTAGATGCAGCCTCGCGGAGAGGCGTTTTACCACGTTAATCCCACAACAGATGTGACATATGTCTGCAAAAAGCAACGCTCACAATTATTTATTTATGGCTGTTTCTGCTTGACAAGACGCTGCAAATATGCTTTCATGTTAAAAAACTAAGCCTTTGACAACAGTGAGGGATTGTAAGAATGTGATTGGATAACAAGTACAGTGTTTCCAACAACCAATAAAAAAATGAAGCTAAGAATCACCTTTCTTCAATGTTAGTGATCTATCGCACTGTGATTCCCCTATAGCGGTATTTCAGTCTTATTACAAAAGTAAACAGGTCACATTATACAAGTCCTTTGTTTTGTTACATAGGTAATCTGGTTGAAAAAAAAAGACACAAGTCCATCCAATTCAACCCTTAGAAAAAAAAAAAAAATACCAAAAACGTAGACAAATCGAAAACCTCCATATGGACAATCCCATACCCACAGTTGATGCAGAGAAAGGCAAAAAAAAAAACAATAAAACATGATCAAATTTGCTCCAGCGGGGGGAAAAAATTACTTCCTGATCCCCCAAGAGGCAATCGGATATTCTCTGGATCAACTTTACCATTTGTTAAAAATGCATTTCCTTATAAGTCAGTTGACATTCACATATTGGTACAACACCAATCAACTACAGTTTGTAGTAAGAATTTCAAAGAAGTCCTGTTCTTGAAGCTCACTTCCCTTCCCTTCTTTTATAACTGTGCACTCATATGTCCGTATTCTCACAATAGTTCACTAATTAAAGCAAACTAAGAGCACATAAGAACATTACATTATACAAAAATACTACCACCTAGTGGCAGAATTAGTAATCACAGTAGAATATATGACAGTAGTTAACATTGTTATAAACAGCATGTCAACACAACCTTGGTTGGTAAAACTGTACATATATCCAAAACTTTTTTTTATAGCTTTGGATTGAATTGGGAAGGAATAGAAACCCCTGTAAAGCTTTTTTTCCTGACAGACTCCATGGCAGCATACATATGGGTTAACCCTGCCTCCACTCCTCCCTTTTAGGACCCCACTCCCATAAGTCTTTGCTCTGAGCCAGAGGTTGCGTTCCTTTTTTGTCCTCCACCTAAGGACCAGAATGGTTGAAGTCTTACCTTGGATAAAGTGTCCAAGATCGAGGACTGGTTGTTCGGCCACATGGAAGACATGTTGAGTCTCCAGCAGTCCCCAGCTATTAGCGGGGTGAAGAAGGGAGATGGATTTGGTGCCATATGGAGTCCCCAGCAGTCCCCAACTATTAGTGGGGTGGAGAAGGGCGATGGATTTGGTGCCATGTGGAGTCTCCAGCAATCCCCAGCTATAAGTGGTGTGGAGAAGGGTGATGGATGCAGTGCCATGTAGAGCTTAAGCTTGGCCATTGGCAGGCAAAGCGGTAGTATGGACTAAGAGACTTGCTATTAGCTGGTGGCCATGAACGCCCTGGGCCCGTGCAGCAGCATCTTTTGGATCCAGGCATGGTCGTGGTGGATACTGTGTGCGGTGATTTATACTTTTATTTTGCATATTTCATGGCAGCAGTTGTGTGGGTTTGTCTGTTTTTCTTCCCTGGCTCCAGTGTCTTCCAGCCTATAGCGGATGTAGTGCATTTGCGTTCCAAGCCGCTGCTCTCTCTTCCGGCCTGGCGCCCCTGTGTACTCATGCCCAGGGACTCAGCGCATGCACGATGTGGGTGGTGGTGGTGTCGTTACAGTGGAGAAATTCAATCAGCGGTCAGAACTGTTCATGTTGGGATTTCTGTGTGGGCAGCTTGCAGAAGTTTCCTTAAATGCTGTGTGCAGGTATATGTTCTGCAATAACACCCTTGGGGGCTGCCTGTGTGTGATCCTGATGGTTCACCTGTGCAGATTGGCTGTCTGTGCAGTATCCACGCTATGGATGTATCACTGCCCCCCCCCCCCTCCTTGTGGCCAGCCCTTGTGTAGCGGGGAGGAGAGGGTGTGTTTAACCCTTTCCATTCCTTGCTTGCCTGGGCACTCCTTTTGGGTTTTTAACCCTTTCCTTTCTACCCTATTTTGTTTACTTTTTAGGGTTTTAAGTCCTGCATGAGATGATAAAGACCTCATTAGGTCACTACATCAACATTCTTCTTCCAGATTTAGTCGTCAATGGTCACCGTCAAGGTCCAGCATTCATAGCAGAAGATCTGAATTCTCGTTTAGGCACCACGTCCATCGCCATGTCAGCCGCTCCAAGGAAGGACTTAGGTCCCAGAGGGTGGTGACCGCTCACTCGACCAGGAGTATGTCTACATCCTGGGCGGCTTTGCAGCATGTGGTTCCTAATGTAATTGGTAGGGCGGCCTTGTGGTCCCTGATCAATACATTTATGGCTCATTATTGTGTAGAGCCGGCCTCTTTATCTTCTGTTCATTTTTGGTTTACAAATCCTGTCAGATGACAGTGTCAATTAAACCCTTTTCTTTTGTTCTGTTTGTTTTTGTTGTGTATGGCTAGATATTTCCCATACTTATGCTGCCATGGAGTCTGTTAGGACAACAGAAAATTTCCTATCAAATTTTTTACCGTAGTTTTTCTTTCCTGATGGACTCCATGGCAGCAGGAGTTCCCACCCAGAGTCATGAGTAGGCTAGCTACGGAAGGCTGCCTCTGGCTCAGAGCAAAGATTTATGGGAGTGGGATCCTATAGGGGAGGAGTGGAGGTGGGGTTAACTCATACGTATGCTGCCATGGACAGGGCCATCTTACCAAATCGGCATGCTGGGCAGTTACCAGGGGACCCCACCTGCCCAGCAACCCAGCCCCAGCCAAGCATTAGTCCCGATTCCCGTGTGCATCCCACCGCCAAACTTAGCAGGTGGCAAGCGGCCCTGCGCTGCTGTCAGGCCTCTTGGCCCGTGGAGGGGGAGCCCAAAACTGCAGGAACGGGACAGTCGAGTCTGACTCCTGTGTGTTTACTGGATCCAGGTGCTGAACTTGGAAGCTGCCATTAGCCTTGGACTGCTGTACAAATAAATAAAGACTTATCAATAATTTGCATTTTTATTCTCGTGGGTGATTGTGTAGGCAGGGCCCCAGTGCACTGCATTGCCCGGGGCCCTTTAAAGCTCCTAAGATGGCACTGGCCATGGAGTCCATCAGGAGAGGAAAATTACGGTAAGTATTCGATAGGAAGTTTTCTGTTATTGCTGTATGGAAAATTCGCTCTCTTTATTTGTCCTGGTATGAGGACTGCAAAAGTTGGCATAACTTTTTTTATTAACTCACATAAGTGATTCAAATTTCATATGTTGGTAGAGTAACTCTTCTTCTTTTCATTGCTTGTAAATAATGGATTCCAACATGCTACCACTGAGTTTTTGAAGAAGGAATTAAGGAGATGACACATTAACAAGAGTACTGTCCCCAGATGAATAAAGAAGGTTAAAGGGGGAAAAAAACAGTTTTGAAGACACTATGCAGTGGGAGACCATCAATGTTGGACAGCCTGCATCCCTCCTTCATCAAGAAATCAATGGCTGCATGTTGCTTCTGCTTGCAATCCATTTTTACCTTCAACGAAAAAGAAGATGAAGAAGAGTTACTACAGAGGAAGGGTTATTCAACCAACATGTGAAATTTGAATAACCTGGGTAAGTAAATTCAAAAGTTATACCTACTTTTTGTTCAGCCCTTTACCATTGTCATCAAGATAGAAAGTTATAGAAAACCAACATTTTAGAGTTTTCAACAAAACAAAAGGTCAGTGTAAATGGTGACATCTGTTCTAGTCAAACCTCTTTAAGAGGGGGATTCTCCCCCAACCTTATAGAGAGTTTCTCTTACCTCCTGCTGCATCTTTAGGAAAATAAGTGCCAGAAATCTTTGCTACAGGACATATCAAAAACACAAACTGTTAGTGTCCATTCACACTACCGCGACTTGTCAGACGACTGGTCAGCCTGACAAGTCGCGGTCCATTGTGTGCTACGGGAACCGTTCTAATAGGAGTGACTCAAGTCGCTCCGACTTAGAAAAAGGTTCCTGTACTACTTCGGGGCGACATCGGGGCGACTTTTATAGACATTCATTATATGAAGTCCGTGCAAGTCGCGCCGAAGTCGCGGTGCACGCGACTTCACAGGTCGCCCCCGAAGTCGCGCCGAGTTAGTGTGTACCGGCACTGAGGGTTTTACCCGTTCCCAACTCTAACCAAAACTAAGATAAAACATTTTGGCTATGCATGTAACTCTTTCAATAAATGTATCTATTTTACTGATAAAAAATTTGGACCTATATATAATATTGCAACATGAACAACCCATACGTATGCTGCCATGCTGTAGATATTATAGAGAAAGTGATTCTTATCATCCACTAAAGTGATCCCCCTAACAAACTCAAAAGGCTTATTATTTAGTTGTTTGGCAGTTATGGTTCCCTCTGGGGAGGGGAAGATGAATTTAAAAGATGGTAATTTCCGACACACCAGGATATTTAGGGTGATTTGTTTTTGCAAATAGCAGAGGAATGAGACAGCAGACAGATACCACACCGGGTGCCTTGGATTAAGTCAAGTACACACTATAAATGGATATTCTTTTTCATTTTTTATGTCAGGGATTTACAACCAGATAACCAAGTAAAAGTCTCAATAAATAAGTATAGATATTTGATGGTAGAGTGGATCACTGACAAAGTGTCTGCACATTCAGCTCTAAGCAACATTTTTTACAGGTAGTAATATCAATAAGTGTAGGCTTAATGCCTCCGTAGAGATGGCAGCATCAGTACTAGCTTAGAAGCGGAGCTCTCAAAATATTGTAAGCTGATGTCAAAGGTGGGAAATACAGTAATATAACTAATTATCATACAAATGACAGAGTGATGCAGCACATTGCTATCTGCATATCTGCATCACAAAAATTATAAATAAATAATGATCTGCTACTCCACTTTCTTTTTATTTCAGTCTCTGCTGAGAGATAAATGACTCACAAATCCCCCAGGGACAATGCTCTACTTACAAACCCTAACTAAGAGAGCGTTAAGTCTTAAACATTCTCCTTTGTTGTTAAATGGATTTGAAGTATATCCCAGGAAACTTAAGAAACAAGGTTTTCGTCAAACTAAGAACCTCCCTGATTTGTAAAAGCCTACGATGGGCAAGTGAGCATCAGAACTGGACCACAGAGCAATGGAAGAAGGTAGCCAGGTCTGGTAAATTATATTTCAACCCTCTTAGAAACAATATTCTCTGATGACAATGGCCTCTTTCTGCTACACTGAAAAAAAATGGTTCGGGAATGGTTTGAGGAACACAAAGAGTTTGAGTTGTTGACTTGGCCTCCAAATTCTCCAGATCCCAATCCAATTGTACATCTGTGGGAAAACAAGTCTGATCCATGACGGCCCCACCTACAACTTACAGGACTTAAAAGATCTGCTACTGACAACTTGGTGCCAGATACGACAGCATACCTTCAGAGGTCTAGTGGAGTCTCTGCTTTGATGGGTCAGGGCTGTTTTGGCAGCAAAAGGAGGACCTACTTAATATTAGATGGGTTGTCATAAAGTTATGGCTGATCAGTGTATGATCCCAATATAGTATAGGCAACACAACTGGCATAGAATAGAATGTATAAGCGATTGACTAGAAATGGCACAGTATTTGATCATGCAAAATCAATTGCTACTCCAATGCCTCGTTTCCACTGAGCGGATCGGTTCGGGTCAGTTCGGTACGGTACGCTAATTTGAGTGTTTCCATTATGAAAGTGGCCCATACAACCGAACCAAACTGCACCATTCCTGGTCCTGCTTCAGATGTAGGGCCATAGGAAATGGTACGGTACAGTTAGGGCGGAGCTACTGGCGTCACACGATAGATTCCACTGATTGGCGGACAGGAAAACTTCAATGCTCACGTCAAATGAAAGAGCAAAACAAACCCCTCATTTGGTGTAAACCCCGCATGGTCCCTGGTGGCCCGACTTGCAGTGGAAACGCTCACCTGAATAGACCGGACCATTCTAACCCTTCCAAACTGTACCGACCCGAACCGTTCCGCTTAGTGGAAACGAGGCACAAGCTGCTTGTATAGCCTGAACCACAGAGATAGCTACAGGCCAGGGAAAAATCATATAATCTGTGCTAATAGGACTCCAGTAGTGAAAGGCCATTTCACATAGGTGTTGTTCAGTCAGTCCATATCTGACCCGCCATTACATTGATCAAAACTGAACTGCAGTGTGAAATGAAGTGTCCTTATGGGTGGCCAGATGTAAGTGGACCTGCATCTGCCTATATCGGCTCACATCCAGGTCCGTTCAGGTTCACTGGACAGATGTAAAAAATTTGTATTCAAGTCTGCTGCTATTGAACTTACTTGATGCGGGGGGATACATCCTTTTACATTTTGCCACCCATAGGGATTGCAGGGTCTCTTTTTCCTCCATCACAAAATAGAGGAAAAAAATAGACTCAGCAGGGGATCAGCCTGGGATCCCCTGCTAGGACAAAAAGGGAGAACAACCATGTAACAGGGACCTAACAGTTTTACAAAAGCACACTGAATGAGTGCTGCAGTGATCTTTCAAGCAGGAGCTGCTAACAAGCCTTCAACTGAAAGTGGGACCTGGCAGGGGCTCCTTTGTGAGTGCGCATGGTGGGGGTCGATAGTTAAAGTATATGTATAGCCAAAACTTTTATTTTAGTTCTGGGCAGTGTAGGGAAAAGTGAAACACTCTGTTTATTTTTAGCTGTGTCCCATTGCACAGTAGAGCTTTCCATTCACTTCCTGTCTCAAAAATGCCACAGGAAGTTAGAGGAAATGTCTACAAAGTCAAAAGAATAAGCCAGTTGTTACTAAAACAGATTTTTCTATTGAAAGATTAGCCCTCACAATACAAAAATTTTGGATTTTCCACCAGTTTTTGTCTGTGACGATGGTCAGTAGAACAAAGGGAGAGAGGAATTCACAAAGCAGAGTCAAAGAAAACAATAAAAACTTGACAAAGGTTCTAATCCTCCCCTAATCCATTTAAAAACTAAAAAAAAAAAATGGGCTATGTACAGTATATAATTAAACACATACGTAAAGTACAACTAAAGGCTCCAGTATAACAGTCTAAACTAGTTTCAAATCCATTTCTTTACATTTCCTGATTGAGCAAATCCTCCTTGATTTGTGTCTCACACATTCCCCCTTCCCCGACCCCTTCTTTGGGTCATTGTCATTGGAAGGTAAACCTTTTTCCCATTGACAACTTTCTGGCAGAGGGCAGCAGGTTTTCTTCAAGAATTTGATGCCATTTTGCCCCATCCATTTTTCTTCTATCCTGACAAGTTTTCCAGTCCTTGCTGCAGAGAAATGCCCCATACCAGGATATTACCACCCTTACTGTAGGAATGGTGTTATTTGGATGGTGACCTATATTGGATTTCCACCAGACATATTATTTGGGGTTGAGGCCAAATAATTCAATTTTAGTCTCATCTGACCGTAACACCTTTTTCCATGTGGCCTCAGAATCTTCAAGGTGCATTTAAGGTGGTCAAATGAGACTAAAATTGAATTATTTGGCCTCAGCACTAAACTATAAAAATCCAATATATGTGAAATGAAACAAATGACACACATACTGTATGTAAAAAGTCTCCACCCTGCACCGTGAATAAATCAGGATAAAAAATATACAGATTCCAAAATAGAGCTGCTGCTATAAAACAAAATAGTAATAATTGTAACAGATGCTGTCAGTCCTCTGACGAAGTGATGACGAAACGCATTAGGGCGTGACTACGTGGCTTCCACTGACTAGCATCTACAGGCTTCCTCCGCCCGAAGGTTACCGCTGGACGGACCAGTGTTTAGAGGCAGCCGTTACGCGATTTTTTATGCGTTAATTATTGAATCTTTGTAAGTGCAACTTAAGAAGGGGAGGGGGGGGTGATTTTATTCAATAAAGTGTACAGAATCACTCTATGAGTTGTTCCCTTTCCTTTGTTTGCTCACTTGCCTGTGTGCATGAGTACAAGGAGTTCAGCTAGATGTAATCCATCCTTGTAAGGATCTATTGGAGACGCAACTATTCTGCACTTATTGGGCTTGCGCTGTCAGATTCTGTAAGAGAGGATCCAGTCTGGAGAGGATCAAAACGCCTGTTATCAGCTGATTGGGGTGAGTTTTCTACCATGGGAAGAGGAATCCACGAGGTGCGGTGATGGTTCACTCATCAGTGTTATTAGCCACATCTACCCTCCCTTTGGCCACCTTCTCACTTGGTGCTTCCTATGGACAGTGATTAGGACTCTATGTCTGAATGATTTTATTATTCCAGTATATATGTGATGGACTAATATCAGCGCTGCTTAATGTTTGACATTCTAGTGAATGACAGCATCTGTTACATTTGTTGATAAAAATCCAATACAGCTCACCATCCAAGAGTAAAGCATGGAGGTGGTAATATCTTGTTATGGGGGTGTTTCGCTGCAGCAGGGACTGGAACACTTGTCGGGATAGAAGAGAAATAGAGGGGGGGGGGCAAACTATTATCAAATTCTTGAGAAAAATTTGCTGCCGTCTGCCAGAAAGTTGTCAATGCGAAGAATGTTTACCTTCCAACATGACAATGACCCAAAGCACACAGCAAAAATGACCGCACAGTGGTTAAAGGTGAAAAAGGTGAATGTCTTTGAATGGCCTAGTCAGAGCCCAGACTTAAACTCCATTGAAAATCTGTGGAATGACTTGAAGACTGCAGTCCACAGTCACGATCAAATTTAACTGAACTTGAGCAGTTCTGCAAAGAAGATTGGGCAAAAAGTCTAGATTTGCAAAGCTTGTAGAGACATATCCCAGCAGACTAAGGGCTGTAATTAACCACTTAAGGACCGGAAGGTTTTACCCCCTTAATGACCAGGCCATTTTTTGCGACACGGCACTGCGTTATTCTAACTGACGGTCGTGCGAAGTTGTACCCAAATAAAATGTTTGTCCTCTTTTCCCACAAATAGAGATTTCTTTTGGTGGTATTTGATCACCTCTGTGGTTTTTATTTTTTGCGCTATAAACAAAAAAATAGCGACAATTCTGAAAAAAAAAAAAAACAATATTGTTTTACTTTTTGCTATAAAAACATATCCAATAATTTTTTTAAAAAAATCAAATTTTTTCATCAATTAACCACTTAAGCCCCGGAAGATTTTACCCCCTTCCTGACCAGGGCCTATTTTGCGATTCGGCACTGAGTGACTTTAACAGGCAATTGCGCGGTCGTGCGACGCTGTACCTAAACGAATTTGAGGTCCTTTTTTTCCCACAAACAGAGCTTTCTTTTGGTGGTATTTGATCACCTGTGCGATTTTTTGATCATGCGCTATAAATAAAAAAAGAGCGTCAATTTTGCAAAATAGCAATATTTTCCACATTTTCTTATATGAAATTCCCCAAAAAAAATGTAAAAATTTAAATTTTTTAACATTTTCGGCCAATTTGATTTATGCTACATATGTTTGGTTAAAAAAATCACAAAAAGCATATTTTGATTGGTTTGCGCAAAAGTTATCGCGTTTACTAACAAAGGGAAAGATTTTTATCATTTTTGTTGTTTTTTTTTAACGCGTAATGGCAGCGATCTGCGATTTTTTTTGCGGTACTGCGACATTGCGGCGGACAGATCGGACCCTTGACTGACATTTTTGACACTTTTGGAGTGACATTTCTAGAGTAAACAGTGCTATACATATGCACTGCTACTGTAAAATTACACTGGCAGTGAAGGGGTTAACTTTTTTTGAGAGGGAGGGGTGGTGTGTGTCCCTAGGGGCGTGATTCTAACTATGATTGGCTGTGGCTTGAGCTGTAGGAACAGTGATCAACGGTCCTACATAGTAGAACCGTATGATCACTGTTTCTACACAGGGGAGAATGACAGGCGGCTTGTTTACATCAGCCACCTGCCTTTCTCCCTCTGCACCGACAATCGCCGAGTGACCGGCAGACATCGGGTCCGCCGGTCACCACGCGGGAGCGGGAGCACGCGCTCGCTCTCTAGGCAGAGTGACGTAGATCTACGTCGCTAGCCTGTGAGGGGCTGACTGCCGACTTAAATAGTCGTGCGGCAGTCGGCAAGCGGTTAAGGCCAATATGTATTCTGCTACATATTTTTGGTTAAAAAAAATCCCAATAAGTGTATATTGATTGGTTTGCGCAAAAGTTATCGCATAAACTAGGGGATAGATTTATGTCATTTATTTTATTTTTTTTTTAACTAGTAATGGCAGCGATCAGCGATTTTTCATTATTACGGCGGACAAATCAGACACCTAACTGACATTTCTGACACTTTTGGGGGGACCAGTGACATTACCACAGTAATCAGTGCTACATATTTGCACTGTTACTGTAATAATGACACTGGCAGGGAAGGGGTTAACACCAGGGTCGATCAAAGGGTTAAATGTGCTCCTAGGGAGTGCTTTCCAACTGTGTGGAGGATGTACTCAATAGATGAACACAGAGACCTGTGCTCCTAAATAGTAGGAATGTTTTAATTTTTAGCTTTAATTCTGCTTTAAATATTGATGGCACAAAAGAGGTCAGTGACCTGTCATAGATTACTCTGCTTTGTCTTTTAGGCTGCATTAACATGTCAGCGTATTGATCGCGGGCAGAATCGCCACGATTCCGCCCGCGATCTGGAAATCATTGGAAATCGGGGGACGCATGTGCGTTGCCCGTGGTTTGCAATAGCACCCCAAACGCTGTGCGATGTTGCCGCGATTTCCGCCTGCCGAATCGCGGTAACATCGCGCAAAGAAAAATCGCGAGACGCATTACAACCAAAAAAGTACAAGAGCTTCTTTGGAGCGTAATGCGTCTAGCGATTTTTTTTGCGCGATGTTACCGCGATTCGGCAGGCGGAAATTGCGGCAACATCGCACAGCATTTGGGGTGCTATTGCAAATCACGGGCAACGCACATGCGTCCCGCGATTTGCAAAGATTTCCGGATCGCGGGTGGAATCGCGGCGATTCTGCCCGCGATCAATACGCTGACATGTGAATGCAGCCTTACTGTGATAGGTCAATGAATCTTTTTTTGCGCTAATGAGCTAACTAGAATATGTACTGCAGAATGTTCCCTGCTGAGCAGTTCCTTACTTTTATTTGTTGGCTTGGATTGTATGCAGATTATGTACAAGAACGACTTTTCCAATATTGTCTCATTGCTGCCCTCTTATGGTAGTCCATTATATGTAGATGTGAACACAGCGCACAAACTGATGCATAAAACTGGATGCAATAATCGTAAACCCTTCATGGATATTTAGTTACAAAGCTCTTGACGCTCTTTATTAACAGGAGGAAATAAACACAAAAAAAAGGGTTATTTAATAAAAAAGAAAGTGCAAATGTGGCTGGAATACATGTGATGAAATAATTCAATACAAGAATCGTTTTGATTAATTGATTTGAGAAAATGTTTGCATTGAATGGGCCGTTTGATCAATTAGAGATTGTTTTAATCAAGAAGGAGACTTATACTGGCCATACACTATACGAAAAATCGTTCAAACTCATTTCAGGAAAACAAACACGCGGCCGTGAGCACAAACGATCGTGCCATCATGTAATGTTAATGACCAATAAATTGTTCAATAGACATAAATGAATCCGTTTTTTGTTTGTTTTTTTCACATACACCTAGTGCAAACAGTTTGGACGAGAAACACATTAACCTTTCAATTTATTGTTCGTTCGCAGAAAATTTCCAAACTTGTCCTTTGTTTTTCTTGGCTCAAAAACGTCACAACCGATTAGCGATTCGTGCCCATTAACTGGCCGAAAAACAATTTCGGCCGATTTTTCGTATAGTGCATGGCCAGCATTAGTGGAAAATCCAGCCAAACTCAACCACTAAAGCCGGTTCACATTTCTGCGATCACAGAGATCGCATGTAATTCGGAGCGCACTGCTCCTAAAATTACATGCGATCTCTGTGCGTTGCAAAATCAGCCATACAGATTGTATGGCTGAATTTGCACCGCAATCACACTAAAACACGCACAGGACCCTTTTTTTGGTCCGCAGCAGAATCGGATCGCATGGTGGTTCAAACTAGTGCGATCCGATTCTGTGCGAACTTTCAGATCGCACTGCGATATGCGATCTGATCTGGGGGTGTCATTAACTTTTAATTGACACCCCCAGCGTATCGCATATGGCAGTGCGAACTGCCAGGGGTGCGGATGCGATGCGGGAACAGCATTTCCGCATCGCATAAATGTGAACCACCACTTATTCTTTTTCCTTTGCTATGCTAAACTGCCTTCAAGCTAAAAGATCATTTGAAACAACTAAGCCTGTAATTAAATCCTCTGTCAGGTTTTTATTGCTGTGTTTTTATACTTTATATGGTTTTATATGTTTTTGCATATTGTAATTCACCTGTGTTATAACGAACCACGCCACATAGCTGCATATGCTTTGTACATTTCACTGAATATTTTTTTTTTCCATACATTGAAGTGGATACTGGCAGTAGTTAGTGGTGGAGTATGTTGGTAATATATTGACATCCTCTATAGTATTCCACAATATACATTGTTGCGGGATATTAGCCAGAAACAGAGGTTCCAGCTGCAGTATCCTTTAATGGTGCTTTGGTATTAAAATCCGTCTGACACCGGGAAAGGAAAGGTTAAATGCGCAGTTGGACGGTATGGGTTCACTCATACTGTCAGTGCCAGATGGACCGGTCAGCTGTTGTTTTGAGTGAGCGTCCAGCCCCTATCTGATTTGCATGGGGCAGGGACACGCCACTATAAAATGGTATGCCGTGTGGTCGCGCCCCCAGTTGAAGTCGGATATGAGGAAACGCGTCGGGCGTGACCATACGGAGTTCATAGTTACTGATACAGTGGAGGAGTTTGAGTATCCGGAGGCACCTTCTATTTGGCATGAAGCCAATTCAAGCGTCCGAAGGGTATCCATCTGTCCTGCTGGGTGTTGGAGTATTTATGCAATAACCATTTTGTAACAAGTGAGTGTATTGTGTGGGATTATGTCGAATAAAGTGAGTTGAAACGGTATCACACTAGTGGAGAATTTCTTTTCACATGTACAGGAGCAACACAGTCTGAATTGGTGTTTGTGGCGGTCCGGTGGAGCAGTGTTTCCTGGAGTTTATGCCCTTTTAGCCTGATCCACGAGAGTGGTGAGACATGGCCATTCCGTGAGTGTCCCGTTCAGCTATTTTCACGGGACACTGTGGTGGTGGAGAGTGGGGTAACTCCCCTAAAATCACAATCACTTCTGCTCCTTGGATATTACTTATGTTTACAACTTATGTTTATTTTGGTTCATGGACTTTATGGACTATTTGTGCCGAGGACTGTTATTATAAAGTCACTTCATATGATTTTAATGTTATATGTGGGTCTTAGCCTTTTAGAAACTTGTGAACATCTGTTTGGTGGTGAGGGGTTCTCACCATCCTTGCGCTACTGTGATTTGTGACATATGTGTGATATATATGTGATATATATATCAAATTTCATTTTAATCATTTGTATCTTTTAAATAGCAGCATTCATTACTTTACCATACTCCTAAGCGCATAGGGTTACTCTCCTTATTTATTTGTGTTTAGGATCTATTGTGAGTATCTTTTGTAGCATTGAAGTGCATTGACAGCCACTCATTTTAATGTATTTATTGCACTTCACTATGTTATGATATGAATGGGGTCCTAAGGACCCCCACATCCAAGCAGGTACCTGTGGCTTACTGGACAGGTGCCAACATATGAGCTGTATGCTCTTGCACATTAATATATCTATCTATACTTCTGCAATTAAAAAAATGTAACACATGAGTGCCGGTTCACACTATAGAGATGGCAGACATTGTTATCACACTGCTATGCAAATCACATGTGATGCCTGTGTGATGCGAATTCAGCTATACAGATTGGTCCGAATGCGATGTGAACTCAGCCATATAAAGTCGTGCAGGAACCTTTTTTTGGTTCTCCCAAGAATCGGATCGCATGGCTGTTCACAACTATGTGATCCAATTCCTGTCGGAATTGACAGCTCGCACTGCGATCTGTGAACTAATCTACTAATCTGGGGGTGTCATTGACCATTTACTGCCTGCCCACCGTCAAATGACAGCGGAGCAGTGCAGCTATTGTTCTGGGACGCCGTCATAAAACGGCGCACCAGAACGGCCTCACTCGCGTGACCCCGATCTTGGAAAAGACATGGCTCTTTACCCATGTGATCGGCTGTGTTCAATCACAGACGGTCACATGTAAATGAGGAAGTGCCATGGCGAGGAGAGCTGATCAGCGGCTGCTCCTTTAAAGGGTAGACTAGGACAAGTAATCAGGGCACTGATCATCAGTGCCCTGACTAAAGAAAAGTGAAAAACAGTGCCAATCAGTGCCCGCCATCAGTTCCCACAATCAGTGCCCACAATCAGTGCCCACCATCAGTGCCCACAGTGCCCACCATCAGTGCCCACAATCAGTGCCCATAGTGCTGCCAGTCAGTGCCTGCTCATCTGTGCTGCCCATCAGTGCCCATCAGTGCTGCCCATCAGTGCCGCCCGTCAGTGCCACCTTTCAGTGCCCATCAGTGCCACCTATCAGTGCCCATCAGTGCCACCTATCAGTGCTCATCAGTGCCTCCTATCAGTGCCCATCAGTGTGGCATATTAGTACCTCCTCATCAGTGCCACCTCATCAGTGTCCATAAGTGCCACCTCATCAGTGCCCATCAGTGCAGCCTCATCAGCGCATATCAGTGAAGGAGAAAAATTGTTTATTTTCAAAATATACTCAAAATATACTCAAAATTGCATGTGTCCTCTTGCCACATGCAATCCTGGTGCAGAATACAGTTGACCATACACATTACTCAGGCGTGGTCTACTATCCTCCATTCACACTATCAAGAAATAGGTCCAGATCAATGTTATGTAACTGACGATGAAGTGGAGTAGAGTAGATAATAAATGGCTAAAAGAAGTTGGAGGTGATTAGCAGCACTGAGAGGCAAGAATAGATGAAAAAAAGTAGAAACAGTATTTTGTGATAAAATGGTGTTTATGATACACAGTGTTTAGCAAACTCAGTATAATCCATTAGGATTTGGATCCGCTATAATGATCATAATAACACATTCTCAGTTATCCTGGTGAGTTGTCCTCTGCAACAGATGCCACATTCTATTTTTGATTAACTATCACTAGTGGATTTTTAGTTACAAATTGCTGGAAATCCATGTAGCTAAAATGTAGTATTCAATTCACAGAAAGTTTTAAAGAATAATTTTTTTGTGCATTGTGCTGTCAATTATGCACTTCCAAGGAGTCGAGAAAATGAAGAATAATATAGTATCCAAAAAGATCAGTAAAAATTCTGGGCTGTCGAGTTTTATTACGTGTTTTATAATCCAGAACGCCATTGAAGAGTCACAACTGAGCTGGAAAATTCATTCCTAGCCATTAAATTCTGGCCAAGCCACTTACCAGGGATGCGGGTGGGGGTTTAGCACATTGATAGCAACTTAACTTGCCTCATCCCAGCTGCATGGACTTCACCTTGTGCCAGTTATCACTCTCTGCCATTCCAGACTTAACATGCCAGGCTTAAATTAGAGAGATTTAGCTTGGATGGAGCTGAACCAGCTGCACTGGATACTTATTTAATCACCCAGGTCTCAAGTTCTGGCTGTTCACAATGGTAATCGTTAGTGTATCTTTGCCATGACAGAGTCCATGCGTACTAATGAGCTATGTTCAGTTCATCATTTTTTTTAAACTCTTGAGCCTGTTGCAAATTTGTGACCACCTGCGTCAACAATGTACTGTAAATGAACATTTGAAAATCTGCATATTTCACAAGCAACATTTAGAGATAATTGTATTTCAATTAAAGAGTGTCCTCATGTTTAAAGGGAATTTGAGAAAACAAACTGTTAAGGTTTTAAGCTTGATTAATTTCAGTGGACAGATATCCATCCAACTAGCAAAAATGGAGCTTGGAATGGACAACTTTAATTCTATGGAAGGGTTGTTACATTGGCTGTTGAAGCTATAATTACTCTAACAACAACGTCTCTTGGTCCCTGTGAAACCCAACAACTATAATGGGCCATACACACTATAAAATTGTCTTTAGATTTTTTCCTTCAGATTTACCAAAACCATATAATATGAGGTCAAATCTAAACACTTTTAATTTGTATGCAATCAGGCAGGCCCTTGCACTACATAGTTGAAGGTAAATCTAAAGGAAATCTGACCACAAAAATTGTATAGTGTGTATCCAGCTTTAGTTATAAGATCCCCTCTTTTTTTTGTTGGTGCCTTGCTTTTTAGACCTGTTCTTGGGGTTATTTTGGGAGCTGATTCAGAAAATCGTATTGGCTAGACTACATCAGCTCTAGTTTCTTAGATATAGTCAAATGTATATAATTGTTTTGTCAGTTTTTGACATCATATTTTCCTGTTAACCACTTAAGCCCCGGAGGATTTGGCTGCTAAAAGACCAGGGGTTTTTTTGCGATTTTTTACTGCGTGATTTTAACGGACAATTGCGCGGTCGTGTGACACTGTACCTAAACGAATTTGACGTCCTTTTTTTCCCGCAAACAGAGCTTTCTTTTGGTGGTATTTGATCACCTGTGCGATTTTTTGATCATGCGCTATAAACAAAAAGAGAGCGTCAATTTTGCAAAAATAACAATATTTTTCACATTTTTTTTTTATGAAATTCCCCCAAAAAAATGTAAAAATCAAAATTTTTTAACATTTTTGGCCAATTTGTTTTATGCTACCATTTTTGGTGTTTTTTTTTTAATGCGTAATGGCGGCGATCTGCGATTTTTTTTTTCGGTACTGCAACATTGCGGCGGACAGATCGGACCCTTGACTGACATTTTTGACACTTTTGGGGTTTCCAGTGACATTACTGCAGTAATCAGTGCTATACATATGCACTGTTACTGCAAAAATGACACTGGCAGGGAAGGGGTTAACTGTATTGGAGAGGGAGGGGTTAAGTGTGTCCTAGGGGCGTGATTCTAACTGTATAGGGACATGGCTATTGGTGTAAAAACAAAGATCAACGGTCCTACATAGTAGAACTGTCTGATCTTCATTTTTACACCAGGGAGAATGACGGGCGGCTTGTTTACATAAGCCGCTCCGCCTTTCTCCCTTCACCGGAGCGATCGTAGTGTGACCGGCGGACATCGGGTTCGCCGGTCACATGCACTGACTTGTCAGTGAACGAGCCGTGGCGGGCACGCGCCCGCCCGCAATTGGCTCTCAAGTCAGTGACAGGCGAGTGACGTACCCATACGTCACTCTGCCTGGCCGGGGCTGACCGCCGCAGTATATAGTCGTGCGGCGGTCGGCAACCGGTTAAATTGTAAAAGCCCTGCACTGTCTGTGCTCAATGTAATAACATAAAAAAAAAAAATGTGAAAAAAATCAAACAAAAACTTCATACAATACCAACAAAAAATGAATATACATGAAAATGTCACGTTGTGAAAAAAAATACAGATAAAAATAAAGTTCATAACTCCATAAAGTGCTGTAAATCCTCTGTGCTATAATTGTTGCAATCCGTGCAATGAAATATGGCAAAGTGATGAAAGTGCTGTGCTCCCTTTCCTCCCTAGCCCTCACTCATCAACTTTCCATGAAAATATCGCCTGTAGTGAAAAATCCTGTGTAATTCTGTATGTAATTTCTTAGCTCTTCCTCACGTTTCCAAAGGTTACACGTTATCATTGGAGGAGAATTGGACATTCATAGCGTGATGCCATTTTAATTAAAACTAGTTTATTATAATAAAAAGTTTACACTCACATTGTACATCCTTGTTTAAAAGCATGTAAAAATGTTGTACTACCTGCGATTTGTGTTCCAAATCCAAAAAAATGACTTCACTGAAAGTCACCGTCACCTAATGCATTTTGCTCCGACCAGGAAGTGTAATTGTCCTGTTAGTGTTTGTGTTTTTGTGTACAAGTTAGGAGATAGAGGAAACATATAACATAGCATATATATCAGAAACATTGGTGTGATGGAACCGTACAGCACCCAGCTTGAATGCTTCTGTAAAGATATATAGCTTCCTCCAGTCTGGACATAGGAACCAGGTATTATAGCTTAGCATACAAGACTAGTCGACAATAACTTGTATAGGCAAACTGAAAACCTTTATTGAAAACTCACACAGAATTTATATAGCACACAGTCCGGTGCAGGGTTGATCACATTATATTGTACAAAACAAAGTGTAAACAGGGATATAATGAACATAACTAAGGAACAGCCAACATACACATATTGCTAATCAACATCTAGTAGCTGACAGTGATTCAATTAACCCATATGCTAATCAACATAAACATTTAACATCTCATAATGATTTACTAACAAAGTGGAGTGGACACAATACTAGCAGACAGACAGAAACAATAGGTGACCCAATTACCAATGAGAGAGACACAAACTTGTGTATTCTTTCCACTAGACAAGTCATTAGAATACTTACAATGTCCCAGCAAAGATAAGTGCTGGACAGCACCCCCTTTCCTGCGCTCGGAACCTGTTCCTCAGGCTGTTTCAATCCTGGAACTCGTACTGGTATTACTATGGACTTGACCATGGCCTCCAGGCTCTGAGGAAGAGGCACAGCCTCGAAACGCGTCAGCCCTCTGCTTCCAGTAAAGACGTTGATCCTCTGGTAGGAGGCAGGTGTATGGAATTGATGTGCCTGAAACTTCTTGTTTGTTTGTGAGTATTTGATTTTAAACAATTTTATCCAAATAAACTGAGGATAATGCGCTAGGCTGGTGCGCCCTTCTTTTGCTTTGTATTTTCAATGTCCCAGCAGCCTGATACAGTGGAATTAATGCATCCTCATAGATCTCTTGATGATTATGGTTAATATATATTTCTGTCCCAAGTGAAGGAGCTTCTCCAACCCAGTCTGCAGGAGGGCCACCATATTCCCTCTGACCATTACCCCTTACGGGTGTAATAGTACACCTTTATATCCACTTCAGAAGGGAAACTTTATTGTCCTTATTTAGAGAATTAATCCAAGCCTTGCTTTCAGCATCCATTAAGTGGTTGTCCCTTGTTAGAGAATGATCTGCTCTTTCCATGGGTCATAATCAGTGGGTAGGAGGCTTGCCCCTAGTCCTCTCCAAAAACCCCTGTCCTGGTTGGGTGTGTCACAATCGGATTCTAAAGTATAAGTTATTAACTGTACTAATGATCGTATAGGTTTGTGTGTATATTTCCACTCATATAATTTCATTTTTGCAGAGCACTGTACAGGTTATGATTACTTCACAACGGTGCTGCCCAACTCTCAATGTATTTTGCTATATTTGTATCCTGGTTTTTGATGGGTGACCAGAGTGAAGTCTGGTATGTGGCATGTATGCTAGATCTTAAAAACTAAAGAAAATTGGTGTCATTTTTTTAAATCAGTGGGTCAAATAAAGGAAAGGAACAGGTCTAACATTCAAAGCACCAAAATGTGTGTTGGCCCATGTAATCAGTTGCCTTGTCATGGATATATAATACGATTAATCTGTACTAACCTTGTGCTAGTAAACTAGCAATGCCATTAAATTGTAGGGATACAGATATACCTTTACATTATTTTCTCCAGAAACCCCTAAAACTAGATATTTTTATTTGCAACTATTAACTCTCTTGTTCAAGCCGGAGTTTGGCAACACCTGCTCCAACCTCCAAAAGCACTTTATTGATCCATTAATACGATGGCTTGCCTCAGTGATTAATAGAAAGCTTTGCAATATACTGTAGAATGGGTGGGGGGCAAGGAGTTAGCATTTGCTTATTAGGTAATCTCTGGGATGAGGGGCTCTTGGAGTGCCCTGTAAGATAATTTAGAGATGGCTCAATAGCACATAGTAAGTATGGCTTCACTTTGAAGTAACCCTTTTGTTTTGCTCATCTCAAGAAGATCAGTAGACTACTGGGCATCTTCCTAGATGTTAAAGAATCCTATGGATGGAGTTAGCCTATCAGGGCTGTCATACGTTTTTAATAGTTCAAAGTGTTCTTTTAGCATAATGATTAAAGAGATCTACAAAAAAAAAAAAAACCCTTATGTAGTGAGCACCCCTGGAAAACAATATTCATAGATTTGGGATACAAATCAGCCTGATCTGGGATAGATCTGAATTAGCTCACTTTGGTCCAGTAATTATTTTTTTTATACTGCTCTGCATCGTTTGCAGCCTGAAGTTCTAAGTGGCTATTAAGTCAACTCAATTCTACAGAGAGATTTACCCAGAATCTGCTAACCACTGCAATTTCAGACCAGCCAACCTCATTATGGAGAATGTGAAAAATGTCACGGGCAAAAAGTTGACCTTTGAGAAGATAATCACCAGTTGACTGCAGAGGTACATAAGTTATAAAAAAAACATTTCAGTGCACATTTCCTGTGATTTACAGACTGTTTAAATTTATAATGTTTCAACAAATGCAGAAAAAGTTGCAGAAGCCTTTTAGGAAACTTTCTTTGCTCTTGCTTTAAGTGGTATACATATCAATGCAAGGCAGCACAGCTATGAACTCCCATGCAACTGGTGACAACTGAACAAGACCATTGTGGAGGTGTATAGCTGTGATGGAGGCAAGGAAAGGACTGTATCAGACTTCACTTGCCCATAGCAGGCAACAGAGTTACTATAAATGTAGTTTTATTTTTTGGGTAGGTTGGTATTTTTTTAAAAATGTGATGTTTCTTTTCCCACTTTTTGTTTGTGCGTCTAGTTATGTTTCCTTTTTCAGCTTCTTGGCTGCATGGATCTGTTTTTATAGGATAATAAAATATGTCTGAAATATATCTGAAATAAATAAAATATGAAAACTGACCGACAGGTATTCTGTTATAGTATTTTGGAATTCTTCTATTAATTAGAGGGTTTAAGCTTGTGGTTATCTGTAGTCCCTTCTGCTGATCTTTTTAGTGGTTAACAGAAAAGTTGTAATTGTCCATTGTAATCCTAGCCCCTTTCACACATACAGACAGTTTGTCCATTTTTCATCCATCCATCCATTGATGGATGAAAAACTGATATCAATGCATCTCTATGGAAAAACTGACATAAACGGGTGATCGTCCATTTACATGCGTTTACATCCTCTTCCGTCAACATCTGTTTTTTTAAATAAATCAAAGTCCTATTTTTTTTCCATGGATCGGATGAAAAATTGATGTAAACAAACGGTCTGTTTTTGCATGAAAAAAAGCTCTGGAACTGGGAATAAAATTAATGATCTGTATCTGTAAAAGGGACCTTATAGCTTCAATATCCCTTCCACTAAAGGGACTGATCATCTTTGCTACAGTCTATAGTAGAGATGATCAGTCTCTTCAGTGCATGGGATTGTTTCAGTAAGTGTTGTTGTTGGTATTTTTGCACCAGTACTATTTAGAGTGTAGATGGTACTGGTGCAAAAATACCAACAATATCACCTACTGAAACAATATAAAATTGTGCTACTGTGTAGTTGTGAGTCATTATCAGTAATAAAGTGGTTATAAAAGTAAAAGTAATGTTTTTTTTTTTACCTTAATGCATTCTTGATCCAGTGCTGTGCCCATCTGCCGCAGATTCTCTACTCTCTCTATTCTCACAGGAGATTTGGTAGAAGCAGGAGCCATTGTCCATTGAGCCATTGTCCATTGAGCCATTCCTGTGTGCGTGAGTTATGTCATCCAAAGCCAAGCAACCAAAATGACACAGAAAACTGAAGAAGACCAGGTGAAGATGTCAATGGCAAAGAGGCAGCTTCCAGATGTTGCATTTCTGCAGGGGATGTAAGTATTGCAGACGTCATTTCTGCTATAAAGCAAATTTGACCAAACTTCATTATTTTCTTTTTTTTTCTTTGCCTTCCTTGGGATCAACTGGGGATTTAGGCTTTTGGTGATGCAAGCTAAATTGATAATATTAAAATAAAATATTTAAAAACATATTTTGAAGTTATGAGCATATCACTGTACCCAGCAAAAAGACTGGCAAGAAAAGAATCAAAGGAGTTGGTCCTTTCCAAGCAGCAAACCTTAGCCTGAAATGTGCTTTCCAAGAATGTTATGGTGCACATCCTCCTTGTTAGTACTCTTTACTTTTGCCTTTTTTGTTGTTCAAGACTTTCATAATGCTATTGTATAACCTGATTAGAGTCCTCTTCTACTCCTCCATGATTACATCACGGAGCTGGTGGATGTTAGAGATCTTGCACTCTTCTACCTTCCTTTTGAGGATGCCCCACAGATGCTCAATAGGGTTTAGGTCTGGAGACATGCTTGGCCAGTCCATCACCTTTACCCTCAGCTTCTTTAGAAAGGCAGTGGTCACCTTGGAGGTGTGTTTGGGGTCGTTATCATGTTGGAATACTGCCCTGCGGCCCAGTCTCAGAAGGGAGAGGATCATGCTCTGCTTCACTATGTCACAGTACATGTTGGCATTCATGGTTCCCTCAATAAACTGTAGCCTCCCAGTGCCGGCAGCACTCATGCAGCCCCAGACCATGACCACCACCATGCGTGACTGTAGGCAAGACACACTTGTCTTTGCACCCCTCACCTGGTTGCCACCACACACATCCTTGACACCATCTGAACCAAATAAGTTTATCTTGGTCTCATCAGACCACAGGACATGGTTCCAGTAATCCATGTCCTTAGTCTGCTTGTCTTCAGCAAACTTTTTTCTGCTGTCTTGAGCATCATCTTTAGAAGAGGCTTCCTTCTTGGACAACAGCCATGCAGGCTATATTGATGCATTTTGCGGCGTATGGTTTGAGCACTGACAGGCTGACCCCCCCCCCCACCCGTTGAACCTCTGCAGCAATGCTGGCAGCACTCATACGTCTATTTCCCAAACCTCTGGATCTGATGTTGGGCACATGCACTTAACTTCTTTGGTTGACCCTGGCGAGGCCTGTTCTGAGTGGAACCTGTCCTGTTAAACCGCTGTATGGTCTTGGCCATTGTGCTGCAGCTCAGTTTCAGGGTCTTGGTAATCTTCTTATAGTCTAGGCCATCTTTATGCAGAACAATAATTATTTTTTCAGATCCTCAGAGAATTCTTTGCCATGAGGTGCCATGTTGAACTTCCAGTGACCAGTATGAGAGAGTGAGAGCGATAACACCAAATTTAACATGCCTGTTCCCTATTCACACCTGAGACCTTGTAACACTAACTAGTGACATGACACCGGGGAGGGAAAATGGCTAATTGGGCACAATTTGGACATTTTGACTTAAGGGTGTACTCCCTTTTGTTCCCAGTGGTTTAGACATTATTGGCTGTGTGTTGAGTTATTTTGAGGGGACAGAAAATTTACACTGTTATACAAGCTGTACACTCACTACTTTACATTGCAGCAAAGTGTAATTTCTTCAGTGTTGTCACATGAAAATTTATAATAAAATATTTACAGAAATGTGAAGGGTGTACTCACTTTTGTGAGATACTGTAAGCATTAACTTTATATTATAATCACATGTCATTTTCGGTAACCAGTCACGTCTTAAAACTTGTAAAATGCCTCTAGTACTACCAGGAAGAGTCAACATTTGCATATGAGAGCACCGCAGGATGTGGGAGGTAATGGGTTGCTGGAGATGGCTTTTGAAGGTATGTTCAAGCACTGCTTGGTGCCTATATGTTATTGCTGTAGGCATTTTAAAAGCTTTCAGATGTGACAGGTGTACTTTAAACACTATATTCAAAGTTAGTGCTGTGCTTTGTATTTGTAATTTTATTATACAGCCAAGTAGCTACATAGGTTAAAAAAAATACATGTGTCCATTAAAGTTAACCAAAGTTATTCTAGATTCACCTTGCTGTGTGTCTAAAATATAAATTGTGTAATAAGCGATTTAAGGTCTAAAGCATTAAAACGTAATATAATATTTAAACTGCTAGTGGTAGTGCACCCTAGCAGGCTTGTATGGGAAGTTAAAATCAGAACCTTGGACAGCTCCTATCATTACCGCCAAGCTGGCATATTTACAACTGTCATTTTACTGCCGCTATGTTTATGCAAGAAATGCAATTATGAAATGTTATGGAATATATTACAATATATTTGACATTAAAGACATGTTTTTTTATATATCTTGTATATATAAGTAATAATTCAGGCTCAGTTTGATTGCATTTCTGCAAGATCACAACACAAACATTACAAATGTTGACCATAGCTGCTAATGTTTGGAGAGAAGTGAAAAAAAAACTGTAGGTGGTACACATATCATGGCAAAAACTGTCAGTGTGGTTAAAGTATAACTGAATGCAAAACTTTATCGGACAAAGTGGAGAGGGATTGCTGTTGGTGCCCCCTCCTCTCCCCCCCCCCCCCCCTCAACACAGAGATTCACCCTCTTTATTTGTCCTGTTTGCCATTAACACGAGTGTGAAAGTGAAAGAAAATCCCAAATTTTGGGTTGTCATCAGAACAGGAATACAGTTGAAATCTTATAACGGGGACACTAGTTCTGGTGACTAGTGATGAGTCAAACCTTCCTGGGTTCCAGTCGAGGCAGATTCAGCGAATATTATTAAAGTTTGGGTGCCAAATCCCACAGAATCTAATGAAAGCAGAATGTTAAACAGTAATGCCCTTTTTCTAGCATAATAGGCAAGGGATTGTCAAACAAATGGCATGGGGGTCTTAGCACTGCTCTGTAGGACATGTCCCAAACTATGGGGGAGCAGCGATTCAAGTATTGCTTAAAGAAAAACATTAAAACTCCAAATTTTTAATAAAACATGCCTGTGAAGTAGTGCATATGTGCGATTTATACAACCTACTACAGCAACACTGACATTTAAAACAAAAGTGTGCTTAAATTGCTAGCAAAACTATAGCAACTAGCTGCTTTGTTCTGGCTGTAAACAAGGCAGCAAGGGATTCTATTCACCTATACCAGACCCCTATCCTAGATAAAGGGTCTTATACAGATATTAATGGGGAGCCCCACACATAAACAAATGACATAAGGTTCCCCCACCTGATTGATTCCAGGCCCTTCAGGTCTGGCATGGATTTTAAATGGAAACCCAACACAGAGATCCAGAAAAACGTGTGTGGTCACTCCAAAAATCCATACCACATCTTATCTGAGCATGCAGCCTAGGAAATAGGCATGAGCATGTGTGCTCCCCAAAATCCTGAACTATACCAGGTCCCATGTTCTCAACATGGGGAATACCCATGTTGTTTGGAACAGTAGTATCTTCCCCACAACCTTGGCTTGGTGGCTGTGGAAGTCTGCAGGTGGGGCTTATCAGCATCTGGAAGCCCCCTTTAACAATAAAGGGGCCCCTGGATACTGCCTACCCACCATATGTCAACGAGTAAGGGGGTACACAGTACCCCCCCCCCCTTTACTAAAAAATATATAAAGTGTAAGTAAAGGCAGAGACCGTTTTTGACAGGTCCTTTAAAAAAAAAAAAAGTCACACAATGTACATCCACCATCAATCATGTCGTCCAGTGATGTAGGGCTACATCAATTATGATGCCCAACACCCGCCCACCGAACGTACCACTGAATGGTAAGTCCAGCGGATGACAGTTGATATATACAAAGGGGCAGAGTCTCCCAGGGGACTTCAATGACCATATATAGACATTACATCATAGGGATTCCTCCCTTTCCTGGTCTACCAGACTGCATGCTCAAATAAGGGTCCAGTATAGGAATTGGAGAGACATCATACTATTTATTTATTTTATTTATTTTTTTATGTGGTCCCCCTTAAAATGAATACCAGACCTAAAGGGCCTGGTATCAATTATGGGGGAACCCCCACATATTTTTTTGATTTTAAGTGGTTTTAAACACTGCAGGTTTTTTACCATCATGCATGAAGGTAAAAAAACCTGTGTACTGCTCCCCCCACACCCCCTCTAATATTAACCTGAGCCCCCCTCTTGATCCAGGGATATGTATAGTATATGCATAGTTACATTGGTTCAAGCTGGAGCAATGTAACAATGTATAATATAGCCATGCCTGGAATTCTTCTTTAAAAGAAATGATAGAGGCAGTGGTGTATTTAGGTTTTGTGCTGCCCTAGGCCTGACTATACTTGGGCACCCCCTAATTTAAATATGGCCCACCCCTTCCTGTAAAGACCACACCCCTTCCTGTTTATTACCCGCCCTATCATCTGTAATCCACAGACCACAACCACGGTCTATCAGTGCCAATCAGTGCACCCTTATCAGTTTCCATAAGTTCAGCCTCATCAGTTTCCATAGGTTCAGCCTCATCAGTGCCCATCAGTGCAGCCTTATCAGTGCCCATCAGTGCAGCCTCATTACTGCCCATCAGTGCAGCCTCATCAGTATAGCATATCAGTGCAGCCTCATCAGTGGCCATCAGTACAGCCCTATCAGTGGCCACCAGTACAGCCTATCAGTGCAGACTATAAGTGCATCATATCATTACAGAGTTCTTCCTCCAGCAGCTGAAAACTGGTCTCTCCCCCCTCTCCCTGCTGCCAGCTATTATCTGCTGAGAAAGACAGTTGTCCCTCACGAATCCCCCTCCCAGCACTGTCTCTGTTAGCTCTGCTCCTGAGTTTCTTATCTCTGTAACTTTGTATCTCTCCCTCTGTCTCTCTGATCCAAAGCTCTAACTGCCCAGCCTGCATATTTTTTTCATCTCATCTTCATTTTTATTTATTAACTCAGTTTTTTTTCTTTTAGATTTAGCAGGAATTATGTGAGCTATGTAGTATTTGTTTCTGCTAATAATGATTTTATTGTATTTTTAGCTTTTAGCTTTAATATGTTCTGGGGGGGGGGGGCTGTCAGGTAGTCTGTAAGGGGCCCCATGATTTCTATCAGCAGCCCTTCTTGCAGTTGTCATACTAAGACCCCTTTCACACATGACTGTGCTCTGATCTGCAGGGGATCCACTCCCAGATCCCCTGCTGATCAGAGCAGAGCAGGCAGATGACAGGTCCGTGTCCAGTCAGTTTCTACAGAGCAGACACAGACAGGGCCCACTCTGCTCTATGAGCGGCTGGGTGTAAAGGGACTCCCCTGTCCATTTACACCCAACTACCTCTTATCTGATCCGCCTAAAAGGAGGAGAATACTGTAGATCCCCTTCCATTTTTTTTTAGCGGGCTAGATCAGATCAGAGATAGGCTGGCAAGTGTCCGTTTACATCTGTCGGCCCATAGGAATGAATGGATAGTCCCATTAGGTCTGCCTGAAAAACTGACAGGTGGGCCTGATCAGAACGGTTGGGTAAAAGGGGCCAAGAGCATGCATAGGTGCGCGTTGATCAAAAAGCATGTTCATTAACATTTTCTCAGCATGCATAAGAACATTAACCTACAGATTGTAGGTTTGAAGGGATTAACAAACTAAATTGGAACACAAGTTCTGTATCTCTGGATAGCAATTGGATTCATGCAAGTTTGTGAAAAAGGCTCAATCGGTGAATTCCTGTTTTGTGTTACTGTGCATATTGCACATTCAGAATTAGATTTAGAAGCAATGATCGCTAACAGCCATGAATAAACTCAACCAGCGATGCCAAGATGAAAGACCACAGCCTTAGGCAGGTAGGCTGCACTTCCTTTATGGATTTCAAGCCTTCATTTTCCATCTAACTTTCACTGCCCGAGTTCCAGTGTTTTTGATTATTGCTTCCAAAAGATGAGCATGAATGACTCAGATTCACCTGCCTCATTGGCATAGATTAGAAGCATTTAATAGCCTTCTGCACAGTCATTAGGTAACAAGTTACTGCAGGTCAGCGGCACAGTCACACTTTGCTTTTCACTGCATTAAATGTTCCTGCTGGGAGTTTTCATTGTGCTATTTCATTTTGGATACTCAGTCTTGCCACAAACAGATTTACTAAAATATTGAAGGGACAGCTGCTCAGAAATTTACATGACAATTTTCCATCACAATGCAAGTTTTCATGCTGGGATCTTGCTAAAACTCATTTATAAACTCCATTCCCGGCAAGAATTATGATAAAGCCATCAGCGTGAGCCGTATTAGACTCGTGTCTGCATCTTGCCGATTTTTCTGATGCTCGGTAATCTCCTTTCCAGAGTTAAATTGTCTGAGAGAATTGTTGGACCTCTAAGTTTGATTAGAAATTTTTGCACATTTTCCTGCTGAAAATGAAGACAAACTGACAGTAAACGGCCTATTTTGTGTGCATAGCAATGTACCTACTGACAGGCCTAATTACACCCAGCACAAATGACCGGGAAACGAAGAAAAAAAGCTGATAGAAATAAAAAAAAACCCTGCTTTGGCATTTAGTAAATTCTTTATGGAATAAATGGTCAAATAAACATGACTTAATACAAATATTTAAAATACAAAAAAGTACACATAAGTAGACATCGGAATACAGCATAAAAACATGTTTTTCTTATATGCCTTGCTAAAAAACCATAGCAGAAATGAATGAAAGCGGCGTTAAACCCAAAAGCAAACATTTATTATATTGCAGCTTACCAGTTCTTTGTATCAATGGCTGCCTACGTTTTCTTTTTAGGCCCCTTTCACACGAGCGATCCGATCAGATCCGCCTGTCAGTTTTTTAGGCAGATCTGATCGGATCCCCCATGCATCCCTATGGGGCAGCGGATGTCAGCGGAGACATGTCCGCTTACACCCGCTGCCATCTGCATCCGATCCTGTCCGTGAAATCCAGACTGATGGAAACCCTATTTTCCATCCGTCCAGGGGATCGGATCGGATGGGATCGGATGAGAGCGGACAGGCGGTTCGCTCTCATCCTATTCCCCCATAGAGATGCATGGGGCTCTGATATCTCCCTCTCCGCACACAGAGCGGAGAGGGAGATGTCACCTTCCTGCTCAACGGGGATCTGTGTTTATGATCCCCTGCTGAGCGGCACGGATCCGCCTACGGAGACGGACTGTGTGAAAGAGTTCTTAGTCTTTCTTTCCCTTTTTTTTTACCTGGTGATCTGGCCAGTCTGTTGTTTTTAAAAAGAACAAGCTTTCCTGCAGATGTTAGCAGCTAGAGGGATGGGACAAACCATTTAACACTAATGGGTGACTTCAATGATCAGCTTTTATTTATTTTTGTTAAACCTTTACCCAAATGGACAAAAAAAACTGATGTAACTGCTTAAAAAGTGAGAGCTGGAGTACAGCTTTAATTTGTTACTATATCTATCGTAAATCTGCTAGTACATCTAACACACCCCTACCCCCACACTGACAAAGCTGCTGTCCAAAGGTGTCCCATCATCCAGAGTAGAGGCACTCTAATACAGGATGTGTGTTACTGGCCAGATCTCTAAGTGAAAACAGAGGGGAAAAAGCTTAAAAAAGAAAACAAATGCAATCACCACATCTCATGAGTGGTAAGCTGCAATATATTGCCTTTTTGGTTTTGGGTTTAACCACTTCCGGACCGCTTACTGTATATTTACTGCGGCAGGCTGGCTCGTACAGGAAAAACAACGTAGATCTACGTCTCTCGCCTGGGGGCAGCCAGGGGGCGAGCGCGTGCCGCCAGCGGCACGCACCCGCCCCCAATCGTCAGCAGGGAAGCCAATGCGGGTGTCAGGTGGCTCCAATTGCCGCCTGACACCCGTGATCGTTCCCCGCTGAGAGAGAAGGACGATCAGCTTTTGTAAACACAGCGGACCGTCCTTCTCCCTGGGATGATCACAGAGCCCATGTGATCCTTCTATATAAGATCGCATGTCTCTGTGATCATTTCACAAGCCCATCCCCCCCCCCCCCCCCACAGTTAGAATTACTCCCCTAGGCTCACATTTAACCCCTTGATCACCCACAATGTTAACCCCTTCCCTGCCAGTGTCATTATTACAGTAACAGTGCATGTTTTTAGCACTGATTACTGTAGTAATGTCACTGGTCCCCCTCAAAAGTGTCAAAAATGTCAGTCAGGGGTACGATCTGTCCACCACAATATCGCAGTCCCGCAAGAAATCGCAGATCGCCACCATTACTAGTAAAAAAAAAAAAACAATAAAAATTACATAAATCTTTCCCGTAGTTAGTAGACGCAATAACATTTGCGCAGACCAATCAAAATACGCTTATTGTGATTTTTTTTACCAAAAATATGTAGCAGAAAACAAATTGGCCTAAAATGTTAAAAAAGTTTGATTTTTTTTTTTTTGAGAATATCATACAGCAGAATGTGAAAATATTGTTTTTTTTTTTTCAAAAGTGTCACTCTTTTTTTGTTTATAGCGCAAAATCACACAGATAATCAAATACCACCAAAAGAAAGCTCTATTTGTGGGAAAAAAGGACATCAATTTTATTTGGGTACAGTGTCGCACGACCACGCAATTGTCCATTAAATTAACACAGTGCAGAATCGCAAAATAGGGCCTGGTCAGGAAGGGGGCAAATCCTTCCGGTTTTAAAGTGGTTAATACCGCTTTAAGATGTGCATCAAATTCTGCTTTACTAAGGTTTATAAGTTTATAAGTAAAAGAGGAGTCTGTTGACTACTGTATGTTTCCATTTGCACACTGCTCTTAGCTTTATTGAATGAAGCTGTTTAGACTATGTATATATATATATTTTTTTTGTAAATTCTTTATTTATAGTTTCTTAGAGCAATAGGTAACAAACCGTTTGCATCTATTTATGAGTAAGTACATCTGTAAGCATAAGTAATCAATACCAGACGACATTTGGTATCATATTTGTTCAACATAAAAAATAATAATAAAGCAGCTTTAGTCACCAGAACTCTAGGAAACATTTTAAATTTTTTTAAGGAAAGGAGAAGAGGTAAGTGAATGAAATATTAGGTATAGTTTAATGAAAGAGGGTAAGGGAAATGAGATAGTTACTCATGATGATCTGTATGTTAGGGAATGAGGCAATGGTGTTATGGATCCAGTGAGTTGGGTATAGGGCTGAATTAAAGCAGGTCTTCACCCTAAGGCCCATTTAACACGGGTGCCTCCGCTTTGCGGACTCTGTTTGCTCAGCAGGGGAATGCTTCGCTGATCCCCGTTGAGCAGGTAGAGGACAGGTCTATCTATGGTCATTGTGCAGAGTGGAGACGGACACAGTCCCGCTCTCTTCTTTGGGAAAAGGGGTGAAAATGGACCACCTGTCCATTTTCACCGCATCATATCCGGTCCAGTCTGCCAGACGGATGGAAAATAGGACTACCATCCGTCGAGATTTGGCGGACAGAATCAGACATCTGCCGCTCTATAGGGGTGAATGGAGGGTTCGATCAGGTCCGCCTGAAAAACAGAGGCGGACCTGATCGGACAGCCCGTGTGCAAGGGGCCTAAAGGGGAAAGTCCCACTTAATGCCTTCCTCCCACCCTCCCCTTCTGTTTTTGGCACTTATTTTGAGGGGAAAGGGAGTGGGTACCTGGTTTTGATAGGTACAGTACTTGCTCCCACTTTTGTTTGGAACGCAATACACCGGAAGTTCTCCCTGCCCCCGCAACCTTCTGGGACACGTCACAAGTCCCAAAAGGCTGCGGGACTATTCACAAAGCGCAGTATGACTCGTACATGCTCAGTGGGCAGCAAGCTGTGAAACAGCAAGGAGTCACAACCAGCTTCCCACAGTATATATGCAGGCACCGGGGGCCTGAGAACCAATGAATACGCCGTTCAGGTGAGCACGGAGCTGGACGCCTGGAGAGGGGAGTGTCCTTTTATTAAAAGTCAGCAGCTACAGAATTAAAAGTCACATCATTTGGCACATTAATGGACTACATGTCCAATGATAAATTGGGACATTAGCAATGACAGTGAAGGAGATTGTGGATGGTGACAGTGCGTTTTCTTTACTCCTCTCTCTCAGTCCACATAACTGCACACCATTGGGCTCAGGATGGCATTTGCATGCACATATGGGAATGTCCAGGAGCCTCAGCAGCTCCCGCTACAGACAGCGACAATGTAATTATGTCACTACTGATTTCAACGAAATACACAGGGCTAGTCATATGACTGGTGGTCCTGCTCAAGTGGATAGCACAGGATAAACAGGATATAAACAGGATATTTAGGAAAGTGAGCCTTGGCAATCAGAACATTACAGACAATGTATTCAGTGACTGCTGCACTATATGAAAAACTCAATGAGGGGAATTTATCAAATCTGGAGCAGCCAGGATCTGGAGCAACTCTGGCAGCCCATCAGCGTCTATCTTTCTTTTCTTTTTCTTTTTTTACCTTTTCTTTTAAGAAAATGCTTATGCTGATGAGGGGTGCCTGTAGACAAAAACAAAATGTGCAGTTTTGGCCAAACATAAAGAATACCCTTGCTATAGGTGTAGGTCATGTATGTGCCTCCTGAAGCTTGGGTGAAAAGTTTGCAGCGATCACATCATTATGTCCGGCCCTGATGCTAGGTTGTTGCTATGACACTCCCAGCTGATTCAAACCCCCTTGCATGCGTTGTCTGTTCCCTGTCGCAGTAGCTCTAAGCTTAGTAATGCTGAGACAGAGGAGATAGTGGACACACTTACACCTGTTATTGTGGGGGTAAGCAGTAACAGCTGAGAGTGTATTTGCAACATCCTAGCAACAAGGCAGGACAGGCTGATGCCATCTCTGGGAGTTTTTTTATTCAGGCTTCTGGAGGAACATAAAAGGCCTACACCTATAGCAAGGGTATTATCCAACTTTAGTCAAAACTTTTAGTTTGTTTTTATCTACATGTTTTCCTTACATACATAGGCAGTTTTTGGCAGATAGCTCCCATAACCCCGGTATTTTAACCACTTTACCCCCAGCCCTATTTCGGACACTTTTTGTTCACGCGTTAAAACCAGTATTTTTTCCTAGAAAACTACTTAGAACCCCCAAACATTATATATATTTTTTTAGCAAAGACTCTGGAGAATAAAATGTCGGTCATTGCAAAATTTTTTGTCACGCGGTATTTGCGCAGCGGTCTTTAAAACGCCATTTTTTTGGACAAAATTTGAAAAATCACATTTCACTGCATTTAAAAAATACTAAGCAGTAAAGTTAGCCCATTTTTTTTGTATATTGTGAAAGATGATGTCACGCCGAGTAAATAGATACCCAACATGTTACGGTTTAAAATTGTGCCCCCCCCCGTGGGATGGCGACAAACTACGGTCAATAGAGATCTCAATCTGCGACGCTTTAAATTTATTTAACGGTTACCAGTTTAGAGTTAGAGTGTAGCTCTTTTTTTTAAATTATTATTGCCCACGCTCTGGCGATCGCGGCGATACCTCACATGTGTGGTTTGAACAGCGATTTCATTCGCGGCTCGACTTGCGTATACGTTTTCTTTTGTGCGCGAGCTAACGGTGAAGGGGGCTGCTAATTTTTTTTTTTTTTTTCCTATTTATTTTTTCTTTTTATTTAACTTTATTACAGGTTTTTAAAAAAAAAAATCTGATCACTTTTATTGCTGTCACAAGCAATGTAAACATCCCTTGTGACACCAATATGTAGTGACAGGTACACTTTATGGAGGGATCAAGGGTCTAAAAGACCCTAGACCCCTCCACTACACTTCCCTGTATGCAAAACGCCGAAAACGGCATTTTTGCATACAGCCGTTTTTCAAATCTGCCACCTTTTGCAGCACAGTAACCCGGAAGTGACGTCATGGACGCCGCATCCGGGTTACGTCATCGGAGATCCGATCGATGCCGTTTCCGGCATTCATCGGGACTCCATCCAGCCAGCGGACGTGCCGGGTGGGACGGGAGCCCCGAGCAAAGCCACGGAAGGAGGCGGGAGGGGGGGGGACGTCCCCTCCCGCTCACCCGGGTAACGACCGAGTGGCTCCCGAGCCGCATCGGTCATTACCGATGGAAAGCCAACCGTCGGCTCTAAACAACGGTACCGGGATGATGCCTCTAGCTAGAGGCATCATCCCGGTATAACCACGCAAAGTCAGCCGACGTAGATCTACGTGGCTGGTCGTTAAGTGGTTAATACATGGCTGGCGGTCCAGATTTGCCGCGGGATCACTTTTATAGGCGGCAGGAGAGGTGCTCACCCTTCTCCCGCCGCTTCCCAGTTGTTTTCCCCACTTATCAGAGCCGCCTGGTCCTTTCTGGTCCTGGGCAGAAAGTCGAGTGAGGGCAAGATGGCCCCAAATCGACTCTACGCCCTTGGAGGACCCGAGCGATGTCAGACAAATACAAAAAAAAATGTTTTTAAAGGGACAGTGTAAAAATAAAAAGTAAAATAAATAAGAAAACATAAAAATACATTTAAAGCACCGCGTCCCTCCGAGCTTGCGCGCAGAAGCGAATGCATACACTAGTCGCACCCACATATGTAAATGGTGTTCAAACAACACATGTGAGGTATCTCCACAATCGTTAGGGAAAGAGCAATAATTCTAGTGCTAGACCTCTGTAACTCTTAACTGGTAACCTGTAGAAATTTTAAAAGCATCGCCGATGGAGATTTACAATTACCAATGTTTGTTGCTATTCCACGAGCGTGTGCAATTAAAATAAGCATGACATGTTAGGTATCAATTTCCTCAGAGTAACATTATCTTTCACATTATAGAAAACATTTGGTCTAACTTCTTATTTTTCAATTCACAAAAGTGTATTTCTTTCCCAAAAAATTGCGTTTGTGAGACCGCTGCGCAAATGCAGTGTGACATAAAGTATTGCAACAATATCCATTTTATTCTCCAGGGTCTCTACTAAAAAAATATATATCTATAATGTTTGGGGGGTTCTAAGTAGGAAAAAAATACTGGTTTTAACTTTTAAACAACAAGTGTCAGAAATAGGCTTGGTCCAGAAGTGGTTGAATGAACAAGAAGAAGATAGAAGATGTAATTACTTAAAATGTTTAATTTAATTCATAAGAATCTTTTTATTATAAAATGTGTGTTATGTATTATGCCGTTGCAGTGGCATCACTCGGGTTGGTGTTACCTGGTTGCGGTAAAACATGGTGTTACCCCCCCCTCCTCCACTAAGAATAGACCCCCCTCCCTCAGTACAGACCCCCCTCCCTCAGTATACACCTATCTCCCTCAGTCTAGACCTCCCCTCCAATAAGTATAGACCCTCCTCTCTCAGTACAGACCCCTCTCCCTCAGTATACACCTTCCTCTCTCAGTATACACCTGCCTCCCTCAGTCCAGAACCCCCCCCCCCCACTAAGTACAGACCCCCCACTCCCTTATTACAATTTTACTAAGATCCCCCTTCCTCAGTAAACACACCCCTCTCCACTAAGTATAGACCCAGCCCTCAGTAACAGCCCCCGCCCTCAGTACAGATCCCCTTCTCTTAGTATAGAACCCCCTCTCTCAGTACACACACCCCTCTCCACTTGTGCTGGGGGAGGTGGGGGTTCATTATGTGCTGGGGGGGGGGGGGTTGAGAGGTTGGAGGGCTTATGCTGTTGTGGGGGGGGGGGTCAGATTTCAAATCCAACCCCCACTTCTAGCATAGATCATTTTCTCTCCCAAATGCCCACAACACATATCCTCTTAACCCCCCCAGAATCACTCCTCCATCTTTTTTAACTTGCACCCCCCCCCCCTAATCCTGGTCACCCTGTCCCCCTCCTGTGTCCATCTACAATATAAAAAACTTAGTACAGACCTCAGATCAGTCTGTGTAGATGTAAACAGCCGAGGATGGAAAGGCAGGTTCAGTTCGCTCTGCTCTGGAGCGAAGATAGCCCAGACAGCCAAGACTGCCAATGAGAGATCAGTTCCCCTGGTGTGGATGCGGTGCCTCTGGGGGGTGTCACCCAGGTGCGGCTTACACCCCCCTGCATACCTCCCCCCACTCCAAGCTACGCCACTGTGTCGGTATGCCCTATTTTTGCAGTAGCCAACTACAAAATATGCCTGCCATGGCTTCCAACTATGTTTGCACCACCTTAAGGGCTCTCATTTCCCAAACAACAATGGGAGTTTTCAGGTGTTCTAAATTCTTCTGTTGCATTTTCTATAATATATAAACAAATAAGAAAGCAAATGGAAATCCCTCATAACTGTGGTAGCACTCATGCAACATTATCAGCTATGGGAGGTAACATTTAGATTAGTTAAAGCTGATCTTCAAGCAGATATAAAAACACAAATTATTTATTCAAATAACAAAAGTTATTTATTCATTAAAAATCGTATAAAATGTATGTCCTTTTTTTCCCCACAAATAGAGCTTTTTGTGGTATTTGATCACCTCCGCAGTTGTTAGTTTTTGCCCTATAAACAAAAAAAGAGCGACTATTTTGAAAAAAAATCTAATTTTTTTCATCAATTTAGGCCAATATGTATTTTGCTACATATTTTTGGGGAAAAAAAATCCCCAATAAGTGGATATTGATTGGTTTGCACAAAAGTTATAGCGTCTACAATCGATGTGATATTTTTACTACTAGTAAATATTTTTTTACTAGTAATGGTGGCAATCAGCGATTTTTAGTGGGACAGACATTGCGGCGAACAAATCGGACATCTAACTGACACTTTTGACACTTTTTGGGGACCAGTGACATTATTACAGTGATCAATGCTAAAAAAAAATGCACTGTCACTGCACTAATGACACTGGCAGGAAGGGGTTAACATCAGGGGCAATCAACTGCTAACTGTGTGGGGGATGCTTTGACTGGAGGAAGACAGAGATAGGTGTTCCTGCTTAGCAGGGAAACAAGATTTCTGTCTTCCTCCCTGTCAGAACGGCGATCACGGGTGGCTAGAGGGGATGTCAATGTTGGACTCGTTGATTGTCATCCCCTCTAGCCAATAACGGTGCGATCGCGCCTCCGGCAGCGCAATTGCGCCATCTAGTGGCTATTGAACGAAATGACGTACAGGTACGCCGGTTGGTTCACGCAATAGCGCAACTTTGCTGCAGTATATACACACAGTGGCTGGTTGGAAAGTGGTTAAATTAGATTTAAACCATGTCACTAGAACCTCACATCTGAGCTTTACGATGTTAGTGTAATTCCAAATTCTCTTTTCAGCCTTTTTAGATTCTTTGACTTACAGAATATAAGGTGATCCTGTTCAGACTTTCAATGGAGAGAACAAAATATCTGCAGGTACTAAACCCTTCACTTTCTCTGTTTTAGAGTAGACTTAAACACAACCATTAAAATCTCACACACTTTACATGTTGATCCTGATTCTCCTATGAAAGTCCTTGTTCGCCTACTTCCTGTTATGGGTGAGAACTCGCTCCTAAATATGTCCCTGCATTGTCACCCTGTCACATGCACCCCTGATGGAGACTACAAGTGGCCATGCTAACACATTGCGTACGCAAGTCCACCATTGTTTAACCAGGAAGCCACTCAAGAGCAATGATGTGCAACCAATTCTGGCATGAGTACATGTGGACAGGAAGTGTCTGAAATAGGCTGTGCATAGCAATTGTTTCTGATACATGATAGTGCTTTAGCAAACCAAATGTTGTTCAGCTAGTTTATGGATCTGTTTTAAATGCATCTTGATACCAGCTTCCTGCAATACTATTTCTAAGGCTTATCCTTGGAAAGGAAGGGACAGCAATAGGAGTTAATCAAACTCTGCTATATGCACATCAACTGAAAGAGGGGGATAGTGACAGGAAGTTGAAAGCAGATTGATAAGCAGCCTGGGGGTCTCATCTAGACCAGGGGTCTACAAAGGTTGCAGTACAAGGGCCACATTGTATATTTTACAAATATTCATTGGACGGGAAAAAAAATAGAAATACTCCAGTAAAAATAAGTTTGCCCTTACAGAGCCCCTCATTACTCCATACATGAGAGTCCCTATCAGAGTCCATCCTTACGTCAGGGTCCCCCATCCCTTTACCTCTACTTTTACAGCTTGGCAAAGAGCCTGGACAGTCTAGGACAGTGTTGGCAAACCTTGGCACCTCAGATGTTTTGGTATTACATTTCCCATGATGCTCATGCACTCTGCAGTGTAGTTGAGCTTCATGGGAAATGTAGTTCCAAAACATCTGGGGTGCCAAGGTTTGCCATCACTGGTCTAGGAGCATGGATGTAGCCACAGACAAAGGTGAAGCTGGTTTGTTTGGAGGAAGTGCTGCCCTCATGTATACTCTATGCTTGGGCAAGCATGCGATTGGTTGTCAGGACTGGGAGGGTCCAAGCACACTCAACAACACACTCAACTCAAATGCACGGGTCCCCCAACTATGGCCCTCCAGTTGCTCAGGAACTACAATTCCAATCATGCCTAGTCATGTCTGTGAATGTCAGAGTTTTACAATACCTCATGGGATCACCTTGTTAAAGCGGAGTTCCAGCCTAACCGCACACTCACCTGTCCCACGGTCCAGCAATGTGCCGTCTTCTCCCTCTCTGCTCTGCGGCGCCGGCATCACTGATGTGGGCACCCGGCTGTGACAGTTTGCAGTTTGCGGCTTCGCAGCTGGGTACGCACTGTGCATGCGCGAGTTGTGCTATGTGTCGTGATTGGCCGGCAATCTTCTGGGACCTCTGACATGTCCCAGAAGATTGCAGGGAGGGAGGGAGAGAGGAGAACTTCCGCTCAGGGCGCCGCGGCGCTCCGAGTGGAAGTGGGAGCGGGTACCTGTCAAAACTAGGTACCCGCTCCCCCCCCCAAAAGAAATTACATGCCAAATGTGGCATGTCAGGGGGTTAGGACTATTTAAAGTGGAAATTCCACTTTTGGGTGGAACCCCGCTTTAAGTTGTGCAGTTAGCCGCATTTTGCCCCGGGCCATCATTTGGAGAACCCTGATCTAGACCAAGATGTGTCGCAATGGGTGGTGGACCAGCACTAGTGTGCTGCCATGGGTGGACAAGTACCAGTGGAATTTGAGGATCTATCTAAGCTGTCTTGATAAAAAGGCTGTCTGAACAGTATAAGAAATATTTTGGCAGTTAAAAGAGAATGACCCATATATGTATTTATTTTAAACTAAGCGTTAAACTGTATTGCTGGGAATTTACCTTGACCTCTGCATCATCTGCAACAACTGAAAAAATAGTTTGGGGTGAACTGACCATTTAACATCCAGCCAGACTCCAGTTCTCATTTTCCAACCTACAATGAAAAAAAAATGACAGTTTAATCACAATAGCCTGATTGATAACTTTAAAAACAGAAGTGAGCAACTCTCCTACACTCTTTATAAATCAGCTTTGATCTTGTCAAATCAAATGAACATAAATGAATAACGCATGATGGACTCCGGGGTAGATGCTGCATCTGCAAGAACAATGCTTTTGTAATTACATTGGGCTCTCTATATTATTTAGATTGATGTTTAAACGAATGCATTGCTCCTTGTTTAAAAAGTTTAAACAGGCAGCAAAGTGAAGTTGGCTTTTAATAGGATTCATCTCTAATTCTACTCCTTTCACATAGCTTTACATTCTTACACACCGTGACAGCTTTTGGGAATCTTTTTTTAATCCATGACAGACAACTTTGCACCAAAACCCTGTCTCCTCTGACTTATTCTGTTTCTCCGCTTACAGCTCGGAACACATTCAAGACCTGATTAGTTTCTATTGATTCTGTCATAAAAAAAATAAAGTCAATAGTTTTTTTCTTTGTACTCCTCTGCGGACCAATGGTATAAATCCCATTGTCGCATTCAAAGTATAATTATCTGTCCTTCAATGCAGCCAATAAACTTTGATAGTATCTTGAACTTACAGCTTCTCCAGAAGCTTCTGGAATTTCCACTTCCTCTTTACATCTATTGCCTACACAGTTTAAAAACTATTTTTGGAGAATGTCCTTGATTTACAAATCCCAGAGAAAAATGCCTTGTATGCCTTAATACAACATTGTATCATTAAGAATTTAGAAGGCACCCACAGGTGATATGAAATGACAATTGCAGGCAAAAACAAACTGCATTGGATCATTTAAGAAGAAGGGCAGTATATATGTTCTTGGTGCCAGTAGCCTGGTGCTGTTAGATCTGTACCGAGATTTATGTGCCGAAAAACAAATGCAAACTGCAAAGCCATGTGAGGCATTATTGGATTATAGTACCCGCTAGAACCCAACACTCTCCTTCCTGATCATGTAAAGCAGAGGTCTTCAAACTATGGCCCTCCAGTTGTTTGGGAACTACAATTCCCATCATGCCTAGTCATGTCTGTGAATGTCAGAGTTTTACAATGTCTCATGGGATGTGTAGTCCCGTAACAGCTGGAGGGCCATAGTTTGAGGATCCCTGATGTAAAGCAATGGCACTAGAACCCAATTGCAAGTAAAGGATGGGCTAGAGCTCCCTTCACTCACCGTGCCTGACAAGCGGTCTCCAATCTGCACACAAAAGTCCTCCAATGTAAAGTGAAGTCAGCAACCATGTGAATATTGATAAAATCTATCTTTATTTAATCCAAAGGAGTACATACTGTAGGTTCCAAAATAGAGTCAAAACTCACATGTTTCAGTCCGCAAGGGCTGAATTGTATGTTTAACCACTTAAGCCCCGGAGGATTTGGCTGCTAAAAGACCAGGGTTTTTTTTGCGATTTTTTACTGCGTGACTTTGACGGACAATTGCGCGGTCGTGCGACGCTGTACCTAAACGAATTTCACGTCCTTTTTTTTCCCACAAACAGAGCTTTCTTTTGGTGGTATTTGATCACCTGTGCGATTTTTTGATCATGCGCTATAAACAAAAAAAGAGCGTAATTTTTGCAAAAATAACAATATTTTTCACATTTTTTTTTATATGAAATTCCCCCCAAAAAAAAATGTAAAAATCAAAATTTTTTAACATTTTCGGCCAAATTGTTTTACGCTACATATGTTTGGTAAAAAAAAAAAAAAAAAAAAAAAAAATCGCAAAAAGCGTATTTTGATTGGTTTGCGCAAAAGTTATCGCGTTTACTAACAAACGGAAAGATTTTTGTCATTTTTGGTGTTTTTTTTAACGAGTAATGGCGGCGATCTGCGATTTTTTTGCGGTACTGCGACATTGCGGCAGACAGATCGGACCCTTGACTGACATTTGACACTTTTGGGGGTACCAGTGACATTACTGCAGTAATCAGTGCTATATATATGCACTGTTACTGCAAAAATGACACTGGCAGGGAAGGGGTTAACTTTATTGGACAGGGAGGGGTTAAGTGTGTCCTAGGGGCGTGTTTCTAACTGTGCAGGGACATTGCTATTGGTGTAAAAACAAAGATCAACAGTTCTACATAGTAGAACGGACAGATCTTCATTTTTACACAGGGGAGAATGACGGGCGGCTTGTTTACATAAGCCGCTCCGCCTTTCTCCCTTCACAGGAGCGATCGTAGTGTGACCGGCGGACATCGAGTCCGCCGGACACACGCACTGACTTGTCTGTGAACGAGCCGCGGCTCGCAAGGCTCGCAAGTCAGTGACAGGCGAGTGACGTATCCATACGTCACTCTGCCTGGCCGGGGCTGACCGCCGCAGTATATAGTCGTGCGGAGGTCGGCAACCGGTTAAGGACATTGTGGGCTAAAAAATGTCAGTGTTGGTTCTGTTTTGGAAAGTATGTACTCTTTTGGATTGAATAAAGAATAATATAATTAATACTCACCTGGTTGCTGACTTCACCTTACATTGGACTCTCCTTTCTGAACCCGTAAAGTATAATCATTGACCATTACATGCATTGGTGGGATGTGATGCCATTCCTTCAATGCAGTGTGCGGGTATGAGCTTCCTATTTTGGTGCACCAGGCAGCCCATTTCAAATGAATGGGCTACCCTGACGCAATGAACATTGAGTTGCGTCATAACATGCGACAATGCACCGCAATGGTATGAATGGACCCTACATGGTTCCTCCATTTCTAACCCCCCCTAACATTAGAGTTAGTAACATAAGAGTTAGTTCAGAAAAAGTGTTAGAAAAAAATTAAAATGTGATCCAATACTGTACACCTCCCTCCCCCCAGCACATTTCCCGCTCCATGCTGTACTTTTTGTAATTATTTTATTTATATATAGAGAATAGAGTCATGGAAAATACAGATATTAGCAAGATACATCTGAGTACATCGTCAAAAGAATCTCTAACATAAGAACAGAGATCTCTAGGACAACGGTCCCAGAAGAGATATTTAATAAAACAATCCAATGCCACGACTTAAACCTAGATAGTATTGCTTACTTATTTTGCCGGGGAACAAACATTAAGTGGCCTTGAAATGGGAAAAGGCACACATGGCAGGATCACATAAATAAATTAACCATCGCACACAGTACACAAACTGAGCGATTTTGCCAGTATTTGGTGGAAAATAAACTAGGGAAAATGCAGCAAAAATGGGAGCCGTGGGAAGACCTTGAGGAAGCAAGGGGGTTCCACATATCCAGGGGTCTGAAATTAGGAGGAACAGGGAGGAAGGAGAAAGGAAGCAGAGCAGAGGGAGGGAGGACGGGACCAGGGAAGAAACACAAGAAAAAAGGAAACTGGGAAGGAGGACAGAAAGGGAAAAGGGGGGGGGGGGAGGTGGAAGGGTCACCCGGCCATCCTTCTCCCAGGGTGGGGCGAGTATTTGTAGGTCCACTGGGCGGTGGAAAGCTCGTAAAGGCAGGCATTCGTATACACAAAATAATCCCACGGCCTCCAGGTTTCAGATGACACCTCTTCCGTGTTAGGCAGTAAGGCTGTAAGTTCTTCCATTTCTCATATGTTGTTGACTTTAGCGAACCACAGAGCTTTCGTAGGGGGGGTCAGCATCTCTCCAGCGAAGTGGGATACAGGCCTGAGTGGCGTTTAGGAGTTACATTGTCAGAGAAGATTTGAATTTTTTAACGGGTCATTCCATCATATGCAATAAGCAGGCCACAGGGTTAGCATGCAGGTCAACAGCCGTAAGTTGTTTAATGATAGCGGTTACATCTTGCTCCACGCTGTACTTACCTTCATAGCTGATGAGCTGTCAGTGCCCAAGAAGCCAGTGTAGTGGCCCAGAGATTTGAAATCCCAACTTTTCTCCCTTTTCTTTATGCAGTGCTTCTGGGACCGATCACAGAGATGATCTGTCTGACACTGATCAATCAGAATCGCGATATTACAAAATGCTGCCAATGCAGGAATAGAAGACTGCTGCACATTCATGGCATCACTGATATCCAAGTTTTTTGTATAAAACAACCACAGCTGTTACAAAGGCAGTCCCCTCCCTATGACTGCTCCCCGGATGTGTTTAATCCAATAGGGCTTAGTCAAAAACATTGGTGAAGAGCGGCTTAGAGCAGAGGGGTGTATGTTATGTCATCAAAATACTTCCAATGGTATAATTAACTAGACTAAAATATGAGCAAATAGGATAAGTTCATTGATAGGGTTTACATACACTTTAAAGTAAGCTCTTAGGTTTTAAAGTGAATCTATGGTTTGCCGACAACGGGCAAAGCAACAGTTTCAGCTATTTACTGCCCTTCCTAGCTGCACATATTCTTACCTTTCCTTTATCTTTCCTACTCTTCATTCAACTACCAGAGGTAAAGTGTAATACCTGGTTCTTTCAGGTATGGGAAGCAGTGACTTAACTCCCACATGAAAGCGCTGGTGATGGCTTATCAGGCACCCAGCACTGTTATGAAGGAAGGGAGATTTGCAAATAGCAAATCGTGGTGGGGCTTATAGTGGGCTTCTTCTCATTGCTCCTGGAGTTCACTTCCAAAGCCTTGCAATATAAAACCTAAGGGTTAAACTAAACTTTATAGCCCTTAATTCCAACACTAAACTAATCCCCTCTAAAGCCTACCCATGTTATCTTGTGCTGGAGCAGCTGTGTTGAATTTTCACAGTTCTGCACCAACAAGTAACAGCACCAACGTGGTGCCTCTAAAAAGATGTGATCTGGACAAAAGGCGATGGAAAAGAACATTTCAGCATCATTGTGACCTTATTCCTGTTAGTTCAAAATGTAATTTATTTAATAAAGAACTGCAAGTCTTAGTTGACAGAACTCTTAATTTGCAATACTGAGGTCCTGGGCTTGATTCCCACCAAAAAACATTATTTAAATGTAGTTATATATAGTCATGTTATGTTTATATAGGTTTCCCTGGATGCTTAGATTTGTCGGATCTTCAGATCGCTTTTGAGAAGTGTTTGAAGGCATTAAGGGGGTGTATGTTGCCTTCTTGCTGACAGATTTAGCCTGATTATTACCATAATACCGTGCTGCAAGTGTGTGCATCGCACAAGGCTGCAATTAGATTGTGGGGTGGCTGTATAGGACTGCATTAGCTTTGTTCTGCAGCAATTTCACCTGCAGAAAGTAGCATGCTTTTTAATTTTTTACGTGGCTGCGAAGGACAGCATCACAGCCACAGCATGTGTGTTCTGGAGGGAGGTCAGGGGTGGTTCCGTAAAACAGTAGTTCAACCACTTGGTTTTACTGCCCTCAGGCAACATGTGTGAACAAACCTTTAATGTGATATAAAAAAATACTAGTACGATACCATCCAAATTGGTTCTAGGGTAGCCAGGTGATAGGGGGCAGCCTGGGGCAGACTGACAAATTTCAGCCCAGAGGGCAAGTACAAACCAGAGGCCCATGGTGAAGCGACTTGGCCCTGTTCCTACTCTCCCTCTTCCTATCCTCATCCTGATTTTCATTCTAGGCTAAAGCTCTGTTCCCAGTACTCTCAACTCACCCCGGTTCCTGACCTGGCCAGCAGGGGGCAGTTGGGGGGAACTGGGACAGCTTGGTTGAGGCTGGCAAGGGGGAGGAGAGTCTCCAGTGGGGCATCAAACCGGCCTCTGCTCAGACACAGTTTTAACCATCCATGCTAGGGGGAGAGGCCTGCAATCTGTCCTTGTCTTCAACCCACACTTGTCAGCGGGTCTGTGGTAGTGAGCCCTTCTAGATCCCTAGATCAGGATTCCCCAGAGCGAGGAGTCTAAGCCCCAGCCTGCTTTTTCACCAGGGCCCCTGATGGTGGGGATGGACTTGCAGCAGACTGGAACCAGGTCGCAGCCCCCAGGTAGGCCTAGCTGAAGATGTGGAGACCGCTGGCGTGTACAGAGTAAGCAGCAGACTTTAAGGATATCCAAGAGACAAGCCGAGGTCAGGACAGGCAGCAAACGAACATAGACGGAGAAACTGTTATACAAGTTTGTTATAGACGGAGAAACTGCATACAAGGTTTGTATTTAATCAGCAACAACCACTGTATGTCATTGCTGTGTGCCTATTACATTGTATGACCACTAGATGGCAGTGTTACATTTGTGAGTTCATGTTTTGTCTATGCCTCAAAAGAGTAATAAAAAGTATAGTTCCTGCTCTGAAAGAAAAAGCAGCGTTCAGTGAATCAACAGACTGTCTGCCTGTACTTTGTTTAGCCCCAAAAAGGTTATATCTAACAGGTTATGGGCCCAGGACATGTTACAGAAGCCCAGGATATAATACAGATTACCGCTGGATATAGCCAGATACAGTGAGCTAAAGCAAGTGAGTACAGGAGACTAGGGTTGAGCGGACACCTAGATGTCCGTGTTCGACGGGTTCGGCCGAACTTTAAAAAAAAGTCCGGGTCCGTGTCCCGGACTTTTACCGAACTTTTCCCGGACACCGAACCCCATTGAAGTCAATGGGGACCCGAACTTTAAGGCACTAAAATGGCTCTAAAACACCAAAGGAAAGGGCTAGAGTGCTGCAAATGGCAGCAAAACGTAATTAAGAGCATGGCAAGTGCTCTGCAAACAAATGTGGATAGGGAAATAACTTAAAACAACAAAAAAAAACAGAAAAATAAAACAATGTTCTTCTTCATCTCTGAAGGACGAGGCCCATATGGAGTAGGAGGGAGGTTGAGGTGGTGGTGGATGTGGCGGTGACATAGGCGTGCGCACAGGGTGTGCTGGGTGTGCCTGGGCACACCCTAATCACCTAGGGCACATAGCATTGCCAGTGAGGAGATGGGAAAGATCTCCCTGGGACCTGCTCTGCTCTATTTCTCCTTGCCTACAGGTACATGGCCCCGATACATTACTCTCCCTGCTGGCAAACACATGCATGTGTATTTCAACTTTGGGGTGCACACCTTAATGCAATAGGCTGCGCACACCTATGGGCGGTGTAGGTGGAAGCGGCGGTGGAGGAGGACCAGGGCCGGATTAACAGCATCATGGGCTTGGTGCTGAGGATTTTGAAGGGCCTTAGGGCCGTGCCTTGCCATGCACCCAGAGGAGGAAGGGTGCAGCCATGCATGCCTAATTCAACATGGGATGCTGTCTCTGAAGCCCATAAACACATCCATGCATCGCCAACTGTCCCTCCTTGTCCGGCCTTCACGCTGTGTGGGGAGGTTCTGAGGGTGCTGCCTGGGGAAGCGAGCATAGAAGCCAGACTTCTGTGTTTACAAGTGACAGAAGAGCGGTAACAGTGAATATGGCCAACCCGGGGCCTATATAAAAGGTAGGGGCCTGGAGCTGCAGCTCCAATAGCCCCTACATTAATCTGGCCCTGAGGAGGAGGACGAGGTAGCCAACACTGCTTCTTTTCACAAATTTTAAATGAGGGTACACCCCAAAAGAGTGAGAAAGAGCAAAAATGGAACAATGGGTGGGTAAGGTCGGTATCCATTGCTATTCTGCATAAGGTACGGAAAAGTCCCGTGGGATCCATGCCTGGTTCATTTTAATGAACGTGAGCTTGTCCACATTGTCTCTGGACAGGCGGCTGCGCTTGTCTGTTATAACGCCCCCAGCCGTGCTAAATACCCGTTCAGATAATACACTGGCTGCAGGGCACGCCAGCACCTCCAAGGCGTAAAGGGCAAGCTCAGGCCATGTGCCCAATTTGGAGACCCAGAAGTTGAAGGGGGCAGACCCGTCATTCACTACATGTAGGCGTGTGCACACATACTGCTCCACCATGTTGGTAAAATGCTGCCTCCTGCTAAGACGTTCCATCTGAGCTGCTGGTGCTGCTGTTTGTTGTGGCGTGCTGACAAAGCTTTTCCACATTTCGGCCATGCTAACCCTGCCTTCTGAGGTGCTGGCGGTGCCCTGGTTGCGTTGGCGACCTCCTCCTCCTCCTCCTCTGCCTTGTGCTTCCACTGTGGCCCCGCTGTCAGATGGGAATGCCAGCAGCATGGCGTCTACCAGCGTGTGCTTGTACTCGCGCATCTTGCGATCGCGCTCCAGTGAGTGAATTAAGGACGGTACGTTGTCCTTGTAACGGGGATCCAGCAGCGTGGCCACCCAGTAATCAGCACAAGTTAGAATGTGGGCAACTCGGCGGTCGTTGTGGAGACACTGCAGCATGTAATCGCTCATGTGTGCCAGGCTGCCCAGAGGCAACGAAAGGCTGTCCTCTGTGGGAGGTGTATGGTCCGTGTCCTCTGTATCCCCCCAGCCACGCACCAGTGATGGCCATGAGCTGGCCTGGGTGCCACCCTGCTGTGAACATGGTTCCATCTCCTCCTCCAGCTCCTCCTCCTCCTCATCCTCCTCATCCTCCAGAACTGTGCCCCTGCTGGACAATTGCGTCCCTGGCGTTTGCGTGTGCAGGAACCCACCCTCGGAGCCCCTTGCGAATGACTGCCCTGAAAGCCTTGGAAATGTTACCTCTTCATCCTCCTCCTCCTCCTCATCCTGTGCCACATCCTCTTCCATCATCGCCCGAATTGTTTTTTCAAGGAGGCATAGAAGTGGGATAGTTAAGCTGAGAACGGCGTCATTGCCACTGGCCATGTTGGTGGAGTACTCAAAACAGCGCAACAAGGCACACAGGTCTCGCATGGAGGCCCAGTTATTGGTGGTGAAGTGGTGCTGTTCCGCAGAGCGACTCACGCGTGCGTGCTGCAGCTGAAACTCCACTATGGCCTGCTGCTGCTCGCACAGTCTTTCCAGCATGTGCAAGGTGGAGTTCCACCTTGTGGGCACGTCACATATGAGGCGGTGAGCGGGAAGGCCGAAGTTACGCTGCAGCGCTGCCAGGCGAGCAGCAGCAGGGTGAGAACGCCGAAAGTGCGCACAAACGGCCCGCACTTTCTGCAGCAGCTCTGACATATCGGGGTAGTTTTTAAGGAACCTCTGCACCACCAAATTCAGCACATGCGCCAGGCAAGGGATGTGCGTCAAACCGGCTAGGCCCAGAGCTGCTATGAGATTTCGCCCGTTATTGCACACCACCAGGCCGGGCTTGAGGCTCGCTGGCAGCAACCACTCATTTGTCTGCTGTTCCATGCTCCTCCACAACTCCTGCGCGGTGTGTGGTTTGTCCCCCAAACAGGCAAGTTGTAAAACTGCCTGCTGTCGTTTACCCCTGGCCGTGCTGAAGTTGGTGGTGAAGGTGTTACGCTGTCCGGATGAGGAGGCGGTAGAGGATGAGGAAGCGGAGTAGGAGGAGTTAGGAACAGGAGGCAAACTGAAGCGCCCTGCAATCCTCGGTGGTGGAAGGACATGCGCCAAATTGCTATCCGCCTCAGGCCCATCCGCCACTGCATTTACCCAGTGTGCCGTTAGGGAGATATAACGCCCCTGACCGTGCTTACTGGTCCACGTATCCGTAGTTAGGTGGACCTTGGCACAGATGGCGTTGCGCAGTGCACACCTGATTTTTTCCCCCACTTGGTTGTGCAGGGAAGGGATGGCTTGCCTGGAAAAGTAGTGGCGGCTGGGCACGACGTACTGTGGGACAGCCACCGACATAAGGTTTTTAAAACTGTGCGTCTCCACCAGACGGAATGACAGCATTTCAAAGGCCAATAATTTTGAAATGCTGGCATTCAGGGCCAGGGATCGCGGGTGGGTAGGGGGGTACTTCCTCTTCCTCTCAAGTGTTTGGGAGATGGAAAGCTGAACGCTTCCACGGGACATTGTGGAGATGGTTGTTGGTGACCCAGGTGGTGGTGTTGCTGACAGATCGTCTGTTTGCGGGGTGGCAGGTGCCGGTATCACTACAGATGTGGCTGGAGCGGCCGAGACTGCAGCAGAAGAGGAAGCAGGATGAGCCAGAGACGTTTCTTGGTTTTGAAGGTGTGTACTCCACTGCAGCTCGTGCTTTGCACTTAGATGCCTGATCATGCAGGTTGTGCTCAGGTTGAGAAGGTTCATGCCTCGCTTCAAGCTCTGATTGCACAGGGTGCAAACCACTCGTGTCCTGTCATCAGCACATTTTCTAAAGAACTTCCACGCTAGAGAACTCCTTTGAGCTGACTTTGGTGCGCTCGTTCCCTTGCTGCGTTGGGCAGTAGCGGGCGTAGTGTCTAGGGCACGGCCGCTCCGCTTCTGCACCCTGCTCCCTCTTCTGCTGTGCTGGTGGCTCTGTGCGACCACCGCCTCTTCCTCCAAACTACTCAGTTCACCTGCATGACGTTCATTCCATGTGGGGTCGAGGACCTCATCGTCCTCCACATCATCTTCCACCCAGTCTTCACCCCTGCCCTCCTTGTCGGTCTCCACAATGCTGAACGCCGCAGCAGTTGGCACCTGCGTTTCGTCATCATCGGAGACGTGCTGCGATGATCCTTGCATGTACTCATCTTGAGAAATAAGTGGTTGGGCATCGCTGCACTCAATCTCTTCCACTTCTGGGGCAGGGCTAGGTGGATGGCCCTGGGAAACCCTGCTGACAGAGTCCTCAAAAAGAATAAGAGACTGCTGTATGGCTTGGGGCTCAGACTGCTGGCCTGATTTGCAAGGGGGTGAGGTGAAAGACGGTTGGACATTGGCTGCAGGTGCCAACTCTGACCTTTCTGCAGTAGACTGGGTGGGAGACAATGTGAAGGAACTGGAGGCACTGTCAGCAGCAAACCAATCTACTATCGCCTCAACTTGTTCTGGCCTCATCACTTCTAGGGGCGTTTGATGCCCTACCAAATACTGATGCAGGTTCTGTCGCCTACTCACACTTGAGGAAGGTGTTTCACTTGTGCGTGTAGCTGGCACAGATCGACCATGTCCTCTCCTTGCAACAGGAGCTCTACCAGCAGCACCACGACCCAGGCCACGGCCCTTATTTGACGGTCTCCTCATATTTCTGTAATTTAAGATCTTGCCCTAGAAAGGTTTTTATTGAATAGCGGAATAGAAAATATGATCCAAAAAAAGTGTATGTATATCACACGTACACAACCACACTAGGCCCCAATTACTATTGTTTGTACCCCTAAAAGGCTAGATGAGGAGTAGGGGGAGTATGGAACAGGCAGCACCCTCAAACCTTCAGAAGTATGAGATGAACCCCAACAACTTGGAAAGGTGGATCTCTCTCACACGTACCGACACAGACTATCCCGCAATTCAATTGATCCTCAAAGGTTTTTATTGAATAGCGGAATAGGAAATATGATCAAAAAAAGTGTATGTATCTCGCACGTACACAACCACACTAGGCCCCAATTACTATTGTTTGTACCCCTAAAAGGCTAGATGAGGAGTAGGGGGGGTATGGAACAGGTAGCACCCTCAAACCTTCAGAAGTATGAGATGAACCCCAACAACTTGGAAAGGTGGATCTCTCTCACACGTACCGACACAGACTATCCCGCAATTCAATTGATCCTCAAAGGTTTTTATTGAATAGCGGAATAGGAAATATGATCAAAAAAAGTGTATGTATCTCGCACGTACACAACCACACTAGGCCCCAATTACTATTGTTTGTACCCCTAAAAGGCTAGATGAGGAGTAGGGGGGGTATGGAACAGGCAGCACCCTCAAACCTTCAGAAGTATGAGATGAACCCCAACAACTTGGAAAGGTGGATCTCTCTCACACGTACCGACACAGACTATCCCGCAATTCAATTGATCCCCAAAGGTTTTTATTGAATAGCGGAATAGGAAATATGATCAAAAAAAGTGTATGTATCTCACACGTACAGAAACACACTAGGCCCCAATTACTATTGTTTGTACACCTAAAAGGATGGATGAGGAGGAGGAGGAGTATGGAACAGGCAGCACCCTCAAAGCTTCAGAAGTATGAGATGAACCCCAACAACTTGGAAAGGTGGATCTCTCTCACACGTACCGACACAGACTATCCCGCAATTCAATTGATCCTCAAAGGTTTTTATTGAATAGCGGAATAGGAAATATGATCAAAAAAAGTGTATGTATCTCGCACGTACACAACCACACTAGGCCCCAATTACTATTGTTTGTACCCCTAAAAGGCTAGATGAGGAGTAGGGGGGGTATGGAACAGGCAGCACCCTCAAACCTTCAGAAGTATGAGATGAACCCCAACAACTTGGAAAGGTGGATCTCTCTCACACGTACCGACACAGACTATCCCGCAATTCAATTGATCCTCAAAGGTTTTTATTGAATAGCGGAATAGGAAATATGATCAAAAAAAGTGTATGTATCTCGCACGTACACAACCACACTAGGCCCCAATTACTATTGTTTGTACCCCTAAAAGGCTAGATGAGGAGTAGGGGGGGTATGGAACAGGCAGCACCCTCAAACCTTCAGAAGTATGAGATGAACCCCAACAACTTGGAAAGGTGGATCTCTCTCACACGTACCGACACAGACTATCCCGCAATTCAATTGATCCTCAAAGGTTTTTATTGAATAGCGGAATAGGAAATATGATCAAAAAAAGTGTATGTATCTCGCACGTACACAACCACACTAGGCCCCAATTACTATTGTTTGTACCCCTAAAAGGCTAGATGAGGAGTAGGGGGGGTATGGAACCGGCAGCACCCTCAAACCTTCAGAAGTATGAGATGAACCCCAACAACTTGGAAAGGTGGATCTCTCTCACACGTACCGACACAGACTATCCCGCAATTCAATTGATCCTCAAAGGTTTTTATTGAATAGCGGAATAGGAAATATGATCAAAAAAAGTGTATGTATCTCGCACGTACACAACCACACTAGGCCCCAATTACTATTGTTTGTACCCCTAAAAGGCTAGATGAGGAGTAGGGGGGGTATGGAACAGGCAGCACCCTCAAACCTTCAGAAGTATGAGATGAACCCCAACAACTTGGAAAGGTGGATCTCTCTCACACGTACCGACACAGACTATCCCGCAATTCAATTGATCCTCAAAGGTTTTTATTGAATAGCGGAATAGGAAATATGATCAAAAAAAGTGTATGTATCTCGCACGTACACAACCACACTAGGCCCCAATTACTATTGTTTGTACCCCTAAAAGGCTAGGAGTAGGGGGAGTATGGAACAGGCAGCACCCTCAAACCTTCAGAAGTATGAGATGAACCCCAACAACTTGGAAAGGTGGATCTCTCTCACACGTACCAACACAGACTATCCCCCAATTTAACTGATCCCCAAAGGTTTTTGATTAAATAGCGGAATAGAAAATATGATCCCAAAAAAGTGTATGTATATCACACGTACACAACCACACTAGGCCCCAATTACTATTGTTTGTACCCCTAAAAGGCTAGGAGTAGGGGGAGTATGGAACAGGCAGCACCCTCAAACCTTCAGAAGTATGAGATGAACCCCAACAACTTGGAAAGGTGGATCTCTCTCACACGTACCAACACAGACTATCCCCCAATTTAACTGATCCCCAGAGGTTTTTGATTAAATAGCGGAATAGAAAATATGATCCCAAAAAAGTGTATGTATATCACACGTACACAACCACACTAGGCCCCAATTACTATTGTTTGTACCCCTAAAAGGCTAGGAGTAGGGGGAGTATGGAACAGGCAGCACCCTCAAACCTTCAGAAGTATGAGATGAACCCCAACAACTTGGAAAGGTGGATCTCTCTCACACGTACCAACACAGACTATCCCCCAATTTAACTGATCCCCAGAGGTTTTTGATTAAATAGCGGAATAGAAAATATGATCCCAAAAAAGTGTATGTATATCACACGTACACAACCACACTAGGCCCCAATTACTATTGTTTGTACCCCTAAAAGGCTAGGAGTAGGGGGAGTATGGAACAGGCAGCACCCTCAAACCTTCAGAAGTATGAGATGAACCCCAACAACTTGGAAAGGTGGATCTCTCTCACACGTACCAACACAGACTATCCCCCAATTTAACTGATCCCCAAAGGTTTTTGATTAAATAGCGGAATAGAAAAAATGATCCCAAAAAAGTGTATGTATATCACACGTACACAACCACACTAGGCCCCAATTACTATTGTTTGTACCCCTAAAAGGCTAGGAGTAGGGGGAGTATGGAACAGGCAGCACCCTCAAACCTTCAGAAGTATGAGATGAACCCCAACAACTTGGAAAGGTGGATCTCTCTCACACGTACCAACACAGACTATCCCCCAATTTAACTGATCCCCAAAGGTTTTTGATTAAATAGCGGAATAGAAAATATGATCCCAAAAAAGTGTATGTATATCACACGTACACAACCACACTAGGCCCCAATTACTATTGTTTGTACCCCTAAAAGGCTAGGAGTAGGGGGAGTATGGAACAGGCAGCACCCTCAAACCTTCAGAAGTATGAGATGAACCCCAACAACTTGGAAAGGTGGATCTCTCTCACACGTACCAACACAGACTATCCCCCAATTTAACTGATCCCCAAAGGTTTTTGATTAAATAGCGGAATAGAAAATATGATCCCAAAAAAGTGTATGTATATCACACGTACACAACCACACTAGGCCCCAATTACTATTGTTTGTACCCCTAAAAGGCTAGGAGTAGGGGGAGTATGGAACAGGCAGCACCCTCAAACCTTCAGAAGTATGAGATGAACCCCAACAACTTGGAAAGGTGGATCTCTCTCACACGTACCAACACAGACTATCCCCCAATTTAACTGATCCCCAGAGGTTTTTGATTAAATAGCGGAATAGAAAATATGATCCCAAAAAAGTGTATGTATATCACACGTACACAACCACACTAGGCCCCAATTACTATTGTTTGTACCCCTAAAAGGCTAGGAGTAGGGGGAGTATGGAACAGGCAGCACCCTCAAACCTTCAGAAGTATGAGATGAACCCCAACAACTTGGAAAGGTGGATCTCTCTCACACGTACCAACACAGACTATCCCCCAATTTAACTGATCCCCAGAGGTTTTTGATTAAATAGCGGAATAGAAAATATGATCCCAAAAAAGTGTATGTATATCACACGTACACAACCACACTAGGCCCCAATTACTATTGTTTGTACCCCTAAAAGGCTAGGAGTAGGGGGAGTATGGAACAGGCAGCACCCTCAAACCTTCAGAAGTATGAGATGAACCCCAACAACTTGGAAAGGTGGATCTCTCTCACACGTACCAACACAGACTATCCCCCAATTTAACTGATCCCCAAAAGTTTTTGATTAAATAGCGGAATAGAAAATATGATCCCAAAAAAGTGTATGTATATCACACGTACACAACCACACTAGGCCCCAATTACTATTGTTTGTACCCCTAAAAGGCTAGGAGTAGGGGGAGTATGGAACAGGCAGCACCCTCAAACCTTCAGAAGTATGAGATGAACCCCAACAACTTGGAAAGGTGGATCTCTCTCACACGTACCAACACAGACTATCCCCCAATTTAACTGATCCCCAAAGGTTTTTGATTAAATAGCGGAATAGAAAATATGATCCCAAAAAAGTGTATGTATATCACACGTACACAACCACACTAGGCCCCAATTACTATTGTTTGTACCCCTAAAAGGCTAGGAGTAGGGGGAGTATGGAACAGGCAGCACCCTCAAACCTTCAGAAGTATGAGATGAACCCCAACAACTTGGAAAGGTGGATCTCTCTCACACGTACCAACACAGACTATCCCCCAATTTAACTGATCCCCAAAGGTTTTTGATTAAATAGCGGAATAGAAAATATGATCCCAAAAAAGTGTATGTATATCACACGTACACAACCACACTAGGCCCCAATTACTATTGTTTGTACCCCTAAAAGGCTAGGAGTAGGGGGAGTATGGAACAGGCAGCACCCTCAAACCTTCAGAAGTATGAGATGAACCCCAACAACTTGGAAAGGTGGATCTCTCTCACACGTACCAACACAGACTATCCCCCAATTTAACTGATCCCCAAAGGTTTTTGATTAAATAGCGGAATAGAAAATATGATCCCAAAAAAGTGTATGTATATCACACGTACACAACCACACTAGGCCCCAATTACTATTGTTTGTACCCCTAAAAGGCTAGGAGTAGGGGGAGTATGGAACAGGCAGCACCCTCAAACCTTCAGAAGTATGAGATGAACCCCAACAACTTGGAAAGGTGGATCTCTCTCACACGTACCAACACAGACTATCCCCCAATTTAACTGATCCCCAAAGGTTTTTGATTAAATAGCGGAATAGAAAATATGATCCCAAAAAAGTGTATGTATATCACACGTACACAACCACACTAGGCCCCAATTACTATTGTTTGTACCCCTAAAAGGCTAGGAGTAGGGGGAGTATGGAACAGGCAGCACCCTCAAACCTTCAGAAGTATGAGATGAACCCCAACAACTTGGAAAGGTGGATCTCTCTCACACGTACCAACACAGACTATCCCCCAATTTAACTGATCCCCAAAGGTTTTTGATTAAATAGCGGAATAGAAAATATGATCCCAAAAAAGTGTATGTATATCACACGTACACAACCACACTAGGCCCCAATTACTATTGTTTGTACCCCTAAAAGGCTAGGAGTAGGGGGAGTATGGAACAGGCAGCACCCTCAAACCTTCAGAAGTATGAGATGAACCCCAACAACTTGGAAAGGTGGATCTCTCTCACACGTACCAACACAGACTATCCCCCAATTTAACTGATCCCCAGAGGTTTTTGATTAAATAGCGGAATAGAAAATATGATCCCAAAAAAGTGTATGTATATCACACGTACACAACCACACTAGGCCCCAATTACTATTGTTTGTACCCCTAAAAGGCTAGGAGTAGGGGGAGTATGGAACAGGCAGCACCCTCAAACCTTCAGAAGTATGAGATGAACCCCAACAACTTGGAAAGGTGGATCTCTCTCACACGTACCAACACAGACTATCCCCCAATTTAACTGATCCCCAAAGGTTTTTGATTAAATAGCGGAATAGAAAATATGATCCCAAAAAAGTGTATGTATATCACACGTACACAACCACACTAGGCCCCAATTACTATTGTTTGTACCCCTAAAAGGCTAGGAGTAGGGGGAGTATGGAACAGGCAGCACCCTCAAACCTTCAGAAGTATGAGATGAACCCCAACAACTTGGAAAGGTGGATCTCTCTCACACGTACCAACACAGACTATCCCCCAATTTAACTGATCCCCAAAGGTTTTTGATTAAATAGCGGAATAGAAAATATGATCCCAAAAAAGTGTATGTATATCACACGTACACAACCACACTAGGCCCCAATTACTATTGTTTGTACCCCTAAAAGGCTAGGAGTAGGGGGAGTATGGAACAGGCAGCACCCTCAAACCTTCAGAAGTATGAGATGAACCCCAACAACTTGGAAAGGTGGATCTCTCTCACACGTACCAACACAGACTATCCCCCAATTTAACTGATCCCCAAAGGTTTTTGATTAAATAGCGGAATAGAAAATATGATCCCAAAAAAGTGTATGTATATCACACGTACACAACCACACTAGGCCCCAATTACTATTGTTTGTACCCCTAAAAGGCTAGGAGTAGGGGGAGTATGGAACAGGCAGCACCCTCAAACCTTCAGAAGTATGAGATGAACCCCAACAACTTGGAAAGGTGGATCTCTCTCACACGTACCAACACAGACTATCCCCCAATTTAACTGATCCCCAGAGGTTTTTGATTAAATAGCGGAATAGAAAATATGATCCCAAAAAAGTGTATGTATATCACACGTACACAACCACACTAGGCCCCAATTACTATTGTTTGTACCCCTAAAAGGCTAGGAGTAGGGGGAGTATGGAACAGGCAGCACCCTCAAACCTTCAGAAGTATGAGATGAACCCCAACAACTTGGAAAGGTGGATCTCTCTCACACGTACCAACACAGACTATCCCCCAATTTAACTGATCCCCAAAGGTTTTTGATTAAATAGCGGAATAGAAAATATGATCCCAAAAAAGTGTATGTATATCACACGTACACAACCACACTAGGCCCCAATTACTATTGTTTGTACCCCTAAAAGGCTAGGAGTAGGGGGAGTATGGAACAGGCAGCACCCTCAAACCTTCAGAAGTATGAGATGAACCCCAACAACTTGGAAAGGTGGATCTCTCTCACACGTACCAACACAGACTATCCCCCAATTTAACTGATCCCCAGAGGTTTTTGATTAAATAGCGGAATAGAAAATATGATCCCAAAAAAGTGTATGTATATCACACGTACACAACCACACTAGGCCCCAATTACTATTGTTTGTACCCCTAAAAGGCTAGGAGTAGGGGGAGTATGGAACAGGTAGCACCCTCAAACCTTCAGAAGTATGAGATGAACCCCAACAACTTGGAAAGGTGGATCTCTCTCACACGTACCAACACAGACTATCCCCCAATTTAACTGATCCCCAAAGGTTTTTGATTAAATAGCGGAATAGAAAATATGATCCCAAAAAAGTGTATGTATATCACACGTACACAACCACACTAGGCCCCAATTACTATTGTTTGTACCCCTAAAAGGCTAGGAGTAGGGGGAGTATGGAACAGGCAGCACCCTCAAACCTTCAGAAGTATGAGATGAACCCCAACAACTTGGAAAGGTGGATCTCTCTCACACGTACCAACACAGACTATCCCCCAATTTAACTGATCCCCAAAGGTTTTTGATTAAATAGCGGAATAGAAAATATGATCCCAAAAAAGTGTATGTATATCACACGTACACAACCACACTAGGCCCCAATTACTATTGTTTGTACCCCTAAAAGGCTAGATGAGGAGTAGGGGGAGTATGGAACAGGCAGCACCCTCAAACCTTCAGTATGAGATTGTGTTCACTGTACCCCACAAAGATTGAGTTCACTGCACCCCACAATGATTGTGTTCACTGCACCCCACAAAGATTGTGTTCACTGCACCTCACAAAGATTGTGTTCACTGTACCCCCCAAAGATTGTGTTCACTGCACCCCACAAAGATTCTGTTCACTGTACCCCACAAAGATTGTGTTCACTGCACCCCAAAAAGATTGTGTTCACTGCACCCCAAAAAGGATGTTGTTCACTGCACCCCAAAAAGGATGTTGTTCACTCCACCCCAAAAAGATTGTGTTCACTGCACCCCACAAAGATTGTGTTCACTGCACCCCAAAAAGATTGTGTTCACTGCACCCCAAAAATGATTTTGTTCACTGCACCCCAAAAAGGATTTTGTTCACTGCACCCCAAAAAGGATGTTGTTCACTCCACCCCAAAAAGATTGTGTTCACTGCACCCCAAAAAGATTGTGTTCACTGCACCCCACAAAGGATTTTGTTCACTGCACCCCAAAAAGATTGTGTTCACTGCACCCCAAAAAGGATGTTGTTCACTGCACCCCAAAAAGGATTTTGTTCACTGCACCCCAAAAAGATTGTGTTCACTGCACCCCACAAAGGATTTTGTTCACTGCACCCCACAAAGATTGTGTTCACTGCACACCAAAAAGGATTGTGTTCACTGCACCCCAAAAAGATTTTGTTCACTGCACCCCAAAAAGATTGTGTTCACTGCAGCCCAAAAAGATTGTGTTCACTGCAGCCCAAAAAGATTGTGTTCACTGCAGCCCAAAAAGATTGTGTTCACTGCAGCCCAAAAAGATTGTGTTCACTGCAGCTCACACACAGAAAAATGGATGTGGATCACTGACACCTGCCTATCTCCAATCCCACACCACACAGCAATATCGATTGTAGTTTGTAGAACACAGTTTCCCTAAAATTCAGCAGACTCTGTCCCTAACAGGATTGAGAAGAGATCGTAGATCAGGATTGAGTGCAGACCCCACCCCCCACACAGCAATATCGATTGTAGTTTGTAGAAGACACTGACCCTATATAATTCAGCAGACTCTATCCCTAAAATGCCTACAACTCGCCCTGCCTAAACACTCCGACCTGTCCCTCAATTCTATCCGGACACAAATGGTTTTTTCCTGCCTATCTTTCCCTAATCAGCAGCCAGCACGTTGATGTGTGCTCTGTCCCTGAATCTAAGCAGCATAATGACGCCGCTGCGGCTGCCTCGAACTTATAAAGACTTGGTCACATGCTTCAGACGGCCAATCACAGCTACTGAGACATTTGCAGGCATGGCTGGGATGGCTTAAGGCACACCAGTTAAACGATTGTTGATTGGCTGTTGAAAGCCCGCCATGAAAAGAGCGCCAAAGCATGCAAAACCTGGAAATAAAACGACCGAACACGGATTTTTACCCGAACATACAGTAAAGTGTCCGTGTCCGTGTTCGGGTACAAAAAATCCAATTATTCGGTACGAACACGAATAATACAGTCCGTGTTCGCTCAACACTACAGGAGACAGCAACAGAAAGACAAACAGCAGAAATGGCTGCTGCCATCCCCTCAGCAAAGTTCTCCATTGCCAATCTGACAAATCAGAACTACCAATCTTGGAAATTCAAGATGAAAATGCTGCAGAAGGTACGTGGAAATGTATAAATTAATCAAGACCTGCACAGCCCACAGAGGAGTGGTTAGACAGAGATCAGAAAGCACAGAGCACGATCTCCCTGTGCATAGATGATGATCAAATCATACATACAGTATATGTAACTGTCAGACTGCTAAAGACATGTGGGAAGAGTTACAGAAAGCACATGAAAGAGTTAATCTCAGAAATAAACTGTATTTAATCAGAAAGCTCTATCAAACTAAGCTACAGAAAGACCAGGACATGCAGGACTATATAAGACAGACCTTAGAGATGGTGGAGAGACTGAGAGGGATTGGAGAAGAGATAAAAGATTTCCATGTTGCAGCGCTGTTATTAAGTGGACTTCCTGAAAGTTATGAGACACTTGTCACAGCACTAGATGCACGTCCAGATGATGATCTGACACTGGAATATGTTAAAGGCAAGCTTGTGGATGAATACAAGCGCAAAACTGAAAGCATGAGTAATGTGAGTGTGTGTTCAGAGACAGCTTTAAAGACAAAATTCAAAAATAAACACAGTAACGTGCAGCCAGAAAAGCGGGAATGCTTTGTGTGCAAGAAACCAGGACACCTAAAAGCAGATTTTAGAATCTGGAAAGCTAGAATGCAAAAACAAAGTGCATTACAACAAGCTAAGAATGTCATAGAAACAAAGGAGTATGCATTCGGATCCAAAAATGGTGTCACCTCTGTGCAAGCATGGTGTGTGGACTCAGATGCTACAAGTCACATGACAAATGACCGAAGTTTCTTCACTCAGCTTGATGAAAGCAAAACAGAAGGGATAACTACAGCTAATGGACAATTTATGAAATCAGTGGGAATAGGAGATGGCTTTCTATACTGTCCTATCTCTTCAGATATCACTAAAAAGATCCATATGAGGAATGTTCTGTATGTGCCAGATCTTGAAAGCAACCTTTTGTCAGTAAAGAAACTCACTAACCAAGGCAATGTAGTCACATTTCAGGGTGACAGTTGTATCATAACAAAAGGGGATTGCTTGCTTGCAAAGGCTAAAATCATAGATGAACTGTATCAGCTGCTGAAAATGCCTAAACAAACTGAGGGTTCAATATCACTTTAATTTCCTTTTTTGACACATACTAGCATTAGTTTTATTAAAATAATACCCGGATAGTGGTGAAGTTTGAATGTAGGGGTTCGTGTGAATGGTCTCTGCACAGTGAATGCTGTCTGTGCCATGTTACCATGTTAGGGAGTTTCACTTTATTTATTTGTCTTATTTACCGTTATCACAGAGATTGAAAGTGAAAGAAAATCCCAAATTTAAGTTGTCACCAGAAAAGGATTAGAAGGGAAGTCTTCAAATGAGAACACTAGTTCTGGTGACTATCAGGGATTCCCTCACTTTGGAAGGACTTTCTTTCACATCCGGTTTTGCCCATAGGGCAGGAAGTGAAGGGAAATCTCCCCAAAGTGGACCAAATGGCAAAAAAAAGCAGAAACTTTCTCTTACTTTATTAAAAATGATAAAGTGTCTTTAGCTCTGTTCTACTTTAAATTAAAAAAAATAAATAAATGACAATAATGATGTGCAAAGTCAGTATGAATCAGAAAAGTAAGCAATATGCATCATATTTGACCTTCTAGCTGACCTGGCTGCAGTCAACTACAGTTTAATAAGCTGTAATGGATTTCTGCACAATGCACATCTAGCACTGATCCTACCTCTGCCCTTTGGATGGACTTTAAACTACATCTAAAGCTTTTTTTAAACTGGGATAGAGTTGTTGTTGTTCAGTCGTGTCCGACTCTTCGTGACCTCATGAATCATAGCGCCAGGCTTTACTGTCCTCCACTGCCTCCCAGAGCTAGGAGCCCATGAAGCTTAACTTCATGTTCATTTTTCCGATAAAGCTTTCTATCCATCTTGTTTTCTGTCGTCCTCTTCTCCTTTTTGCTTCTATATTTCCCAGCATCAATGTCTTTTCCAATGAGTCCTCTCTTTGCATTAGGTGACCAAAGTATTCAAGTTTGAACTTCAGGATCTGTCCTTCCAGTGAATATTCAGGGTTGACTTCCTTCAGGAGTGACTGGTTTGATCTTCTTGCCATCAAAGGGACTTTCAAGAGTCTTCTCCAACACCATAGTTCAAAAGCATCAATTCTTCAGCGTTCAACCTTCCTTATGGTCCAACTTTCACAGCCATATGTTATTACTGGGAATACCAGAGCTTTGACTATACGGCAATTTGCCGGAAGGGTGATGTCTCAGCTTTTTATAATGTTGTCTAGGTTTGCCATTGCATTCCTCCCAAGAAGCAAGCGTCTCTACAATCGCGGTAACATCGAGTAAAAAAAAATCGCGGGACGCATTACGCCCAAAAAAGTACAAGAGCTTCTTTGGAGCGTATTGCGTCCCGCAATTTTTTTTGCGCGATGTTACCGCGATTCGGCAGGCGGAAATCGCGGCAACATCGCTCAGCGTTTGGGGGGGCTATTGCAAATCAACGGGCAACGCACAGGCGTCCCGCGATTTGCAATAATCTCCGGATCGCGGGCGGAACCGCAGCGGTTCTGCCCGCGATCCATGCGCTGACATGTGAATGGAGCCTTAGTATAGGGAGCCCACCACACACTAGTAGAGTATTAGTATAGGGTACAGCATGGCAGTCTAGGGCACACTTTCACACAGGGTCTCAAAAGATGTTAGATGGCTATCGCATTTTGAGAGACCCTACCCTGGAAAGTTTAAAGTTTTTTTTTTTACAAGTAAAAAAAAAGTGTAAAGAAAAGTTACAAAAAATTAAAAAAAAAAAAAGCCAAAAATAGTTATCGTGTTATTGAGTTAATTGTCTGTCTTACTATTTTACTGTACTTTATAATATACTGCTATACTGTAATGTTTTATTGTTACTGATTTTCTTTCTTTGATTTCTTTGCAGATAAAACCATTTTATTGTTTTACTGCAATGCATACTATTATATTGTAATGTTTTATAGTTGCTGTGTTTTATTGTTAACCATTGTTTGCTTTACAGGTACACCCATCAGCTGCAGCAATAATTTTTTTATTCTGACTGCCACAGCATTTTCTCTCAGCATATGCGTAAATCAATGATTGCAGCGCTGTAGGAGATGATTTCACCACCGCAGTTAAAAAAAGATGATATATGGTGAAGCATAGGGGATGGAGTAGACACAGAGGGCGGATCTCCCCTATGCTTCACAATATATTTTTTAACACTTTTCTTGGCAAAGATTTCTTCATCCACATCGATCAATGTGAATGGAGGAATCTGTTATGTTCTCCTTTTTCACTCAGCCCACAGGCTGCATGAACAAAAAAAAAGAACCTTACAATATATGCCCAACAAGGACCAGCGATGTACTGGTACGTTGCTGGACTTTGAGTGGTCATACCAGAATGATGCCTGCAGATTTAGGCATCATCTTGGTATTGTTTTTTATAGCCAGCGGTCGGCTTTCATGTAAAGGCAATCCTAGCAGATAGATAGCCGCTAGACTGCTTTTACAAGCAGTGGGAAGGGACTCCCCCCCCCCCCCCCCTCCTGCCGCCTTCCACAGTTTTCTCGGGCTCTCCTGTCCCACCGGGTAGCCCGAGACTGCAGCCGGTGGTTCCGTCTGCTGACCATAGAGCTGAATGGAGACCAGAATGATCTCAATCATCTCTATGTCCTAAGATACCGGAAGCTACAAGCATTTCATGATTTCTGTTTCGCCAGATATAAGCAGCGTCATAGGGAAATTGGAAAAGCATCTTATCACACCAATCTTGGTGTTGTCAGATGCTTTAAGGGCAGAGAAGAGATCTAGAGTCTAAAAGACCCCAATTTTTTTTTAAAAAGAGTACCTGTCACTACTTATTGCTAGTATAGGGGATATAAAAATTCCCTGGGATAACGATAAAAATGAAAGGGAAGGTGTCAAAATAAAATAAAAAAGCAAAATAAATAATAAAAAAAAAAAAAATTCAAGCACCCCTGTCCCTCCGTGTTTGCGCACAAAGGCAAATGCAAGCATCAGTCTGGTGTCATATGTAAACAGTAATTGCAGTATGCATGTGAGGTATTGCCACGAACATTAGATCGAGGGCAGTAATTCTTGCAGTAGACCACCTCTGTAAATCTAGTGTAGTAACCTGTAAAGTATTTTAAAGGCTTTTAAAAATGCACATAGTTTGTTGCCACTGCACAAGCGTGCACAACTCGGCATAAGATTATCTTTTATATTTTACCAAACAATTGGCCAATATATAGTGTATTTGTGCATTAAATTTAAGCAGTGTTATTTTCCCTATGAAATTGTGTTTGGAAAGTCTCTGCGCAAATACCATGTGACAAAAAAAAATTGCAACACCCACCATTTTGTTCTCTAGGGTCTCTGCTTTAAAAAGTATATATTGTTTGGGGGTTCAAAGTAATTTTATAGTAAAAAAAATATTTTTTTCATGTAAATAAAAAGTGTGTGTGTGTGTGTGTGCGTGGGGGGGGGGGGGTGTTGTACCACCCTGCCATTTTAGCAAATTTTGCACAAACCAATAAATAATTGAGATTTTTTTTTATCAAAGACATGTAGCTAAATACATTTTGGTCTAAATGTATAAAAAAAAATGTAGTTTATTGGATATTTTTTTATAAGAAAAAGTAGAAAATTTAATTTTTTCTCAAAATTTCAGGGTTTTTTCATTTATATTGCAAAACATAAAATCGGCAGAGGTGATTAAATACCACCAAAAGAAAGCTCTATTTGTGGGAAGAAAATAGACATAAATTTTGTTTGGGTACAGCATTGCGTGAATGCGCAATTACCAGTTAAAGTCACGCAGTCATAAAGGGGGGTAAAACCTTCCGATCCAAAAGTGATTAAGGCTACATTCACACCTGAGCGTAGCGTTTTTTACCGCGATTTTACCGCGATTTTTACAGCGATTTTACCGCGATTTACAGGCGTTTTTTGTGCAGGCGTTTTTTGATTGAATAGATACTAATGGAAAACGCCTGTAATCTGCCCAAAAAGAAGCTCATGTACTTTTTTGAGCGTTGGGTGTTTTGTAAACAGCGTCAAAACGCTCAGATGTGAACAGGGGCCATTGAAATGAATAGGATTTGTCTTGGGCGTTTTGAGAGCTGATCCTAGAGCAGAAAAACTCCCCAAAAACGCCTAGATGTGAACGGAACCTAAAGAAGGATTCCTTCAAGGCAGTGATAAACCTATTAGTAATATATGTTTTGAGACTATAATAGAGTCGCAAATAATATATATTGCGTAAGACATACATTTTATATCCTAAATACACAATAATTTGCATTATAAATGACATTTGTTCAATAATTTTGTTATGCTCAAAACGGATAAGAGTTTTAAATTGTACTTTTAGTGTTAGGCGACGACCCTCCGACCAACCAGGCTCTACGTGATCTACAGGACTCGGCCACCCACTCCACCTATCTGTGACTCTTCATCCAAGTGTGAGTAATTCCAACTTTTGCATACACACCCCTATCATCACCATGCCAATCACAATACTGTCTCTGAATGCCCGGGGATTAAACCACCCAGCCAAACGGAAATCACTGTGGGCGACCGCCACCACTCATCACAGTGACGTTCTTTGTGTACAAGAGACTCACTTCTCTCATTCACCTTTACTGTACTGCCGGCACAAAAATTTCCCCCACATCTTCCACTCCTGCTACTCGGCCAAGAAAAGGGGGGTGATGATCGCAGTCAGGGACTCAGTCTCCTTCCAACAACACCACCTGACGACAGATGTTCATGGCCGCTATCTCATCCTAGTTTGCTCTATCAATAATGTGGCGTATACTATCCTCAATATCTACGCGCCTAACCAACGACAGATTCCTTTTCTCTCCAAGGCTCTTAAAGCCACTGCCAAAGTCCAAAAAGGACATTTAATTGTCTGTGGCGATTTCAACACAGTCCCCGATGTGACTCTTGATTCTACTGCCCCTTCCAAACGCCACAATTCCAGGCTGAAACAGCTGCTCCATTCTTATGACCTACATGATGCGTGGCGCTGTCAGCACTCCGAAGAACGTGACTATACGTACTTTTCCCCAAGTCATAATACTTATTCCAGGATCGACCTCTTCCTACTGGACAAGTGGTTATTACAAAATGTTTTGTCTTCTGAGATCCACACGATAGCTTGGTCGGATCATGCCCCACTGACACTCACCCTGTCAGACAAATCGTCCCAACAATCCCACTTCATCTGGCGTACCAACAATTTTCTCCTCCAGCAGCCCCATGTGGTCAATCACATCTCCACTCAACTCGAACAATTCTTTGCCCATAACCAACATTCTGTATCCGACCCAGCTGTGGTGTGGAACGCACATAAAGGGTTTGTTAGAGGTCTGCTCATCCAGGCAGGCTCTAGGGAGAAGAAGAGGAGATCCGCCCGTGTGGACTCTCTTCTCTCCTCTATAGCTACCCTGGATGAGTCGAACAAGAAGCACCCTGATCACAACCACAAACTGAAACTTACTGCTCTGAGACATGAGTTGAGGTCTCTATTGTTGGTGGACTTTGAACATTTCCATCGCAGATGTAGGGCAGTCTCCTACTCCACCTCCAATAAAGCAGGGAAGAGCATGGCTCAAAAAATTAAGGGACAAAGAGTTAAATCCAGAATAGAGTATGTACACAACCCCATCTCTTCCAAAAAGGAATACAACCCACAAGACATTGCTAACGCGTTTAGTCTCTACTACGAGGCCCTATATAACATAAATCGAGAACCGGACACGCACCAGCCCTCCAAAGCGGAGGTTGATGCATTCCTAGCGGCGGTCTCACTCCCCACCCTCACCACGGAACAATTAACACTCCTGAACGCCCCGTTCACGACACAAGACATTATGAAGGTTATTTCAGCCCTACCATCTAACAAAGCGCCTGGACCTGATGGTCTGTCGGGCGAGTACTTTAAGCACTTCCAGTCCATCCTCTCACCCCATCTGTTACCTGTCTTTCTTCAAGCTGCCTCTTCCTCTACATTCCCTCCGGAGATGCTTCAAGCTTTGATCATCACCCTTCCAAAACCTGGGAAGGCCCCTACCTCCCCTCAAAACTTTAGGCCAATATCCCTCTTAAATATAGATGCCAAGATTTACGCTAAATTGCTTGCCAACAGGATCCAAGCTGTCCTTCCCTCCCTGGTTCACTTGGACCAGACGGGCTTTACGCCTTTTCGCCAGGCATCAGATGCCACCAGGCGTCTCCTCAACATTATCTATCATGCTGAGACCTCTCGAACGCCTTCTCTGCTTCTCTCCTTGGATGCAGAGAAGGCGTTCGACAGGGTCCATTGGGACTATCTCAGAGCTGTACTGACTAAATTTGGTTTCCAAGGTACTATCCTGACGGCGGTTCTTGCACTGTATTCCACCCCCTCGGTGAGAGTTTACACTTCCAACATGCTATCCCGGCCCTTTGATATTACGAATGGCACTCGTCAGGGGTGCCCCCTATCCCCCTTAATTTTCAACCTCCTCATGGAACCACTAGCGGCTCATATCCGTTCTAATCCCCTTATCTCGGGGTTTCAGTTTGGATCAGTTAACCACAAAATCAGCCTATTTGCGGACGACGTAATAGTGATGCTGTCTGACCCTCTCCAGTCCCTCCCGGAAACGTATCGTATCCTCCAATGGTTTAGCGACGTATCGTACTATAAAGTTAACGTGACCAAATCTACGATCCTTGATCTACATCTTGACTTAGCGACTAAATCCATCCTCCAACAACGTTTTCCATTCTCATGGGCGGAACACTCCATTCCTTATCTCGGTATCCACCTAACTGCGTCGGTAAAATCCCTTTTCAAAACAAACTATGCCACCTTCCTTTCTAAAATGCAATCTGAACTACAATCACTACAGCGCCATGAATTGTCATGGTCGGGCAGACTTGCGGCATTCAAAATGATGATTCTTCCCCAACTTCTATATTTGTTCCGCACGCTACCTATCCCCATCCCCAACTCCTATTTCACATCCCTACAATCCATCCTGAGAGCATATATGTGGCAACATAAGAAACCGCGTTGCGCCCATTCGTTCCTGATTAAACACCGCCTTGCGGGGGGAACGGGCTATGTTGACTTCCGAGACTACTACTTAGCTACCCTGACGACTCAACTGAAGGACTGGTTCTCGTTCCTCACCCTCCACTAGTTGGGGTCAGATTGAATCTACCCTAATACCCAAACTGTCCTTACGAACTTGGTTACTCAGTGCCCCTCATGGTCCCACAATTCCGTCATCCTTCTCTCCCCCTATGGTGGCTTCACTTGCTGCCTGGTGTAAACTCATACCCCTCACAAATTCCTCACCCAATGTAACTCCGCTACCAATTCCGTTGGAATCCATCACCTTGTTGATCCCTGACATTTCCCTCACAGACTGGACGTCACACGGCGTCCTGACGCTCCAACATCTGCTTCAAGGCGATGCCCTGAGACCTTTTCCTTCCCTACAGCTGGATTACGGCCTCTCCCCCTCAACACTCTTTACATATCTCAGGATTAAACATCTTCTTTCTACTCTTTCCTCTCCACTCTATGGCCTTTCATCCCGTCTCTGGAATTTCTTGAACTCCCCTGCCACCTCCTCAAGAGGCATTTCGCTGATATACTCGCTCCTGCAGGACAAGTCCACACTCTCCAAATCTCGCCCTCTCCTCCAATGGGAGGCGGACATCCAAAGCTCGTACACTCCAGGCCAATGGCAGGCGGCACTCCGTCATGCCTACAAACACACCAAATGCTCAGCGCTTTGGGAACAAACGATTAAGATTACCCTCCGTTGGCATCTCACGCCCTCCAAGCTAGCTACATTCTACAAATCCTCTCCTCCACTTTGCTGGAGACAATGCGGGCACATAGGTGACATATACCATATCTTTTGGGATTGCCCATTTCTACGCAGCTACTGGTCGGCCGTATTTGCAAAACTAGAGGAAATCGCTAACTTTACAGTGGTGCCATCTCCGGCCCTGGCCTTACTGAACCTCACGATTGAGACATACCCTCCTGAATCTAGGCACATCATTACCCATATCCTCTTGGCAGCCAGGCTGAATATCACAAGACACTGGAAAAGTTTACATCCCCCCAAACTGCAAGATGTCCTGGACATGGTGCACACGCACAGCTCATATGAGTTGATGTTTGCCTCCAGTAGAGGGAACTACCAAAAATCCCTCTCCTTGTGGCAACCGTGGCTAACGTGGCAGCGCTTGTCAACCAGCCCTGCTCTTCCTTGACACATATTTAGCCCTTGTGGGTTGGCTACAGATATGTCCTAATCTCCATATGATGAACCCATGTTTCTTTGTTACACTTTTGATTGTTACAGTTTACTGCTCATTGTACCTGTTGAAGTTGTTGAATTTCACTGCTTGGAACAATGTCTATGCACGACTATCTCTGTTGTATTGTATAAATCTCAATAAAAATTTATTGCAAGTAAATTGTACTTTTATCAGGGCCATCAATGAATCCCTGAGTAGGATCAGTGGTTCAACCCTACCGGCCTGTAACAAACAGCATTCTAAATTTATGAGATCATTTAACACAGTGAAAATCACCCAACAATTAGACACTGCTCAATAAAATTAAGGAACACTTTGAAAACACATCGGATCCCAATGGGGAAAAATATCATGCTGGATATCTATACTGATATGGACTGGGCATTGTGTTAGGAACAAAAGGATGCCACATCGTTTAATGGAAATAAAAATGATCAACCTACAGAGGGCTAAATTCAAAGACACCCCGAAAATCAAAGTGAAACTATGATGAAGCAGGCTAGTCCATTTTGCTGACATTTCATTGCAGCAACTCAAAATGGTACTCAGTAGTTTTTATGAACCCCACGTGCTCGTGTGTATGCCTGACAACATCCTCCCAGTTCTGGACCAGGGCATCACTGAGCTCCTGAACAGAATGAGGTGCAACCTGACGGCGTTGGACGGACCGAAACATAATGTCCCAGAGGTGTTCTATTGGATTTAAATCAGGCGAGCGCAGGGCCATTCAATGGTATTAGTTCCTTCATCCTCCAGGTACTGGCTGCATACTCTAGCCACATAAGGCCAGACATTGTGGTGCACCAGGAGGAACCCAGGACCCACTGCACCAGCGTAGGGTTTGACATTGGGTCCAAAGACATCATCCCGATACCTAATGGCAGTCAGGGTGCCATTGTCTAGCCTGTAGAGGTCTGTGCGTCCCTCCATGGATATGTCTCCCCAGACCATCACTGACCCACTGTAAGATACTGGTACCTCTGGTACCCTTATTTTCCATTTTCTTTATAACATTGCGTCCCACCTTTTTAGTTAGGTGGAACGCATACACCTTTAAGACGGATGACGTCATCACTGAGCGCCGCCGAGCGGCTATTTCAATCGCCAGCGTTCTCTCTCACATTGTTCGTTCAATGTGACTGTGTGTCCACATGCTTACCAGCCTCATCTTGCTATCGGAACCTCCAGCTATTCGCATTTACCTGGAACAGACCGGAACCTCGCTACGGATCCCGTATCTCGCTACCGGATCACTCCCTCACTACTGGACACCTCTACTTACTAATCTTTACCTAGTGATAAGTACCCCACAGGGGAATCCTCCATAACTAACTTACACTATCATCTACTGCACATTAAGGACTGTTACTCTCTATGCATACTAATTCTACCATCTGCACTGTTACATAAATTGCTAGCTCTTGAGTCTACTACCATCTATCCTTGCACTGGGTTAGTCTATCCTGTATGTCATCTGCTGTCCTTACCACCTATTACCATACCTGATTACTAACCTATCTGCATTCTACCTATTACCATCTACTACTCTCCTGAACATTATTATCAAGTGCTTACCATTACTGTCACTGCTCACACCTGTCCCTTCAGCACATCCCCTCCATACTACCATATACATCCTATCACTCCAGGAACATCTTATTGAGTGTGTGTATATCTGTATGCTGAAGCTGACAGGCCCACAGTGATGAGTCTGGAGAGTTGGATCTGGTATTCCAACACATCTCTACATGACTGCTGATTAGAGATTCTGCAGCTGCAAATCCAGCTTACTATAAAAACGCAGGAGCGTTACACCCACCACCAAACCGGTCATGCTGAACAATGTTACAGGCAGCATAACATTCTGCACGGCTTCTCTAGACCCTTTCATGTCTGTCACATGTTCTCAGGGTGAACCTGCTCTTATCTGTGAAAAGCGCAGGGCGCCAGTGGCAGGCTTGCCAATTCTGATGTTCAATGGAAAATGCCAGTAAGCCCAGGGCCCACTTGAGAACATTGGGACTTCAGGCCACCCTCATAAAGTCTTTTTCTGATTGTTTGGTCAAAGACATTCACACCAGTGCCTGCTGGAGGTCATTTTGTATTGCTCTAACAGTGCTCATTTTGTTCCTCCGTGCACAAAGGAACAGATACCGGTCTTGCTAATGGTTTAAGGACCTTCTACAGCCCTGCCCAGCTCTTTTAGAGTACCTGCCTCTCTCCTGGAATCTCCTCCATGCTCTTGAGACTGTGCTGGGAAACACAGCAAACCTTCTGGTAATGGCACGTATTGATGTGCCATCCTGGAGGAGTTGAACTGCATGTGCAACCTCTATAGGGTCCAGGTATTGCCTCATGCTACCAGTAGTGACACTGACCCTAGCCAAATGCAAAACCAGTGAAAAATCTTCAGAAAAGATGAGTAGGGAAAAAAAGTATCAGTGGCCTCCACCTGTAAAACCATTCCTGTATTGGAGGTCATTTCATTGTTGCTTATCTAGTGCACCTGTTAAATTCATTAACACCAAAGCAGCTGAAACTGATTAACAACCCCCTCTGCTACTTAACTGACAGATCAATATCCCAGGAGTTTAATTGACTTGATTTTATACTCTGATTAAAAAGTGTTCCTTTTTTTGAGCAGTGTATATAACAGACAACATAAGGGGGTTGATTTAGTAAAACTGGAGAGTGCAGCTGTGCATGGTAGCCAATCAGATTCTAATTTCAGCTTGTTCAATTGAGCTTTGACAATAAAACCTGGAAGCTGCACCAGAGTTTGCACTCTCTAGTTTTATTAAATGAATCCCAATATGTGGTAAGCATTTATTTATTTTATCATAATATTATTATTTATTGTCATTTTAATCACATTTTTTGTGCAAATAGTGGCAATCCATTTTGAGAGGATAATCCAATTTCAAAAGCATGAATAACTCTCTGCTGTAAAATGAAAATTTAGTGGTAAATCCTTACATTTCTCCCTTTCTTTACCTTCATTTCAGATATTCTGTATCGTCAGCACAAACCGTCTATGTATGAACTGATAATATCACCCTGACTGGCTATTCTCCAACATGCTGAAAAATGTTGATATGCGGAAAAGAAGTCAATGGCCAGAATATTCGTGAAGGTTAACGTGAATCATGACCTTGTGACCTTGACTGCTTATCTTCTCAGCGTGAAAGGGATGCAAGCTATTCTCCTTTCTTCAATTCAGAAAACAAAATTGTTTTAAAAGTATTCACAGAAAATGAATTCTTTGGGAAAATGTACTAGATTCTAGCTTAAATACAAAGAAGGTGCAGCGCTAAAATGTTAAAACCAGTATAAAAGAGCAATGTCCATATTAGTCAATAGATCAGGGAATGTCCTTAGCCAAAGATAAGGTAAGGGTGACCCGTGTTGAGAAGGTTAAAAAAATCACCAAACATATGTGATTCCACCACCACAGTTAATGCCAGCCTCTCACCTCCATTCGCTGACCACAAAGGCCGTTGCGCTTTGGGACTCTGGTGAACTCCTCCTGTCTCAATCTCACAACCATGGGAACCTCAGCACCTCAGCAGAACGGTATTTGGTAATCCACATGAAAGGATAACAAGGACATCTAGTGCTCTCCGTTTTATAAAGGTACATTTATTGTAAATACAATCATGTTACTCACAAGGATAGCACTATTCCTAGTGCATCAGGAACAGCATACAATGCATCGGATGCATACGAACAGTGTGCTCGAGTGTGTAGTCCTCTCGGAGCGTCGCGTGTGACGTCACAGCTCCTCCCCCGTACGTGTTGCGTCAATGGGCGTGATCATAGGGCTGACAGAAATGAATTGGAAATCCTTTGGTAGGATGCCTCATCGCACACACTTCCCGGGCGGCGGGAGGGAGGTAATCACCTATGCCACCGCCCATAAAAGTGATCCTGTGGTGAATCTGGCAAATCTCTTATGTTCAAGTGGACCGCCCGCAATAAAAAAAAAAAAACAGTAGCAACGTAAATACACAGTGGGCAGCTTGAAAGTGATTAATTGGGAAAAATGTCATGCTGGATATCTATACGGATATGGAGTGGGTAGTGTGTTAGAAACGAAAGGATGTCACATCTTTTGATGGAAATTAAAATTATCAACCTACAGAGGCACCCCGAAGATCAAAGTGAAAAAATTATGCAGCAGGCTAGTCCCTTTTGCTGAAATTTCATTGCAGCAACTCAAAATGGTACTCAGTAGTTTGTATGGCCCCCACCTGCTTGTATGCATGCCTGGGGCATGCGCCTAATGAGACGACGGATGGTGTCCTGGGGTATTTCCTCCCAGATCTGGACCAGGGCATCACTGAGCTCCTGAACAGAATGGTCGCATTGAGTGGACCAAAACATAATCTCCCAGAGGTGTTTTATTGGATTTAGGCAAGCGTGGGGGCAGTTCATTGGTATTAATTCCCTTCATCCTCCAGGAACTGGCTGTATACTCTTGCTACATGAGGCCTGGCATTGTCGTGCAGCAGGGGGAACCGAGGATCAACTGCAGCAGCGTAGGGTCTGACAATGGGTCCAAGGATTTCATCCCGAGACCTAATGGCAGTCAGGGTGCCATTGTCTAGCCTGTAAAGGTCTGTGCGTCCCTCCATGGATGCCTCCCCAGACCATCACTGACCCACCACCAAACCGGTTATGCTGAAACATATTACAGGCGGCATAACGTTCTCCCTGGCATCTCCAGACCCTTTCACGTCTGTCACATGTGCTCAGGGTGAACCTGCTCTCATCTGTAAAAAGTACAGGGTGCCAGTGGCAGACCTGCCAGTTCTGGTGTTCAACCACAAATGGCAATCGAGCTTCACAGTGCCACGCAGTAAGCACAGGACCCACTAGAGGACGTTGGACTCTCAGGCCACCCTCATGAAGTCTGTTTGGTCAAAGACATTAACACCAGTGGCCTGCTGTAGGTCATTTTGTAGGGCTCTGGCAGTGCTCACCCTGTTCTTCCTTGCACAAAGGAGCAGATACTGGTTCTGCTGATAGGTTAAGGACCTTCTATGGCCATGTCCAGCTCTCCTAGAGTAACTGCCTGTCTCATGGAATCACCTCCATGCACTTGTGCTGGGAGAAACAGCAAACCATCTGGCGATGGTACATATTGATGTGCCATCCTGGAGGAGTTGGAATGCCTATGCAACCTCTATAGGGTCCAGGTATCGACTCATACTACCAGTAGTGACACTACTTTAGCCAAATGGAAAACTAGTGAAAAACAGTCAGAAAAGATGCATAGGAAAAAAATGTCTGTGGCCTCCACCTGTATAACCATCCACTGTTTTGGAGGTCATCTCATTGTTGCCCATCTAGTGCACCTGTTCAGCTGCTTTTGGTTGTTCATACCAAAAGCAGCTGAAACTGATTAACAACTCCCTCTGCTACTTAACTGACCAGACCAATATCCCAGGAGTTTAATTGACTTGATGCTATACTCTGATTAAAAAGTGTTCCTTTCATTTTTTTGAGCAGTGTATATATCTACATTGGGCCATGGGCCATAGATAGGTGACCCACAGCCAAAAATGAGATATCAGTTTTATGCATCATGAACACACTAATTAAAACTGCTCTCTGGTTGCTATAGGTTACTATACACTATAATCTTTTGAATGCTGGTACCTGAACTCTTCTGCTGCCCCCAACAACTACAGTCTCTTTTTTTTTTTTAAACAACATTGTAACAAATTAAACTTGGTTGCTATGGGTAGCAGAGAAACTCTCATACCTGAAAGCCTGAAGCCTGACTTTGCTAAATAAGCCAACAGAAGTAATACACCAGCATCTCCCAAACACTTTTTTTTTTTTTTTTTAATTCTAATGAGACAGTTTGTGAACATTCTCATTATGCTAATCCAGATTTCTTCAGGAAAATTCAAGATAAAACCGGGAAGTGACAGAACCTATTTGTGAGAGGAAACAGAAGCTGTTCTTACATCTGAACCTTACTGCATGTTTTCAGTGTAATAAAGGAAAAAAAATCTTTCTAATCTTTTCAGCTTTTGCTCATTAGACATGCGAGTCTCGTTTGCATATAATTTGCCCAGTTTGCAAAGACAAACAGAGAAGCGCAGATTATTAGTGGGGGGAAAAAGATAAGGTCTAAAAGAAATAATTAAAACATTTGTCAGCTCGCTTCCTTTTTTCCATGCACACAGCAATGTCACCATGATGTAATCGCCAAAATAACATGCTCCACAGTCATAATGACATATGTCCAGAAATAAAGGCTATGATGATTAGTAAGCCAGCTTTGTGTTACATCTTTATGATATACTTGGATTGTTGGATTTATTCCAAAAGGAAATAATGCTGAATATTTGCTGTTTCTAAGTTAATAACTTTACCAAAAAAGAATAAAGCTAATCAAGCTACAACTATTTTACATAGACTCTGTAACCAACTTAAAATATTGCAAAAATTTAGAATGCTTACGTACAGAATTTATGCTTTCAGTGAATCATTTTTATTCACTGCCATGTGCCTTTGCTACAATATTTGACTACTCCAAGTTGAGTCAATTTCCTAGTGTAGCCCCCTCTCTTCTTGTATATCTTAGCCAGGGCGTAACTACAGGGGTAGCAGGGGTTGCAATTGCAACTGGGCCCCATGCTCCAGGGGGCCTGTGCGGCTCCCCTGTACACCTTGATAGGAGAGGCGGCAGGGGCAGCATGTAAAGAAATTACTGTCCTCCTATAGCTGCAGGAGGAAAATGGAGGAGATTGGTTTCTCTGTATGCTGCCCCTGCCACTCCTCCTATCCAGTACATTTGTGTTCTGCTGTCTCTGGGCCCCTGTGTGCTCCCCTGACCCCCCCCATCCCCCCCCCCCCATCCCCACTGTGCTCCCTCCCCTCTCCTGCCGGCTGCTGCAGGGTATGTGTCCCAGAAGAGAACCAGGAAGGGGTCGGTAAATATGTAATTTATCAGCTCCTTCTTTTTCTGAATGGACAGAGTCATAGTCAGTGACATTGTAAAAAAATAAAATAAAATGATAAAAAAATAATACAATTAAAATACGAAAAAATAAAAACTACTGACACCAGTGGGGGAACTTCCAGGATCGCAAAGGTCACACTTGCAACTGGGCCCTGGCATTCAACCACCGTGGGGAGGCCCCAAGATGGCAGGAAGGGGGCCCACAGCAGAACTTGTGAAAGGGTCCCACTGCGGGACTGTAATAAAGGGCCCCGCAACGAAAGTAAAGGGCCCCAGGATCAGAGGGAAGAGCCCCAGGCTTGAAGGGAAGGGCCCCAGCCAGGGGTCCGGGGGGCCCTTCATGGTTTCTTGCACCGGGGCCCTGAAGGTTCTAGTTACGCCTCTGATCTTAGCCTTCTCTTCTTCTGGGAGTGAGTAATTACTCACATTGCTGGCCCAGCAACTCTGCCCCTCTCTTCACCTATCTACATATTCTTTTATGTAGCTTATGGGGGAGGAGCAAAGGGAGTACTATAGAGATTAACTTAAGTGTAGACAGATGGTCAGAGCAAACAGCAGGTAATGGTACTGTCAGCAGGTTGATGGCCAGATAAGGTGCAGACAAACTAACCCTAAACAGAATCCAGGTTGCAGACAGAGAAATGACTCACAACAACCGATGATCATAAAAAACACAGACAAGCTGAGAATAAATACAGCTCATTTTGCAGGAGCACCACAGGGCATAAACAGATAGCAGCCGAACAGACTTGAATCCAAGACATAAGCAGATGAACAAGCTCGTTGATCAGGCACAGGCTGAATGTCCAGCATTCTTATAAACCCTTATGATTAAAGTAGGTGTGCACTGCAGACATCTGAGCTGCAGTACTGAGTACCAGCAGATGGTAAAGATTTAGGCCCTGTTCATACATACACTATATTACCAAAAGTATTGGGACACCTGCCTTTACACGCACATGAACAAACAGCATCCAAGTCTTAGTCTGTATGGTTCAATATTGAGTTGACATACCCTTTGCAGCTTCAACTCTTCCGGGCAAGCTGTCCACAGAGTTTTAGAGTGTGTCTATGGGAATGTTTGACCATTCTTCCAGAAGCGCATTATTTACATTTTTTTTTGCATTTAAAGGTAGAGAGATTTGGGGTCTTCTTGACCACAGATCTCTCCATAAAGAAGACCTGTCATCCTTATTTCTGGGCCTATAGATTTCTTGTAATGTAATAAAAGTGATAAAGATCTAAATAATAAAATAAGAAAAATTTAAAGTGCCCCCCCCCCATCCCTACGTGCACGCATGCTGAGCAGACGCATATGTAAGTCGCGCACGCATATATAAATATATATAAATGGTGTTTGCATCATACATGCGAGGCCTCCTCTGTAACTCTAAAGTAGTAACCTGTAAAAAAGTCACCTATGGAGTTTTTTAAGTACCAAAGATTGTTGCCATTCCACAAGTGTGACCAATTTTAAAACGTGACATGTTAGGTATCTATTTACTCGGTGTAAAATCATTGTTCATATTTTACCAAAAAATTGGTGCATTTGTTTTGTTTTTGTTTAAATTCATTAAAGTGTAGTTTTTCCCAAAAAATTGTGTTTGAAAAATCATGTGACATCAAAAATTGCAACGATTGCATTATATTCCCTAGGGCAGGGTTTTCCAAACTACGGCCCTCCAGCTGTTCAGGAACTACAATTCCCATGAGGCATTGTAAATCTCTGACATTCACAGTCATAACTAGGCATGATGGGATTTGTAGTTCCCGAACAGCTGGAGGGCCATAGTTTAGACACCACTGCCCTAGGGTGTCTGCTAAAGATATACAGCATATACTGTTTGGGGGTTATAAGTATTTTTCCAACAAAAAATACTGATTTAACCTCCCTGGCGGTACGATTCTTTTGGATTTTAGGTGCTGAAATTCTTGTGAATGAGCAGCCCAAACCAACTGTATACATTTATCATATATATATATATATATATATATATATATATATATATATATATTTACATAAAAAGTACAGTAAAACTGCAGGAAAGGGCACTGGGGGGCAAACTAATGTGATTTTTTTATATTTTGAACTGTATCAGTGTGTTTGGTGTGTTTTTACATTTGAATTTGCCGCCGGTTCCACCCCCCTGCGAACGTCACGTCGCAGGAGACGGAAGCCAGGGCACGGAGACGATCGGGAGGAAGATCCACCGCGAGACACCGCCGAGACACATCGCTGGATCCCGGTGACAAGGTAAGTAACCTCTTTTACAGGATCCAGCGATGCTTCTGGCGGTACCCCGAGTGTGGCTCGGGGTTACCGCTTATGGCTCTGAAATTTAACCCCGAGCCATGCTTAGTGGCATTTATTAGTCATAAATGAGTCCTTATCAGACTGGAACGGATTACATGGAGTCCAGGAGAAATGGGACTACTTAAAAGGTGCATTATTGAAGGCAACAGAAAATTGCATTAGACTTGTCAGTAAAAGCAAAAAAAGGAAGAGACCACTGTGGTACTCAGCAGAAGTGGCCCAAATCATTAAAAATAAAAAGCTAGTGTAGCGGGCATCCTCCCATTTACAATTGTTCATTAGTAGACTGTATAACATTTTGAAGGAACTCGGCTCCATCTAGTGGCCAAACTGCCACACTGCAGCTTGGTGGTTTTCATCAGAAGTTTCTAGTGGCCAAACTGCCACACTGCAGCTTGGTGATGTTCATCAGATACTACGATACCCACAATTCAGTGGGAACACCAGGGTGCATTGCTTCACCGCACAGCCTTTTGGGGGAAGCTTTATAAAGGAAGGGAGGAGCCAGGCTCTCTCTCTTGTCTCCTGACACAACAGCTAGAAGGAAGCAAGTGCTGTGGGCTGATGCTGCGGACTAGGCCTGAAGCCTGAGCCTGAAGTGACGGAGTGGAAGCATTTCATCTGCAGTAAAGGAGCCTTCCCAGAGAACCCATTGATGCTCTGCAGAGACTGGTGTTGCCCACATCTAACCACAAGCGCGGCTGGTGACAGAAATCGGAGGTGGAGAGCTCGGGAAGAAAGAGGCCGTTTGGTGAGCAGGGCACATGCCCAAATCTGTTTCTCGCTTGGAAGAAAGTAACTTTAGCCGGTGCTAACTACACTTCAGATAGTACGCAGTACACTCAGCGGCCTAGTGCACCTTCCAGGAGACTAAGCATTTAAACACAAGTACATAAGGTGTCAGGGGCCTATATATGCACCACTAAGAAGATTAATACGCCCAATTACGCAGTAACATTGCGGGTGATTGTAACCTTTTTTTTCTCACCCCTTTTGACTATATATCCTTACTTTTGGATTACAAATAGCTTGTGCACCAACGATTGCTAGCGAAGATTCCAAACCAAAAGGAAGGAACTGTGTATGGGATTCAAATAGGTTCTGCCTACCTGATACAAGAGACTAGACGTGTGTAAAGTATAGCCTGCATTGGGTAAAAGAAAGCCTATGAGTTATCTTTTAGTTGCATAAGTATACAAAAATAGCTATCTTAATCATATTGTTTATTATTGTGTCAATAACTTTATCTTTCTTAGTTGACTCTTGTGATGTCTTTTGGAGTCAACTTGTACTTTAACTCTCAGTAAAGCTACTTTGGTTAAGCAAAAGTCTGTGTGTTGCACCTTGTGTCACCCAGAGGGACTGCGGCTGGAGAAAGGTAACAAGTTATTATTACTTATTGGGGTGATATATCCTGAACTGTGTTCTCCTGTAGCCATTTGGTATTATAGTCCCATTTCGTGTCAGTTGTGCCTAGGGAGGGTTCGAGCCAATTTCAGGGGTTGGAAGGCAGGACGTAGACCCAATAATCTAATCAGCAGCTCCTGCGGGGGTGGTGCTACACGTGGGGGCTCATCCGGGATATCTACGGTCCTGCAACAGTTCCCTCTCAGTGACAAAATCGCTGTTCGCACAGAAATGGACCCTGCCGCTGCAGCCCGGTGGTGCAGAGAAGAAAATGTCCTTATCGGCCATGGTCTGGTGATTGGAATCAAGGGAGAGAACTGGACAGAGGAACAACTACTCTCAGTTCTGAGAACATATTCCAAGGACAGGAAACTTTGGGTGATGGACATGAGGACAGATACCACCAATCAACACACCTACGCATTGTGTGAATGGAAGAAGGGGGTCCCAGATCACTTCAAGGGCACCAGCATAAAAACTATAGATCAAGTAGAGTTATTCCTGATACATCCAGAAGGTGAAGAGGAAGACCCTATACCCACTACTACAGGGGGACTGAGCACAGAAGAAAGTGCCAAAAAGGAGGGATTCAGTGCACCACCTTTGACTACCCTTAGCTCAGAACTATGCGCTGTCCTGGGGGAAATAGTAGCCAAATGTAACAAGGATCCTCCAAACTATCTGATGGCTGGATACAGGAAGCTCAGGACTTTTTCTGGGAAGCAACCTGTACCCTCAGTGGAAGATGGATTCGAGGAGTGGCTAGATAACGCTACTCAGGCCTTGGAGGAGTGGGAGATACCAGAACAGCATAAGAAGCAGCGAATCACAGAGAGTTTGATGGGGCCTGCATTGGAGGCCGTACGCAACCTCAAGCTAAGCAAGAAGGATTGTACTGCACAAGACTATCTGGATATTCTACAAGATGTGTTTGGCCGGACAGAAAAGGTTACTGAACTTCTTTACCAACTGGAGCACTGTTACCAGAAGGAAGGAGAAAAACTGTCTGAATTCATCGGGCGTCTGGATAGGATCATACATCAGATTCTGTTAAAAAAAGGGTTGGATCCCCGGAAGGTGGATGAGACTCGAGCACAACAGGTGCTGAGGGGAGCTCAACCTCTAGACCCTATTGCTATACTGTTGCGAACTCGCCAGGACGGTGGCATCCTGGAGTACCCTGATCTGATCAGGATGGTCCGGGAAGAAGAGGTCATGTTGGATAACAAAAGGAAGAGCCAAGAACGGGAAACAACCGCCCGAGTTAGAGTGATAAGTGCGGAAGAAGGCGACTCACAAGTTGAGCTCTTAAAGACTCAGGTGTCACAGCTAATAGAAATGGTATCCATCCTGAACAGTCAGGCATCTGCTCTATCTAATAGAAACACAGAAGAGAAGCCTGCTAAACACCCTAGTTCCAGTGTTGAACCAGAACAGAAACCTAGGAGGCCGATAACCTGTTTCAATTGTGGAGGGGTAGGGCATGTCAGAGGAGTATGTCCCAGTCCAGAGGAGGCTGCCTTCAAACACCGCAAGCCGGCGGAAAACTTCAGAGGGCTCCGGTGAAGGAGTCAACCGGGCGCCCAACAGTTTTAATGGACTCCAAGAGATCCCTTAAATTTAAGAGCCACAGTCAGGGAGTAAGGCCCTCTTTAAATGCCTCTCATTCCACGACTTGGGCCGATAAGAGGCGGGAAATCAATGCACACCAGGCCCAGGAGGAGATGAGGCCCGGTAGAAACTCAAAAAGGAAAGGAGTACGGGTGCAGGTAGCTGAGCCCGGCAGAAGGGCTACTCCAAAAGAATTTCCTGTCAAGCTAGTGGGGCCTTCCCCTGTAGTCTCAATCCAAGTGGAAGGAATTTATACAAAGGCTTTACTGGACACAGGAGCCCAGGTGACTCTCCTGTATAGGGATTTCTACGATAGACACCTCAAACATCTGCCCCTGCAGAGGCTGGAAGACCTGGAGATATGGGGTATTGGAACACAAAGTTTTCCCTATGACGGGTATTTGCCAATCAAATTAACTTTTGACCCCTCCTTGGCCGGCAAAGCTGAAACCTTCGATACTTTAGCAGTGGCATGCCCTCGCCCACCAGGGGCCAATAAGAGTTCCCTCATTATAGGGACCAACACTGACCTAGTCAGGCGATTGCTGACACAACTAGTCCAGGGACAGGATGCCCCAACTCTGAAAGTTCATCCCATGTTAAGGCAGGCCTATCAACGTCTAGGTCTGGAACAGAAGGCCCCTGCCGAAGGAGTTGGAAAGATCTGGAAGCTGGATAAAACAGAGAAGGTGTTGCAGCCGGGAGAGGTGACCTGCTTGAGGGCTTCTGTCAAGCTCACTAGGAAGCAGCCAGGCCCTTTCATGGTTCTTGAATCAGGCCCATCGGAGGCACAGAAAGGGATAGAAGTGATCCCCGAAGTGATCCCATTGAAGGCATTACAGAAAAGTCATGGGAAGGTTTTGGTGAGTGTCAGAAATACTGCTACTACTCCGGTGAAGGTGCCGGCCAGGGTGCTGTTGGGCCAGGTGAACCCGGCCACCCCAGTTGCCCCATCAGATTTGAAGAGGGAAGACGGGGGCGAAATCACCATAGAGGAGCTCTGCTCTGGAAATACGGCCCTCCCACCGGAATGGAAGAAGAGAGCCAGGGCCCAACTGATTCGATGGAAAGAAATATTCTCTAGAGATGAATTCGATGTGGGGTGTGCAAAGAGTGCCACCCATAATATCCGTCTACATGAAGATAAACCCTTTCGGGAGAGAGTCCGACGGGTTCCCTTGGGTGACTTAGAAGATCTACGGGAGCAGTTGGGGGAACTCAAGAGAACAGGGATTATTCGAGAATCCAGGAGCCCGTACGCTTCTCCAATAGTGGTAGTCCGGAAGAAAACTGGGTCCCTGAGGCTCTGTATCGACTACCGAACACTGAACAGAAGGACTATTCCAGACCAGTATACCACCCCCCGGATTGAAGACGCTTTACAAAGTTTGTCAGGGGCCAAGTGGTTCAGTGTGATGGACTTGAAGAGCGGATACTACCAGATCCCCATGAACCCTGAGGATAGGGAGAAGACAGCCTTCATCACCCCCGTGGGGTTCTTTGAGTTTAACCGCATGCCTCAAGGGTTGTCAGGAGCCCCAGCCACATTCCAAAGACTGATGGAGAGAACTGTTGGAGATATGAACCTGATAGAGGTACTGGTATACTTGGATGATATTATTGTGTTCGGCAGAACCCTAGAAGAGCATGAAGAGAGGTTGGAAAAGGTCCTAAAGAGGTTATATGAAGAAGGCCTGAAACTTTCTCCGGAGAAGTGCCAGTTTTACCAGTCCTCGGTCCATTACCTGGGTCACATTGTGTCTGCAGAAGGAGTGTCCACCGACCCAGAGAAGCTGGATGCTGTTACTTCCTGGCCGAGGCCCACAAATGTGACTGAGCTCCGATCATTCCTGGGTTTCTGCTCCTATTACAGGAGATTTGTGGAAGGGTTTGCCAAAATTGCCCGACCCCTCAATGAATTACTCAGAACCGAAGGGGAAGATGATGTTCCAGAACTAGTCAAACCAGTGAAACCCGCCATGGGGCCTAGAAAGCCCAAGGAATCTATTCAGGATCAGTGGACCTCGAAATGTGAGGAAGCCTTCATTCAGTTGAAGAAGAGCCTGACCACTGCCCCTGTGTTGGCCTACGCAGACCCCTCAAAACCCTACGAACTACATGTCGATGCCAGCAGAGATGGGCTAGGTGGGGTGTTGTACCAGGAGCATGACGGTCACCTGCGGCCCGTTGCTTATGTGAGCAGAAGTCTGATACCTTCCGAGAGGAATTACCCCACACACAAGCTGGAATTCCTGGCCATGAAGTGGGCTGTAGTAGACAAACTGAAAGATTACTTATATGGAGCAGAATTCATAGTCAAAACGGATAATAATCCACTTACCTACCTGCTGACCACTGCCAAACTGGACGCTACAGGACATAGGTGGTTAGCCGCTCTCTCTAGCTTTATGTTCAGTTTAAAATACCGACCAGGTGTTGGGAATAGGGATGCAGACGCCCTCTCCAGAAGGTCTCATGCCCCCAACGATCCTACTGAAGAATGGGCTCACTTGACCTCAGAGGGAGTGCGCGCCCTATGTCAGGGAATGGAATTTCGATCCAGTGGAGGAGCAAGAGCCGAAGAGATTGGGGTCTCAGCTGCTGGAGTACCCAGGTGTTATTGCAGGGTGACCCAGGTTGAAGAAGGTTTGCCTAGGCTATCGAAAGGGGACTTGAGGAAGGAGCAGTTAAAAGACCCTTTGGGGAAACTTTTGCTGAAGGCCATAGAGACTCAGCGCCCTGAGCTGCTTCTAACAGACTCCCCTCGGGAAGCCCGATTGTTGCATAAAGAATGGGACCGGCTACAGATACGCCAAGGGGTGGTCTACCGAAGGGGCCCCTCTGATGATCTGGAAGAGAAGTGGCAACTGTTCCTACCAGCTAAATTCAGGTAAGGAGTCTTGGCTGCTCTCCATGACAATCATGGTCATCTGGGGCCTGAAAGGACTTTCCAACTTGTGAGAGACAGGTTTTACTGGCCCTGTATGCGGGGTGAAGTTGAAGGATACTGTCGTTCTTGTGCTCGCTGCATCCAGAGGAAAACTTTGCCACGTCAAGCAGCCCCAATGGGCCATCTGCAAAGTCAGGGGCCTATGGAACTGGTGTGCATTGATTTCCTTTGCCTGGAGCCTGACTTGAGTGGTCAAGGGAATGTCCTTGTGGTAACAGATCATTTCACCAGATACGCCCAGGCGTTTCCAACAAAAGACCAGAAAGCCACAACAGTGGCCAAAGTATTAGTGGAAAAGTTCTTTGTGCACTATGGTTTACCGCAACGCCTCCATTCAGATCAGGGAAGAGACTTTGAAAGCCGGCTGATTAAGAAGTTGCTAGACTTGTTAGGCATCCAAAAGACTAGGACTACTCCCTACCACCCACAAGGGGATGCTCAGCCTGAACGGTTTAACCGGACTCTTTTGAACATGTTGGGGACCCTGAGCTCAGAAAAGAAACAGCACTGGAGTAAACATGTAGCTGCCATCGTACATGCCTACAATAGTACTGTCAGTGATGTTACAGGATACTCCCCATACCGATTAATGTTCGGGCGGGAGGCTCGGCTGCCAGTGGACTTGGCTTTCGGCATATCACCTGATCACACCTCAGCAGCATCTCACAAGGGGTATGTGGACCGGTTGAGGAAGAGCCTAAAAACAGCCTACGAAAAAGCCCAAGTCTCATCTGATCAACGGGGGCTGAGAAATAAAAGAAACTTTGACCTGAAAGTTAGGATCCAGGATTTGCAGCCAGGGGATAAAGTGTTGTTGAGGAACTTGGGTATCCCTGGGAAACACAAGTTGGCTGACCGTTGGAAATCCCAGCCCTATGTCATCTGTAAGCAGCTGCCAAACCTTCCTGTGTATCAGATTAGGCCGGAAGGGAGAGTGGGCCCACTGAAGACTTGGCATAGGAACCACCTATTACCTCTCTCAGAAGCAGTTCGCCTACCTCCTGACCCAGTCTCACATGAAGTCCCTTCAACGTCTCAAGGGCACAGGCCAGTTACCAGATCTCAAACAGCATTTCCAGATGTGAGGGATGGAGATTCTCCAATTGAAGATCTGGAAGATGAAGAGGAGGTACCTGATTGGATGTGGTCATCTCAGTTACCAGAACCCACGACTGAGTACCTGTCTTCATCCGAACTGGTTGAAAGAGGAACCCTTCGGGCAGAAGCTCCTGAATTTGTGCCTTTCCACATGCTTACAGAAGAAGTAGCTGATGGTGAAGATCCTGAGGAGGAGGTTGCACCTTTCTCTGTAGAAGAATTAACTGCTTCTGAAACCCCAGAGTCCAATGCGTTGGGACTAGAGGAGGAAGCTCTTGAAGAATCCCCAAGAGCGGCTGGTTCCAGCACTTCTAAGATTGTGACTCCCAAAGAACAGAGGGAAAGAAGAGTCATTCACCCACCCAAAAGACTAACTTACGACCAATTGGGGAAATGCTCGGAAGAAGCTGTCCTTACTTCTAAGAGAACTCTTGATCAGCCTAGTTCTTCCACTGCAGATTTAGTGGAGGACAACCCTAGCTCACCCCCAGGCACATCTGTACAAGCCACTCAAGTGTCGGGGGTTTGTGAACAGAACCACCTTCTCTCCCCCAACAATTGGTGGGAGGTTCCGCTGTCGGCCCTGTGTTTTAATGTGCAGTTGTTGGGTTTGAACTCTGCTTCTGATAAGGGACATGGTTTACCGTTGTGCATGAGTTAATTGTTTTTTTTCCAACGTATGTGACAGGATACATGCTGTCGTTATCTTTGGGGACCAAAGTTTCTAAAGTGGGGGGAGTGTGTAGCGGGCATCCTCCCATTTACAATTGTTCATTAGTAGACTGTATAACATTTTGAAGGAACTCGGCTCCATCTAGTGGCCAAACTGCCACACTGCAGCTTGGTGGTTTTCATCAGAAGTTTCTAGTGGCCAAACTGCCACACTGCAGCTTGGTGATGTTCATCAGATACTACGATACCCACAATTCAGTGGGAACACCAGGGTGCATTGCTTCACCGCACAGCCTTTTGGGGGAAGCTTTATAAAGGAAGGGAGGAGCCAGGCTCTCTCTCTTGTCTCCTGACACAACAGCTAGAAGGAAGCAAGTGCTGTGGGCTGATGCTGCGGACTAGGCCTGAAGCCTGAGCCTGAAGTGACGGAGTGGAAGCATTTCATCTGCAGTAAAGGAGCCTTCCCAGAGAACCCATTGATGCTCTGCAGAGACTGGTGTTGCCCACATCTAACCACAAGCGCGGCTGGTGACAGAAATCGGAGGTGGAGAGCTCGGGAAGAAAGAGGCCGTTTGGTGAGCAGGGCACATGCCCAAATCTGTTTCTCGCTTGGAAGAAAGTAACTTTAGCCGGTGCTAACTACACTTCAGATAGTACGCAGTACACTCAGCGGCCTAGTGCACCTTCCAGGAGACTAAGCATTTAAACACAAGTACATAAGGTGTCAGGGGCCTATATATGCACCACTAAGAAGATTAATACGCCCAATTACGCAGTAACATTGCGGGTGATTGTAACCTTTTTTTTCTCACCCCTTTTGACTATATATCCTTACTTTTGGATTACAAATAGCTTGTGCACCAACGATTGCTAGCGAAGATTCCAAACCAAAAGGAAGGAACTGTGTATGGGATTCAAATAGGTTCTGCCTACCTGATACAAGAGACTAGACGTGTGTAAAGTATAGCCTGCATTGGGTAAAAGAAAGCCTATGAGTTATCTTTTAGTTGCATAAGTATACAAAAATAGCTATCTTAATCATATTGTTTATTATTGTGTCAATAACTTTATCTTTCTTAGTTGACTCTTGTGATGTCTTTTGGAGTCAACTTGTACTTTAACTCTCAGTAAAGCTACTTTGGTTAAGCAAAAGTCTGTGTGTTGCACCTTGTGTCACCCAGAGGGACTGCGGCTGGAGAAAGGTAACAAGTTATTATTACTTATTGGGGTGATATATCCTGAACTGTGTTCTCCTGTAGCCATTTGGTATTATAGTCCCATTTCGTGTCAGTTGTGCCTAGGGAGGGTTCGAGCCAATTTCAGGGGTTGGAAGGCAGGACGTAGACCCAATAATCTAATCAGCAGCTCCTGCGGGGGTGGTGCTACACTAGCATTTTGTAATTATAAAAAAACCCAGAGCAATGAAGATAAGGAAATCTACAAGATTAGGCAGAAAGAGGCCAAGCAAGTTATAAGAACTTCTAAAGCGCAGGCAGAAGAAAAACTAGCTCAGTCTATGAAAAAGGGGGATAAGACATTCTTCAGATATATAAATGAAAAAAGGAAATTAAAACAAGGAATAACTAAATTAAAAACAAAGGACGGAAGGTATGTAGAAGAGAATAAAGGGCTAGCCGACTGCCTTAATGAATACTTCTGTTCAGTTTTTACAGAAGAAAAAGAAGGAGAAGGACCTTCACTTGAAAGGATGACTAATGAATCGTTTGATGCATGTGTCTTTACAGAGGAAGACGTTCTAAGATTGCTGTCTAAAGTGAAGACAAATAAGTCACAGGGTCCTGATGAGATACACCCAAAATTATTAAAAGAGCTTAGGGGTGAGCTGGCAAAACCATTAACAGATTTATTTAACTAATCATTAGTAACAGGAGTCGTCCCGGAAGATTGGAAATCTGCAAATGTCGTGCCCATTCACAAGAAAGGTAGTAGGGAGGAATCGAGCAACTATAGACCAGTGAGTCTGACATCAATAGTAGGCAAATTAATGGAAACCCTATTAAAGGATAGGATTGTGGAACATCTTAAATCCCATGGATTGCAAGATGAAAAACAACATGGGTTTACTTCAGGGAGATCATGTCAAACAAATCTTATAGATTTTTTTGACTGGGTGACTAAAATAATAGACGGTGGAGGTGCAGTAGACATTGCATATCTAGATTTTAGTAAGGCTTTTGACACTGTCCCACATAGAAGACTTATCAATAAACTGCAGTCATTGAGCATGGACTCCCATATTGTTGAGTGGATTAGGCAGTGGCTGAGTGAAAGACAACAGAGGGTTTTAGTCAATGGAGAACATTTAGAACAAGGTCATGTTACCAGTGGGGTACCTCAGGGATCTGTACTGGGACCAATTTTGTTTAATATCTTCATAAGTGATATTGCAAAAGGCCTCGATGGTAAGGTTTGTCTTTTTGCTGATGACACAAAGATGTAACAGGGTTGATGTTCCTGGAGGGAAACACCAAATGGAAAAGGATTTAGGAAAACTAGAAGAATGGTCAGAACTCTGGCAACTGAAATTTAATGTGGATAAGTGCAAGATAATGCACCTGGGGCGTAAAAACCCAAGGGCAGAATATAGAATATTTGACACAGTCCTGACCTCAGTATCTGAGGAAAGGGATTTAGGAGTAATTATTTCAGAAGACTTAAAGGTGGGAAGACAATGTAATAGAGCAGCACGAAATGCCAGCAGAATTCTTGGATGTATAGGGAGAGGTATAAGCAGTAGAAAGAGAGAAGTGCTTATGCGGCTGTACAGAACACTGGTGAGACCTCACTTGGAGTATTGTGCGCAGTACTGGAGGCCTGTATCTCCAGAAGGATATAGATACTCTAGAGAGAGTTCAGAGAAGAGCTACTAAACTAGTACATGGATTGCAGGAAAAAACTTACCAGGAAAGGTTAAAGGACCTTAACATGTATAGCTTGGAAGAAAGAAGAGACAGAGGGGATATGATAGAAACTTTTAAATACATAAAGGGAATCAACTCGGTAAAGGAGGAGAGCATATTTAAAAGAAGAAAAACTACCACAAGAGGACACAGTTTTAAATTAGAGGGGCAAAGGTTTAAAAGTAATATGAGGAAGTATTACTTTACTGAGAGAGTAGTGGATGCATGGAATAACCTTCCTGCAGAAGCGGTAGCTGCAAATACAGTGAAGGAGTTTAAGCATGCATGGGATAGGCATAAGGCTAGCCTTCATATAAGATAGGGCCAGGGACTATTCATAGGATTCAGATATATTGGGCAGACTAGATGGGCCAAATGGTTCTTATCTGCCGACACATTCTATGTTTCTATGCTCGGGAATACCGCTAAGAAGGTTAAACTTGTAAACAAAAAGTGCCAGAAAAGGCTTGGACTTCAAGTGGTTAAGATAAACCTTTTTTCATCGTACAAAATGTGAGTGAACTTTTTACTGTTTTTAATATTAAACACTAACTTACTACACTAAGAAGTGCCCTCTGGTGTCCATTTTATTTAGGTGACAGGACGACGTTCTTTAGGTAACATGTACCATGTTGAGTTAGGATAAACTGTTTGATGGGTTGTATTTTGGGGGTTTTTGTTTCTTTTGAGGTTTTTTTTTTTTTTATTCTTGTTTTAGCTTTTGAGGTTTGGGGTTCTCAACCCATAGGATTCACTTGTTACTGACAGTCTGTTCTTAAAAATGCCTTTTGTTTGCAAGAACAGTGTTTCACATTTTTTTTAAATAACATGACCCCCACCCTCTAAAGATAGAATAGTAAAACAAAAAAGAAATAGATAGGCATACACCGGTTAACTGTATTATCTCTGATAAAAAAAACTGTCCGGCTGCTGGCCAATTTTACACTGCTTTATGTGTGTAGTATAACAACAGCCTGTGTTCTTTGTCTCTAGTCAGTTTGAGCCTAGACTTGCTATTTATAATTGCCTTGCTGCTGGCCAATTTTACACTGTTGTGTCATCTGCAAATTCTGCAATCTCTTATCTCCTATGATAAAACACCTGCCGGTACTATTTTCATCTGGTACATATAAGACAATTCTCCCTCATTAAATATGTTTGCTTGCTGGCAAATTGTACACTCCTTTATCATCTGCAGCCTCCTACTTCTTAAAGAGGAGTTCCAGCTCTGGAAAACAAAATTAAAAGTCAGCAGCTTGAAAGAGGTTGAAGGATTGTAAGAGGTGCATGAAAGTCAGCCAGCCCCCAGTCTGATGTACTCACCCTCCAGTCTGTCACCAACCAATAAAACCTGTCTCTTGGTACAAAGAACAGGGGTTTAGTTGACACACATTTGCAAACGCATGTGAAAGCTGCAGAGCCACTTCACGGCACCCTGTTTAAATCTGCAGTCCTACACTCTTAATTTAGTGTCCTCACACTGGAGGCACATGGCCGCTAATGGGTGGATGGGGGAACAGGTGAGAGGGAGACAGCCCAACCTCCCCCAACCTCTCCCTCTCACCTGTTCCCCCATCCACCCATTAGCGGCCATGTGCCTCCAGTGTGAGGACACTAAATTAAGAGTGTAGGACTGCAGATTTAAACAGGGTGCCGTGAAGTGGCTCTGCAGCTTTCACATGCGTTTGCAAATGTGTGTCAACTAAACCCCTGTTCTTTGTACCAAGAGACAGGTTTTATTTGGTTGGTGACAGACTGGAGGGTGAGTACATCAGACTGGGGGCTGGCTGACTTTCATGCACCTCTTACAATCTTTCAACCTCCTTTCTTTCTTTCTTGTTATAGGGATGGAGACGCCGGGCAACACCAGCTTGGGTCTCATTTAAAGTCCCACCTAGTCCAATATGTTTAAGCAACCAGGGATGGAGACGCCTTGCTTACAGCTTGGTGCCTCATTTAAAGTCCCACCGTGCGATTTTCGTGCGTTTTTGGTGGATGCAGTTTTGATTTGACCTTAGTGTTTTCCGTAGACAGGGATGGAGACTAGGGTTGAGCGGACACCTAGATGTCCGTGTTCGACGGGTTCGGCCGAACTTTAAAAAAAAGTCCGGGTCCGTGTCCCGGACTTTTACCGAACTTTTCCCGGACACCGAACCCCATTGAAGTCAATGGGGACCCGAACTTTAAGGCACTAAAATGGCTCTAAAACACCAAAGGAAAGGGCTAGAGTGCTGCAAATGGCAGCAAAACGTAATTAAGAGCATGGCAAGTGCTCTGCAAACAAATGTGGATAGGGAAATAACTTAAAACAACAAAAAAAAACAGAAAAATAAAACAATGTTCTTCTTCATCTCTGAAGGACGAGGCCCATATGGAGTAGGAGGGAGGTTGAGGTGGTGGTGGATGTGGCGGTGACATAGGCGTGCGCACAGGGTGTGCTGGGTGTGCCTGGGCACACCCTAATCACCTAGGGCACATAGCATTGCCAGTGAGGAGATGGGAAAGATCTCCCTGGGACCTGCTCTGCTCTATTTCTCCTTGCCTACAGGTACATGGCCCCGATACATTACTCTCCCTGCTGGCAAACACATGCATGTGTATTTCAACTTTGGGGTGCACACCTTAATGCAATAGGCTGCGCACACCTATGGGCGGTGTAGGTGGAAGCGGCGGTGGAGGAGGACCAGGGCCGGATTAACAGCATCATGGGCTTGGTGCTGAGGATTTTGAAGGGCCTTAAGGGCCGTGCCTTGCCATGCACCCAGAGGAGGAAGGGTGCAGCCATGCATGCCTAATTCAACATGGGATGCTGTCTCTGAAGCCCATAAACACATCCATGCATCGCCAACTGTCCCTCCTTGTCCGGCCTTCACGCTGTGTGGGGAGGTTCTGAGGGTGCTGCCTGGGGAAGCGAGCATAGAAGCCAGACTTCTGTGTTTACAAGTGACAGAAGAGCGGTAACAGTGAATATGGCCAACCCGGGGCCTATATAAAAGGTAGGGGCCTGGAGCTGCAGCTCCAATAGCCCCTACATTAATCTGGCCCTGAGGAGGAGGACGAGGTAGCCAACACTGCTTCTTTTCAAAAATTTTAAATGAGGGTACACCCCAAAAGAGTGAGAAAGAGCAAAAATGGAACAATGGGTGGGTAAGGTCGGTATCCATTGCTATTCTGCATAAGGTACGGAAAAGTCCCGTGGGATCCATGCCTGGTTCATTTTAATGAACGTGAGCTTGTCCACATTGTCTCTGGACAGGCGGCTGCGCTTGTCTGTTATAACGCCCCCAGCCGTGCTAAATACCCGTTCAGATAATACACTGGCTGCAGGGCACGCCAGCACCTCCAAGGCGTAAAGGGCAAGCTCAGGCCATGTGCCCAATTTGGAGACCCAGAAGTTGAAGGGGGCAGACCCGTCATTCACTACATGTAGGCGTGTGCACACATACTGCTCCACCATGTTGGTAAAATGCTGCCTCCTGCTAAGACGTTCCATCTGAGCTGCTGGTGCTGCTGTTTGTTGTGGCGTGCTGACAAAGCTTTTCCACATTTCGGCCATGCTAACCCTGCCTTCTGAGGTGCTGGCGGTGCCCTGGTTGCGTTGGCGACCTCCTCCTCCTCCTCCTCTGCCTTGTGCTTCCACTGTGGCCCCGCTGTCAGATGGGAATGCCAGCAGCATGGCGTCTACCAGCGTGCGCTTGTACTCGCGCATCTTGCGATCGCGCTCCAGTGAGTGAATTAAGGACGGTACGTTGTCCTTGTAACGGGGATCCAGCAGCGTGGCCACCCAGTAATCAGCACAAGTTAGAATGTGGGCAACTCGGCGGTCGTTGTGGAGACACTGCAGCATGTAATCGCTCATGTGTGCCAGGCTGCCCAGAGGCAACGAAAGGCTGTCCTCTGTGGGAGGTGTATCGTCCGTGTCCTCTGTATCCCCCCAGCCACGCACCAGTGATGGCCATGAGCTGGCCTGGGTGCCACCCTGCTGTGAACATGGTTCCATCTCCTCCTCCAGCTCCTCCTCCTCCTCATCCTCCTCATCCTCCAGAACTGTGCCCCTGCTGGACAATTGCGTCCCTGGCGTTTGCGTGTGCAGGAACCCACCCTCGGAGCCCCTTGCGAATGACTGCCCTGAAAGCCTTGGAAATGTTACCTCTTCATCCTCCTCCTCCTCCTCATCCTGTGCCACATCCTCTTCCATCATCGCCCGAATTGTTTTTTCAAGGAGGCATAGAAGTGGGATAGTTAAGCTGAGAACGGCGTCATTGCCACTGGCCATGTTGGTGGAGTACTCAAAACAGCGCAACAAGGCACACAGGTCTCGCATGGAGGCCCAGTTAAATTAAATAGCGGAATAGAAAATATGATCCAAAAAAAGTGTATGTATATCACACGTACACAACCACACTGGGCCCCAATTACTATTGTTTGTACCCCTAAAAGGCTAGATGAGGAGTAGGGGGAGTATGGAACAGGCAGCACCCTCAAACCTTCAGAAGTATGAGATGAACCCCAACAACTTGGAAAGGTGGATCTCTCTCACACGTACCAACACAGACTATCCCCCAATTTAACTGATCCCCAAAGGTTTTTGATTAAATAGCGGAATAGAAAATATGATCCAAAAAAAGTGTATGTATATCACACGTACACAACCACACTAGGCCCCAATTACTATTGTTTGTACCCCTAAAAGGCTAGATGAGGAGTAGGGGGGGTATGGAACAGGCAGCACCCTCAAACCTTCAGAAGTATGAGATGAACCCCAACAACTTGGAAAGGTGGATCTCTCTCACACGTACCAACACAGACTATCCCCCAATTTAACTGATCCCCAAAGGTTTTTGATTAAATAGCGGAATAGAAAATATGATCCAAAAAAAGTGTATGTATATCACACGTACACAACCACACTGGGCCCCAATTACTATTGTTTGTACCCCTAAAAGGCTAGATGAGGAGTAGGGGGAGTATGGAACAGGCAGCACCCTCAAACCTTCAGAAGTATGAGATGAACCCCAACAACTTGGAAAGGTGGATCTCTCTCACACGTACCAACACAGACTATCCCCCAATTTAACTGATCCCCAAAGGTTTTTGATTAAATAGCGGAATAGAAAATATGATCCAAAAAAAGTGTATGTATATCACACGTACACAACCACACTAGGCCCCAATTACTATTGTTTGTACCCCTAAAAGGCTAGATGAGGAGTAGGGGGGGTATGGAACAGGCAGCACCCTCAAACCTTCAGAAGTATGAGATGAACCCCAACAACTTGGAAAGGTGGATCTCTCTCACACGTACCAACACAGACTATCCCCCAATTTAACTGATCCCCAAAGGTTTTTGATTAAATAGCGGAATAGAAAATATGATCCAAAAAAAGTGTATGTATATCACACGTACACAACCACACTGGGCCCCAATTACTATTGTTTGTACCCCTAAAAGGCTAGATGAGGAGTAGGGGGAGTATGGAACAGGCAGCACCCTCAAACCTTCAGAAGTATGAGATGAACCCCAACAACTTGGAAAGGTGGATCTCTCTCACACGTACCAACACAGACTATCCCCCAATTTAACTGATCCCCAAAGGTTTTTGATTAAATAGCGGAATAGAAAATATGATCCAAAAAAAGTGTATGTATATCACACGTACACAACCACACTAGGCCCCAATTACTATTGTTTGTACCCCTAAAAGGCTAGATGAGGAGTAGGGGGGGTATGGAACAGGCAGCACCCTCAAACCTTCAGAAGTATGAGATGAACCCCAACAACTTGGAAAGGTGGATCTCTCTCACACGTACCAACACAGACTATCCCCCAATTTAACTGATCCCCAAAGGTTTTTGATTAAATAGCGGAATAGAAAATATGATCCAAAAAAAGTGTATGTATATCACACGTACACAACCACACTGGGCCCCAATTACTATTGTTTGTACCCCTAAAAGGCTAGATGAGGAGTAGGGGGAGTATGGAACAGGCAGCACCCTCAAACCTTCAGAAGTATGAGATGAACCCCAACAACTTGGAAAGGTGGATCTCTCTCACACGTACCAACACAGACTATCCCCCAATTTAACTGATCCCCAAAGGTTTTTGATTAAATAGCGGAATAGAAAATATGATCCAAAAAAAGTGTATGTATATCACACGTACACAACCACACTAGGCCCCAATTACTATTGTTTGTACCCCTAAAAGGCTAGATGAGGAGTAGGGGGGGTATGGAACAGGCAGCACCCTCAAACCTTCAGAAGTATGAGATGAACCCCAACAACTTGGAAAGGTGGATCTCTCTCACACGTACCAACACAGACTATCCCCCAATTTAACTGATCCCCAAAGGTTTTTGATTAAATAGCGGAATAGAAAATATGATCCAAAAAAAGTGTATGTATATCACACGTACACAACCACACTAGGCCCCAATTACTATTGTTTGTACCCCTAAAAGGCTAGATGAGGAGTAGGGGGGGTATGGAACAGGCAGCACCCTCAAACCTTCAGAAGTATGAGATGAACCCCAACAACTTGGAAAGGTGGATCTCTCTCACACGTACCAACACAGACTATCCCCCAATTTAACTGATCCCCAAAGGTTTTTGATTAAATAGCGGAATAGAAAATATGATCCAAAAAAAGTGTATGTATATCACACGTACACAACCACACTAGGCCCCAATTACTATTGTTTGTACCCCTAAAAGGCTAGATGAGGAGTAGGGGGGGTATGGAACAGGCAGCACCCTCAAACCTTCAGAAGTATGAGATGAACCCCAACAACTTGGAAAGGTGGATCTCTCTCACACGTACCAACACAGACTATCCCCCAATTTAACTGATCCCCAAAGGTTTTTGATTAAATAGCGGAATAGAAAATATGATCCAAAAAAAGTGTATGTATATCACACGTACACAACCACACTAGGCCCCAATTACTATTGTTTGTACCCCTAAAAGGCTAGGAGTAGGGGGAGTATGGAACAGGCAGCACCCTCAAACCTTCAGAAGTATGAGATGAACCCCAACAACTTGGAAAGGTGGATCTCTCTCACACGTACCAACACAGACTATCCCCCAATTTAACTGATCCCCAAAGGTTTTTGATTAAATAGCGGAATAGAAAATATGATCCAAAAAAAGTGTATGTATATCACACGTACACAACCACACTGGGCCCCAATTACTATTGTTTGTACCCCTAAAAGGCTAGATGAGGAGTAGGGGGAGTATGGAACAGGCAGCACCCTCAAACCTTCAGAAGTATGAGATGAACCCCAACAACTTGGAAAGGTGGATCTCTCTCACACGTACCAACACAGACTATCCCCCAATTTAACTGATCCCCAAAGGTTTTTGATTAAATAGCGGAATAGAAAATATGATCCAAAAAAAGTGTATGTATATCACACGTACACAACCACACTAGGCCCCAATTACTATTGTTTGTACCCCTAAAAGGCTAGATGAGGAGTAGGGGGAGTATGGAACAGGCAGCACCCTCAAATCTTCAGAAGTATGAGATTGTGTTCACTGTACCCCACAAAGATTGAGTTCACTGCACCCCACAATGATTGTGTTCACTGCACCCCACAAAGATTGTGTTCACTGCACCTCACAAAGATTGTGTTCACTGTACCCCCCAAAGATTGTGTTCACTGCACCCCACAAAGATTCTGTTCACTGTACCCCACAAAGATTGTGTTCACTGCACCCTAAAAGGATGTTGTTCACTGCACCCCACAAAGATTGTGTTCACTGCACCCTAAAAGGATGTTGTTCACTGCACCCCAAAAAGATTGTGTTCACTGTACCCCCCCAAAGATTGTGTTCACTGCACCCCACAAAGATTGTGTTCACTGCACCCCAAAAAGATTGTGTTCACTGTACCCCCCAAAGATTGTGTTCACTGCACCCCAAAAAGATTGTGTTCACTGTACCCCCCAAAGATTGTGTTCACTGCACCCCACAAAGATTCTGTTCACTGTACCCCACAAAGATTGTGTTCACTGCACCCCAAAAAGATTGTGTTCACTGTACCCCCCCAAAGATTGTGTTCACTGCACCCCACAAAGATTCTGTTCACTGCACCCCACAAAGGATTTTGTTCACTGCACCCCAAAAAGATTGTGTTCACTGCACCCCAAAAAGGATTTTGATCACTGCACCCCAAAAAGGATGTTGTTCACTGCACCCCAAAAATGATTTTGTTCACTCCACCCCAAAAAGATTGTGTTCACTGCACCCCACAAAGATTGTGTTCACTGCACCCCAAAAAGATTGTGTTCACTGTACCCCCCAAAGATTGTGTTCACTGCACCCCACAAAGATTCTGTTCACTGTACCCCACAAAGATTGTGTTCACTGCACCCCAAAAAGATTGTGTTCACTGCACCCCAAAAAGGATGTTGTTCACTGCACCCCAAAAAGGATGTTGTTCACTCCACCCCAAAAAGATTGTGTTCACTGCACCCCACAAAGATTGTGTTCACTGCACCCCAAAAAGATTGTGTTCACTGCACCCCAAAAATGATTTTGTTCACTGCACCCCAAAAAGGATTTTGTTCACTGCACCCCAAAAAGGATGTTGTTCACTCCACCCCAAAAAGATTGTGTTCACTGCACCCCAAAAAGATTGTGTTCACTGCACCCCACAAAGGATTTTGTTCACTGCACCCCAAAAAGATTGTGTTCACTGCACCCCAAAAAGGATGTTGTTCACTGCACCCCAAAAAGGATTTTGTTCACTGCACCCCAAAAAGATTGTGTTCACTGCACCCCACAAAGGATTTTGTTCACTGCACCCCACAAAGATTGTGTTCACTGCACACCAAAAAGGATTGTGTTCACTGCACCCCAAAAAGATTTTGTTCACTGCACCCCAAAAAGATTGTGTTCACTGCAGCCCAAAAAGATTGTGTTCACTGCAGCCCAAAAAGATTGTGTTCACTGCAGCCCAAAAAGATTGTGTTCACTGCAGCCCAAAAAGATTGTGTTCACTGCAGCTCACACACAGAAAAATGGATGTGGATCACTGACACCTGCCTATCTCCAATCCCACACCACACAACAATATCGATTGTAGTTTGTAGAACACAGTTTCCCTAAAATTCAGCAGACTCTGTCCCTAACAGGATTGAGAAGAGATCGTAGATCAGGATTGAGTGCAGATTCACCCCACCCCCCACACAGCAATATCGATTGTAGTTTGTAGAAGACACTGACCCTATAATTCAGCAGACTCTATCCCTAAAATGCCTACAACTCGCCCTGCCTAAACACTCCGACCTGTCCCTCAATTCTATCCGGACACAAATGTTTTTTTCCTGCCTATCTTTCCCTAATCAGCAGCCAGCACATTGATGTGTGCTCTGTCCCTTAGCTAAGCAGCAGAATGACGCTGCTGCGGCGGCTGCCTCGAACTTATAAAGACTTGGTCACATGCTTCAGACGGCCAATCACAGCTACTAAGACATTTGCAGGCATGGCTGGGATGGCTTAAGGCACACCAGTTAAACGATTGTTGATTGGCTGTTGAAAGCCCGCCATGAAAAGAGCGCCAAAGCATGCAAAACCCGGAAATAAAACGACCGAACACGGATTTTTACCCGAACATACAGTAAAGTGTCCGTGTCCGTGTTCGGGTAAAAAAAATCCAATTATTCGGTACGAACACGAATAATACAGTCCGTGTTCGCTCAACACTAATGGAGACCAATAGCATGACCTGCTTGTCTCACATAAAGTCCCAAAAAGGAAATTAGGGATTTCAAAGGCAGTGTGCTTTACAGGCCATGCCCCATACATAAAATCCCTTCCTATCTATATACTGCATCTACCAAGGGGATGGAGGTGTAATGCTTTTCAGCTGGTCTTTTCCAGTTTGCACCATGGTTATAACCTAATTATTTGAGTCTTTGAGACAACAGCCAGTTGTGGATGAGGATGGGTTGGGGGAGGTTGGGCTGTCTCCCTCTCACCTGTTCCCCCATCCACCCATTAGCGGCCATGTGCCTCCAGTGTGAGGACACTAAATTAAGAGTGTAGGACTGCAGATTTAAACAGGGTGCCGTGAAGTGGCTCTGCAGCTTTTACATGCATTTGCAAATGTGTGTCAACTAAACCCCTGTTCTTTGTACCAAGAGACAGGTTTTATTTGGTTGGTGACAGACTGGAGGGTAAGTACATCAGACTGGGGGCTGGCTGACTTTCATGCACCTCTTACAATCCTTCAACCTCTTTTTTTCTTGTTATAGGGATGGAGACGCCGGGCAACACCAGCTTGGGTCTCATTTAAAGTCCCACCTAGTCCAATATGTTTAAAAGTCAGCAGCTACAACTACTGTAGCTGTTAACTTTTAAAGAGGAAGTAAACACAGTGTGCTTTTTTTTTGCTTTGTTTTTTCCCCTGAAAAGTAAAAGGATACCGTGCTAGTATGCATCTCATACTAGCACATTATGTGACACCTCCAAACGAAGCCCTTGTCATCCCTGCTTGAGGCGACATCCATTTTCAGTCGTCTTCCTTCCTGGTCTGCGGACTCCGGCTATGCTACTGGCCTGGGAGCCACGTGACATCATTCCCGCGCATCCGCGCGGGAACCACCGGTCACGGCACAGCGCTCTGAAGAAACAGCACAGGTGACCTTTCCTTCAGAGCGCATGCGCTGATGACATCATCTGCACACTATATAGTAAATATCTCCTAAACAGTGCAAGTTTAGGAGATATTTACAGTACCTATAGGTAAGCCTTATTAAAGGGTTACCTATAGGTACAACTTACAGAGGGGGGGTTTACAAGCCCGCGATGTCAGCACCCCAGCTGCTTTTCGGATCGGCTGCGGGATGCTGCCGCTGCCATTCACTGTGAGTGAAGCTGGCAATGAAACCTTTTGGCTTCACAGCCTGCTCCCTACTGCGCATGCACGAAGCACGCTGCGCATCCTGATTGGCCCGGCGGTGGGGGAAGGGGAAACTGATCGGAATTTCCGAGGGACGGCGCCGCAGCACTGTCTCCCGGAAGTGGGGAAGGGTGCCTGTCAAAAACAGGTACCTGTTCCACCCTCCACCCTGAAAGGTGCCAAATGTGGCACCGGCGGGGGGAGGAAGCAAATGAGCGGAAGTTCCACTTTTGCGTGCAACTCTGCTTTAATGAGATTTTGATAAAAATTGGTGAGAGGCTGGACAGTTTTTCACCAGTGAGAACAAGGACAACCATGACAAACTCTTTTGGCTCGGCCCGAGTCCCGCCTCCTGCTCGGCTCTTGAAGTGAAGTGGTGGTGACGAGAGAGGAGAGACACCTGCCTGCGGAGTGATCTCTCTGGGCCCTGGCTGGGGGAGGGACTGTGAGTTACTAGAGTCTAGACTACTAGACTGTCTCTGGGCACTGTGCAGCGCGGCCATCCAGCGCGAGAGAACTGGATGGAGGTAAGAATATATTCTTCTTTCAGCAGGGGGGACTGGACTGGGGACTGTGGAGAGAGAGAGCCTGGAGGACTCGAGACAGCCTAAGGGAGGAGAAGTAAGAACTGTCTTGAAGTCAAGTCACTCACTAAGGGGATCGGATCTATTCAATGGGGGGAGGGACCTGCCCTGGCCTGCCCTACTCTAAGGGGGATCTATAATGGGAGGGGGACCCTGGCCTGTCCTAAGGGGGCTCTATAATGGGAGGGGGACCCTGGCCCGCTCTAAGGGTAATCTATAATGGGAGGGGGACACTAGCCTGCTCTAAGGGGGATCTATAATGGGAGGGGAACCCTGGCCTGCTCTAAGTGGGATCTATAATGGGAGGGGGGCCCTGGTCTGCTCTTAAGGGGATCTATAATGGGAGGGGGACCCTGGCCTGCTCTAAGGGTGATCTATAATGGGAGGGGGACCCTGGCCTACTCTAAGGGGAATCTGTAATGGGAGGGGGACCCTGGCCTGCTCTAAGGGGATCTATAATGGGAGGGGGACCCTGGCCTGCTCTAAGGGGGATCTATAATGGGAGGGGGACCCTGGCCTACTCTAAGGGGAATCTGTAATGGGAGGGGGACCCTGGCCTGCTCTAAGGGGATCTAAAATGGGAGGGGGACCCTGGCCTGCTCTAAGGGGGATCTAAAATGGGAGGGGGGCCTTGGCCTTTTGACTACTTTCTTTAATAACTACATAACACAATGCTTGTACTTTTACTTTCAGTACTTGAGTAGTAAATTTGAAAATAAACTACTTGCAATACTTAAGTACAAAAAATGTTGAATACTTTAGTGCTTCTACTCCAGTTTCTCAGTTCTGTTGCCTTATTTCGAGTGGAAAATTGAATGCCTTTCTAATACTGTTGATCCAGAAAAAGGCAACACAGAAGCTCAGTGGGTCAGATGTCAACTTTATTTCCTTCAATATCAATGGGAGTCTGATTAATTCCTGGAATGAACATTCCACTAATTGGTTGCACTAATTATTGCTGGTCATTTGCAGATTTTAGCTTATTGAAGAAAGATTAGTTACCAAAAAAAGGCAATGAGGACTATAGTTTTCTTCTACAATGTTAATGGATTAAATGACAGGTTAACATACAAATAAATCTTAAAGTAAAACTGAAGGCAAAAGTTATTTTTTGCTTTGTTTTTTTTTTTAAGTTTAGTTTTTGATAGAGTGAAGAAGGAATAGAACACAGGAATATTTCCTCTCGTTTCCTGCTTTGGCTATGGGACAGAAAGTGAAGGGAAATCTCCCCAATGGGACACGTATGGAAAAAAAACAAGTTAGGATGAGTTGTTGGGACTGAAAGAAGAGGAAGTTTCAGCTTCAAATGGAGGACTCAACTTTGGAGCAGTGTTCCCACCCTCCTGCCATTTTAGATTATTTTTGGGATAATATTTGTTGTAGAATCTGGAGTTAACATTCAGCTGAGACTGAAAACCTGTCTTAGGTATGGCGTCGCTGTGAGTCATGTAAAGATCTGTTTGGTGTCTGCAGTTGTGATGGTGTGTGGCTGGAGCTTAGTATGCAGATTCTTCAAAGACCTTGATCCCAATTCCAGTTATTTATGTTTTTTTTAATTATAAATGTGCTTTACAAGGATATTATTTGGCTTTATATTTAATAAATGATGGATGTGGCCATCAAATCCAGGCTTGGTGTGGTGTTTGTTAATTTAGCGGGTAAAGGTGAGGAAGGATTTTAATTGGCCCAGGGGACCCCAGTACATATAAAATTGACAAGTCATCAAACACTTAAAGCACACCTAACAGATATATTTTAGTAAGTGCATGGACACTGGGTAATGTGTAGAGGTAACACTAAGGCTCTGTTCACATCTAGGCATCGCGGATCGCTGACAGAATCACTGCAAAACGCGGGAAACTCGTGTGATCCCATCACTACTAATGGCACCCAGATCACGGTGTGCTTTTGCTGCAATTGTCGCCTAACAAATTGCGCTAAAATCACGCAAACCATTGGGTGGGAGCCCCAACATGGCCATTCCGAGTCCACTGATTGGAAAGCATGGTGCCCTTTATGGTATCCCCCATGATTCAAAGTAATATTTACAATCTAGACATATTTAACAATCAATGTTTTATTTTGTAGATTTGTCTCATGTGCATCCACTCCTGAAGAAGTGAGCAGACAAGCTCATCAAACACGTCAAGTTTTTAAGATGCCTTACTATAACTATGTGCTGATGTCTGCCAATTTTAAGTATATATTGCACATTGTGCCCATTACCAATCGGCTTGACCTGTCCGTATCTGTATACTCATTCGATGTACCTGTATGTGTACTGTACTTTCCTCCAATAAATTTAGTATTATGTTTGCCTTTCTAGTCAGTGGCTATGTTTGGTACACCTCATTTAAAGTCCCAGGACGAATTTTGTCTTTTTGTACATACCTATAAATACTAGTATCCAGTCAAATTATGTAGATTTAGGAAAGAATTCAGGCCTTTCTTAAAACAATCTATTGAACTGGACCAGTCTATTCCACATTTTCACTGCTCCTCTTTTCAAGAGAGAATTAATTCAACTCCTCTATTCTTCCCTCATAGCTGGGCTCCTCCATGTTTCTTATCATTTTGGTTGCCCTTCTCTGCACTTTCTCCAGTTCCCCAATATCCTTTTTGAGAACTGGTGCCCAAAACTGAACTGCATATTCCAGATAAGGTTTTACTAATGATTTATACCGTGGTAAAATGATATCTCTCTCTCTCTCCTGTCCAAACCTGTTTTAATACAAGAAAGTATTTTGCTTGCTTTGGAAACCGCAGCTTGGCATTGCTTGCTATTATTAAGCTTGGAAAGTTGCAAAGATTTTCCCTTGGGACTTTGAATGAGATGCAACACGCCCAATGATACAATGTAAAAAGCAAGTTTATTGGAACATACAATGTCAGCAAGTAAACACAGACAGGTACCATATTATTAAACAGATTTGCGACGTTATACATAGTATAGTTATATTCATAGTCAAGTTCAATATTCCATAGAGCAATCCATGGTAGGTATGAAAATGCATCCTGGTAACCCGACGCGTTTCATGGACAGCCATTCACTTCCTCAGGGGTTGATGCGATAAATGGTTTCTAGGAAATAGACAGTTTGTAGCATGTAATAAAGATAGTAGATAATGTTATGCTGATGCAAGACACTAAGGGGCCACCAAGGGGCCCATACAAATCTGTTAAAAGAAATTGCAGGCTTATGATCCATTGGCTGCCACTGGTAATGTCTATCCCGGGAGCTGTGGGCCTGGGATCTACGAGGACCCAGCAGGACAAACAGGGCCAAACACAAGTACAGACCAACATAGTGTGGCATCCACGGTGATGGGTAGAGGAGACATATCTATGTATCAGACTCAGATCTAAAGTGTATATGAATAGTAATAACAGCAATCAGTACAATGAGTATAATAGTATGCAGTAAGTAGGGGCTATTATTAAGATTATGATCGACCAGAACCCCCAGATCCTTCTCCACCATGGACTCCATCAGTTGTACTCCCCCTAGTATGTATGATACATGCATATTCTTAGCCCCCAAGTGCATAACTTTACATTTATCAACATTAAACCTCATTTGCCACATTACATATTATTCCACTGCATAGCTTGGTGTCATCTGCAACAACTGAAATGGTTCTTTTGATCCCAGACCCTATATCATATATAAATACTGTATATATAAAAAGCAAGGATCCCAAGACCTTGCTTGGGGTACACCACTGATAACCTTAGACCATTCAGAGTAAGAATCATTAAACACTACTCTCTGAATTCTGTCTTTTATCCAGTTTTCTATCCATTTACAAACTGATCTTTCCAAGCCTGTAGACTTTACCATACACATTAGTCGTGTGTGGGGAGCTGTGTCAAACGCTTTTGCAAAATCCAAGTATACTACGTCCACAGGCACTTCTTTGTCTATGGTTTTATTTACCTCCTCATAAAAAGAAATCAGATTTGTCTGACAACTTCTGTCTTTCATGAATCCATGCTGTCTGTAGGATCCATGGGTGGAAGCCATCTGGTTCAGGTGCTTAATCCACTTTTACTTTGTCTAAATAGTCCAGGACCAATAACATTTAAATCATTGCGAATCATTTGTGCCTGTGTCAATACCATCCCCATTATGGACATGAGCTTCCCCATGCTCCTTTGTATACACAGAGCTGAAGAAGGTATTTAATAAATGTGCCTTCTCTTTGTCCCCAGTCACCCATTACAGATTATTTTGTAAAGGGCCTACATGCTCAGACCTGACCTTTTTACTATTACTGGTCTGGAATTGTAAGGGCTCATTCACACTAGCAGTTAGGGGGTGGTAAAAACTTGTGGTTGAGCTATGCTTTTACAATTCCCCCAACTGCTGCCTCCTTACCTGCAGAGGTAGTGCCCAGGAGTGTGTATTTATAAAAATAAAAAACGACGCTAAAAATTATTATACACACACCTCTGAATATTTTGACCTAAAATGCAGCAATCTCCACTGTGCGATATCATCACAAACCAACACATGTATATAAAACAGAGTCGCACTAATAAATGATGTTACAATTATCTAGTAAAGAAAAAATTAGGCTGTAGACAGTCCCATATAAATAGTCCCAATTGATAGGATCTCAATTCTCTAGGTCATAAGCGATTAGTTATCCAGAGTGACTTCTATCACCAACCGCCACCACAATAGAGGGCCAACGCAAGCACCGCAAACATAGAAATATTGTAAATGCCTGCTTACAAGCGGTACTGGACCTCCTATCATTGGAGGCAAGCAGCACATATGGCTGATTACCCCGCCAGGGCATTGAAGTAATATCCCTATGGATGTTCCGACTGTCACTTGAGATTAGTCTTACAAAAAACCACTCGTGTGAAAAAGGCTCAAAGACAAATGGGTGATCCACATAGTGTAAATCAAATTATCATTTATTGAAGGTATTAAAAACCACACTTACATTCAAACAAATCTTCACATGCATTAAAATGTCTCCCGCCGGCCGGCTTGCATCCAAACACAACCCCCCCCCCATTCCCGAGACTCGTAGATCGTGATGACTTCAGCGAGTCATCCGCCCTGTGCGTTTCGTCATGGGGACGTCATCCTGAGGCACCAGGAGTTTGTATACATGCTGTGGCCACGATACTTTTCTTTGCGGCCGTGGCAGGTATTATACCCTCTATCGCTTTCAGTGGGCGTAAGACATCCTTGCTGCCTGTCAAATGCTTTCTGAAGAGTCATCCAACAGCTTCATACAACAAAGCAGCAAGTTGTGATGACGTCATTCCTTCTTGCCTTCCTCAATAATATCTGGCTGGTCTATTAAAGTGTACCTAACCTTACAGTTTATGTGCAATTTAATGAAGTTCCACTTTAATGTATTTTAGCGTGTAGGTAATGATAAGGATAAACACAATAAATCCAAAGCCACTATAAGACAAAGACACACAACATGCCTTGGGTTGGAATTTTGCAGATATTTTGATGTTTTGTGCTCCTGACTGGGAAAATAAGATTAACAACTTCCATTTGTTAGAATTCAAGTGGGTTATTTGTCATTACAAGTCTCTACTTCTAGACTTGTACAATGACAAAGCACCATATTTATCAAAAAGCAAATCATTTATAAACGCTAGTAAACCGAGGCCACACTGCAGAAAGCTGCTGAAGAAGTAAGCTGTGAGGTCAACTGATGCTTTATATGCTAAAAATTAAAAATGTTCATTTTTGAATGTTGTTTTATCTTGTAACAGAAACATAATTATTAGATAAATCTAGTTTTGTTGTAATGAAAAGCTGAAGGGAATGCCCCTTAACAGTAATTCTACAGAGTTTTACCTAAGCTGATCATTCACAGCTCAAATTTCTGCCGATTCCTGCTGAATCGGCTGAAATTCAAGCTGAGGGTGGCGCTGTCAGAAATGTCAATGTCACGATCTTCGCAGGAGAGAGAAAAGGATGACATCATCAGAGAGGGATGGTAAAGAAATGGTGGTCTACATGTGCCATCCCCGAGCTAGATCAGCGATTCCCTGCACTGGAACCAGCAGCAGTGGAACTTAGGTGTGTATACCTGCCATCACCTGGTAAGGATGGGGGAATATGAGGATGGGATAGAGGGGGTAGGAGAGCAGTAGGGTGAAAAGATTTTTGCCCACAGAGTGCGGCTTTAAGATTAATAATCGATAACTAGTGACTGGCTGTAACGAGATCCTTATTTCAAGCAAGGACATTGATTTTACAGCTAGAAATTTTAGTAAATCCTCCTTCAGTGAAGGAATAGGAAAAGAGATGAACGCAATATATATATTTTAACATACTGTACACTATATTGTCAAAAGTACTGAGACGCCTGCCTTTACACACACATGATCTTTAATGGCATCCCAGTCTTAGTCTGTAGGGTTCAATATTGATTTGGCCCACCCTTTTGCAGCATGCTGATAGGAAGAAAAGCAGAGTGACAGAGAGATGAACTTATCACTGTGTATATATATACACACTGCACAAAATTATAAAAACGCAACACTTTTGTTTTTGCCCCCATTTTTCATGAGCTGAAATCAAAGGTCTAAGACTTCTTCTGTGTACACAAAAGGCCTATTTCTCTCAAATATTGTTCACAAATCTGTCTAAATCTGTGTTAGTGAGCACTTCTCCTTTGCCAAGATAATCCATCAACCTCACAGGTGTGGCATATCAAGATGCTGATTAGTCATCATTATTATTGCACAGTTGTGCCTTAGACTGGCCGCCATAAAGGCCACTCTAAAATGTGCAGTTTTACTGTACTGGGGGGTACGGGGGGGGGGGGTCCGAAAACCAGTCAGTATCTGGTGTGATCACCATTTGCCCCACGCAGTGCAACACATCTCCTTCGCATAGAGTTGATCAGGTTGTTGATTGTGGCCTGTGGAATGTTGGTCCAGGAATTGTGTAAAGATCCTTGCAACATAGAGCCATGCATTATCATGTTGCAACATAAGGTAATAACTGTGGATGAATGGCATAACAATGAGCCTAAGTGTCTCGTCACTGTATCTCTGTGCATTCAAAATGCCATCAATAAAATGCACCTGTGTTCGTTTTCCATAACATACGCCTGCTCATATCATAACCCCACCACCACCATGGGCCACTCGATCCACAACGTAGCAAACCACTCACCCACACGATGCCATACATGCTGTCTACCATCTGCCCTGTACAGTGAAAACCAGGATTCATCGGTGAAGAGAACACCTCTCCAAAGTGCCAGAGGCCATCGAATGTGAGCATTTGCCCACTCAAGTTGGTTAAGACGACGAACTGCAGTCAGTTCGAGACCCCAATGAGGATGACAAGCATGCAGATGAGCTTCCCTGAGACAGTTTCTGACAGTTTGTGCAGAAATTCTTAGGTTATGCAAACCGATTGTTGCAGCAGCTTTCCGGGTGTTTGGTCTCAGACGATCTAGTAGGATTACACTTTGTCTGTGGTTGTGAGGCCGGTTGGATGTACTGCCAAATTCTCTGAAACGCCTTTGGAGACGTCTTAGACCTTTGAGTTCAGCTCATGAAGAATGGGGGCAAAAACAAGTGTCACGTTTATAATTTTGTTCAGTGTGTATATATATATATATATATATACAGGGCCGTCCCTACCATGGGTCCCACTGGGTCCATTGGACCCAGGCGGCACTTTAAGAGGGGCGTCAAATTGACGCCCAAGAAGAAGTAGCATATAACTCGTATGTGCGGTGCACACGGCTTGAAGGGAAGGGGGTCCCACTGACTTCTCTAGTTAGCTTGGGTTGGGACAGGCAAACACTCACTGCAGCGCACAGCAGACTGCTCACACAGCCTCTCCGCCGGGTCTGCCCAGTTATTTTTTCACCTGCATTCAGACACGGTACATTAAAGGGGGAGAAGCTGGAGGAGCCCTGCAGGGTGTGGGGAGCCGGGAAATGCCGCAGACAGCTCCATCTACAGTGGGAAGGACAGGGGAGAGAACTGGCCCAGGCCACCCAGAACAAGTGCAGGGGACCGCTCGGTCCTGTCATATGTCTAGGTACCAGGGCTGGCAGCAGTTAGGGACATGGGAGGCTGAGAGACCCTGGGACTCCTGGAGTGGGAATCCACAGGGGACAGTCCGGTCTCACTAGATGAGTGAAGCCGCCGGCATTAAACCCAGAGCTGCAGGCAGAGGATCGGTGAGCTGTAGAGGGTGTTAGAAGCCTAGGAAGGGCTAGGGTTCAGCTTGGGGGGCAGGCAGGTGCGTCTCCTTGCCCCGGAAGTCGTGAACCTATCTGGGGGAACTGCATGGGATGGAACACAAATCAGTTCACCAGATACAGTAAAGAGGGAGGATCTGCAAATGGTCACAGATGCTGTGTGAGAAGACCCCATCTCCTAATAGGCGTCTGATGAGCGCAGGGGCCTGAGAGACAACATTTGCAGGGGAAAAGGGGTGTAAAACGAACAGAAAGTAAGTGTCACTTCTCCCGGCACCCAGCACTGCCACTGAACCCAATCCCCACCACCACAGCTGCCACTGATGCCACCCCCCAAGCACTGCCCCTGGTCCCATCACATCCCCCCACCACCACTGTCACTGAACCCATCAACCCCCCAGCACTGCCACTGATCAAAGTGATGATCTATGATGGGGAGGGGGGGTCTGTGATAAGGGGGGATCTGTGATAGAGAGGGGTCTGTGATAGGCGGATAACTGTGACAGAGAGGGGGGGATCTGTGATAGAGAGGGGTCTGTGATAGTGGGGGGGATCTGTGAATGAGAGGGGGTTCTGTGATAGAGAGCGGTCTGTGATAGTGGGGGGGGGGGGGGATCTATGAATGAGAGAGGGGTCTGTGACTGGGGGGGGGTCTGTGATGGGGGGGGCTCTGTGATAGAGAGGGTCTGTGATAGGGGGGATCTGTGATAGAGAGGGGTCCTTGATAGAGTGGGGTCTGTGATGGGGGATATTTGATAGAGAGGGATCTGTAATGGGGTGGGCACCTGTGATAGGGAGGGGTCTGTTATGGGGGGGACCTGTGATAGGGAGGGGTCTGTGATGGTGGGGGGGATCTGTGAAGGAATAGTCTGTGTTGGGGGGGTACCCGTGATGAGGGGAGTCTGTGGTGGGATGGTCTCTGATAGGGAGAATGGAAAGGAGTCTGTAATAGGGGGAGAGCTGTGATGGAATGGTCTGTGATAAGGGGGTTCTGTGATGGTTAGAGGGCGAATATGTGATGGAATGGTCTGCGATAAGGGGGTTCTGTGATGGGGAGAGAGGGAATATGTGATGGAATGGTCTGCGATAAGGGGGTTCTGTGATGGGGAGAGAGGGAATATGTGATGGAATGGTCTGTGATAAGGGGGTTCTGTGATGGTTAGAGGGCGAATATGTGATGGAATGGTCTGTGATTGGGGGTTCTGTGATAGGGAGTTAGTGGTTTGGAATTTAACATAATGGTAGGTCATATAATGCTGCATATAGACAAGGTGCTGTTGCATGTAAATCGGATTTCCTGATATGTGTAATTTTAGTTTTAAATATTATGACATAAAATAATGGATATGGGGGCATTTTAGTGGGCAAGATTTATATTTTTTTTTGGGGGGGGGCAGCATTTCGTTATTGGACCCAGGCAGCACAATGTCTTGGGCCACCCCTGTATATATATATATATATATATATATATATATATATATATATATATATACACACACAGTATATATACACAGTATCTCACCAAAGTGAGTACACTGTACATCCAGCCAGGTTGAATATGGCCACCCCATGAACATGTATCACACAGACTGGAAATCTATCTTTTATATATAAAATATATATCTATTCATGTGACAACAATGAAGAAATTACACTTTGCTACAATGTAAAGTAGTGAGTGTACAGCTTGTATAACAGTGTAAATGTGCTGTCCCCTCAAAATAACTCAACACACAGCCATTAATGTCTAAACCGCTGACAACAAAAGTGAGTACACCCCTAAGTGAAAATGTCCAAATTGGGCCCAGTAAGCCGTTTTCCCTCCCCGGTGTCATGTGATTTGTTAGTGTTACAAGGTCTCAGGTGTGTTAAATTTGGTGTTATCGCTCTCACTCTCTCATACTGGTCACTAGAAGTTCAAGATGGCACCTCATGGCAAAGAACTCTCTGAAGATCTGAAAAAAAAGAATTGTTGCACTACATAAAGATGGCCTAGGCTAGAAGAAGATTGCCAAGACCCTGAAACTGAGCTGCAGCACGATGGCCAAGACCATACAGCGGTTTACAAGGACAGGTTCCACTCAGAACCATGGTCGACCAAAGAGGTTGAGTGCATGTGCTCAGCGTCATATCCAGAGGTTGTCTTTGGGAAATAGACCTATGAGTGCTGCCAGCATTGCTGCAGAGGTTAAAGGGGTGGGGGGTCAGCCTGTCAGTGCTCAGACCATACGCCGCACACTGCATCAAATTGGACTGCATGGCTGTCATCCCAGAAGGAAGCCTCTTCTAAAGATGCTGCACAAGAAAGTCTGCAAACAGTTTGCTGAAGACAAGCAGACTAAGGACATGGATTACTGGAACCATGTCCTGTGGTCTGATGAGACCAAGATAAACTTATTTGGTTCAGATGGTGTCAAGCGTGTGTGGCGGCAACCAGGTGAGGAGTACAAAGACAAGTGTGTCTTGCCTACACTCAAGCATCGTGGTGGGAGTGTCATGGTCTGGGGCTCATGAGTGCTGCTGGCATGGGGAGCTAGTTTATTGAGGGAACCATGAATGCCAACATGTACTGTGACATACTGAAGCAGAGCATGATCCCCCTCCCTTCAGAGACTGGGACGCAGGGCAGTATTCCAACATGCTAACGACCCCAAACACACCTCCAAGACGACCACTGCCTTGCTAAAGAAGCTGAGGGTAAAGGTGATGGACTTGCTAAGCATGCCTCCAGACCTAAACCCTATTGAGCATCTGTGGGGCATCCTCAAACGGAAGGTGGAGAGCAAAAGATCTCTAACATCCACCAGCTCCATGACGTTGTCATGGAGGAGTTAAGGCAGTGCTGGAAAATAATGGCAGCCACACAAAATATTGACACTTTGGGCCCAATTTGGACATTTTAAGTTAGGGGTGTACTCACTTTTGTTGTCAGCAGTTTAGGCATTTATGGCTGTGTGTTGAGTTATTTTGAGGGGACAGCAAATTTACACTGTTATACAAGCTTTACACTCACTACTTTACATGGTAGCAAACAGTGGTGGTCCGTCCATTAGGGGCACAGGGGTGCCATACCCCCTATCCATGCGTCCAGCCCCCTAATCTACATGCAGGGTCCCAGTACGCATGGATTCAAATAGGGGATTTTTTTTTTGAAGCACGTGATTAGAGCCAGAGGCTCTAATAGGCTTCAAAAAAGGGTGGGCTCGGGGCGCAGAGCGCTGCGCCCCAAGCCAACCCAGTTGTATGGCAATAGCGAATAAATATTTGCTATTGGCACACTGATTCTCCTGCCATCCAATCAGGAAGAGCGTTGTGAGACCCCTTTCCCGATTGGCCAAAAGGAGAAGCGATCTTACTGGCCACTGGCCAGGAAGAGGGAGGAGACACGCGGCAGGCAGCTCAGCCACCCAGCACTCCCTGGCTCGGACAGGAGGGGGAAAGGAGGCAGGTGGGCCCCCCGAATTACCAAGTTACCCCGAATTGGTTTGCCCCCCCCAAATTACTGAGCAGCAGCCACCACTGGTAGCAAAGTGTAATTTCTTCAGTGTTGTCACATGAAAAGATATAAGAAAATATTTACAAAAATGTAAGGGGTGTACTCACTTTTGTGAGATACTGTATGTATACAGTATATAAAAAAATATATAAAGAAATAAATGTGTGAAAGTTCTTTTTCCAAAGAAAAAAACAAAACAAAAAAACAGCAAAAATGTGCAAAAAAAGTGAAAATCCTCTTGTATTGAATTCACTGCACTTTCATGACAATCCACCACCACTTATGTCCGAAATCACTTACCAGATATCATGCTGGTGTGACCAGCAGACAGCACATTTTATTTTATAAAGCCTCTGCAGAGACCATACACATACAATCCTCCCCAGATTTCAGAAATCTATCAGATCCTCAGGTCTCAAAATTTTAAGTGGAAGAGAAAAGACCTTGCATAGCGTAAAAACTTTTAAATAGCTTAAAACGTATTTAAAATGTTGCACTCACACGATAAAGTGTCTTCCTGACACAGGTACTCAAGTATAAACTTGAAGCTGGATGTGCTCTGGCAGTCCTATCAACGCAAGGACAAACCCAGCACAGCGTGACAGCACATCAGATTCCCACCCTACACACATTTCGTCATTTGACGTCTTCCCGAGGCAGTATATGACTCCCCTGTATATAGTACATGTCTCGCTGCTTTATATTGTTAAGAAATTACTTTGTAAAACACCCCCTAGCATTTCTGGTCGTGGCTATCTTGAGTAAGGGCAAATTATTCATGTAGCATTTACTTCCTGGAATCCATCTGCCCTTAGTTCAAGCATGCATGCCGAAGATTGTGCTTAGATGAGAAAACCCCTCCTCCTCTCCTCCCCTTCTGAAGACTCCTGGGATGTATGACATCATTTTCCTAGGCAAGAAACCTGGAAGTAAGTGAAAAAAATGTATAAAAAGAAGTTCAATACAAGTAAATATGATATACTTCCCTAAGTATTTACTAATGCTAGCAGCATGAGTATTAAAAATAATCAATATAGATTGGGAGAGTGAAGTACCACTTTAAGGAGATGCCAGTTGGATGCTCTCTCATTACTTCAATCAAACTTCTTGAACACCACAACAGAGGCATTCACATTCTCCAACAGCAAATTCATGGCACCTTCCTTAGATTGAGTGACATTTGCCCTGTGTCTATGCTCCCTCCTATGGTTACAGAACCTGAACAGGTATTTCACAGCTGGGAAATTTCCATTAACCAGCACAGCTACATGTTTAAAGAATAGGCCCCAACCCATCCCATGGGGGTCTGCACAACCAAAAGTTGTTTTCCTTTCTTCTCTATTTTGCCACTCAGATTTTACAAATCTGTCAGATCCTCAGGTCTCGAATTTTAAGTGAAAGAGAAAAGACCTTGCATAGCGTAAAAACTTTTAAACAGCTTAAAATGTATTTAAAGCGGAGTTCCGGGCAGAGAAACGATTTTTTTCTGAACATACCCCCGGGACAGTCAGGGCTAGCACATTCCACAATGGATAGCCTCTGATCTGTCCCGGTTCGCACTTACCTGTAAGAAGAAATACTTACTTAGAAATTTTCTTCCACAGCGTTTCCATCTCGGTTGTGGGCAGCTGAAGCCGGCGCGGTCCTCTTCTCTGTCTTCTTCCGCGTCTTCGTGTCCCAGAATGCACTGCACCGGCCCCTCTCGTCACTTCCGGTGCGGCGCCGCATTCCTAAACAGCTTCTGGGCATGCCCAGAAGCTGTTTAGCAGGGGAATGCGGCGTCGCCCGGAAATGACGAGCGGGGCCGGTGCGGCGCATTGATTCCTGGGAGCTATGACGTTTAGCTCCCAGGAATCATCGCGAGGCAGGAAGTGACGGGGTGAGCCTCGGCGCTGGAGGAGGAAGCTGTCATAGGTGAGTATTTACGATCTTCAATAAAAAGGTGAGTAAACAAAAAAAAAAAAAAATAACTATCCAATTCCTTTTCAGGTGAGGCATACCTAGCGGAGGGGCACAAAAAAAAAATCTTTTTTGTGCCCGGAACTCCGCTTTAAAATGTTGCACTCACATGATAAAGTGTCTCCCTGACACAGGTACTCAAGCATAAACTTGAAGCCGGATGTGTTCTGACAGTCCTATTGATGCAAGCACAAACCCAGCACAGCATGACAGCACATCAGATCCCCACCCTACACACATTTCGTCGTTTGACGTCTTCCCGGGGCAGTATATGACTCCTCCATTCATGTCATGACTCCTCCATACCATTAACCAGCACAGGTACATGTTTAAAGAATAGGCCATCCCATCATATGGGGGTCTGCACAACCAAAGGTTGTTCTCTATTTTGCCACTGAGATTTCACCCTGACACTGCCCTTTAGATCTAGTTAGGGGCACCACCTAATGCCTAAACAGGGAAGTACTCCACCACCCTCCTACAAAATATACTGCAGCCTATTAAACTGCTTGAAACACGTATCTTGTTGACTGAAGTCAATAAAAAAAAAAAGTTATTTTAATCTTTTATCATTTGGATTTGTTGAAGCGATCGTACGATAATCGGACAAGCATGAACATTTTTCTCACAAGATACCAGGTCGTACGATTTTAGTTTATTCAGTACAGTTGTCATTCAAAAATACCATACAAATACGCTACAACACATGACATCATTTCCAATTTTTCTATTCTGTTGTGCAAGAATTTGCGTAACTTTAGTAAACTCTTCATGTTCGATATGTGACTAGCATGCAAAAGAAAACAGACGATCAGTCGGTCGGTTTTCGGAACGTGTGTACGGGGCTTAAGACTAAAGCAGATGTCGGGTGTTGCTCTCTGTGACGAAAACAAAAAGCCCTCCATCATCTTTCCTGTATCTCTTTTGTTTAATGATTAATGAAGCCGGATGATTTTTCGCATCTACACAATAACCTTGACCTGGAAGAAAACATTGTGCTTGTTGCTACACTTTCCATCTGCACTGTAATGATATAAGCAATATTTCTGTCTAAAAGCATTTCAGTTAAAAAGTACAAAGTAAGCAGCAGGCTGTTCTCTTCTGATCCCTGTCTCCATTCTCCACAATCATCTCCATCTGCCAGAGCAGCATAAACTCCATCTCTCGCCTCTATTGCACAGATCACTGTACACTGCAATGCCGGGGGCTGATCTATCTCACGTCAGGACACCACAAAGGGGCTGAGAATTATCACTCGCTACAATGCCCGAACCTCCGTTCCTATTGCCGCGATTTCAATGCTATCTAATAACTGATGTAATATTTTTCTGCAGTTTCAGCAATGAAAAGCATGGGGAAATCGATGAAGAGAAATTAGTTGCAAGACAGCCTGGCAATAAGGCACTTATTCAATATGATTCATGGGCCCGGCTTGTGGGGAATGCTGATGTTTATCACTGCTTGCTTATCTTCTATTCTTGGGCATGCAAAGTTTTAAGCAGTAATATATTTTTATATAAGCACATAATTACAGAGAGAGCGCTACATTCAGTTGCATAGTTCTTTGCTAATGCCATATCATTCAGTTTTATTGGACAAATTTAGCTGAACCTTAAACAAAAATCCAAATACATAAATGAAGGTGAACTTTGTTATGTAGTTAGTCAGGTTGAAAAAAAAATACACAAATCCATCTAGTTCAACCAATAGAAAAAAAATAATAAACAGAAATCCTCCATATATAGAATCCTATACCCAAGGATGATCCACAGGAAGGCAACAAAATCCTATAAAGCATGGTCCAACTGATTTCCTAGGAGGCAATCAGAACCTCCCTGGATCAATAATCCCTGGTATTATTACCTATGACTGTTAGCATCCAATTATATTTTGTGCATTTAGGAATGCATCCAGCTCTTTTTTAACCACTTCCAGACCACCAAATGTATACATTACATACGTCATTAGTTTGACATTAAATAGCTAGCTGCCATGACTCCAGTATTTTTTTTTATACAGTGGACAATTCTTTTCACGTAAAAGTGATCCAGGCGGTGGATTCGCTACGGGATCACTTTTAGAAGGGACAGGAGAGGTGCCCCCTCCCAACACTTCCTGGTCCTCTCCTGACTTGCCGGACCTTTCAGTTAGCCCAGAGCCGATCCGATGCTCTCTTTGTCTTGCCAGGAAGTCCGCACTTGGCTCTATGGCATTGGAGGAACAGAGCGACTTCACTTCCGCATTCCAGCCTAAAATGGATGATTTTTTTTAATCTATTAAAGGCCAAATGACAAAATGGCAAAAAAAAAAAAATATTTGTCTTTTTGACCCCAGATTTTGCAATAAAGAAGCCCTGTCATGCTTATTTCTATTACAGGGGATGTTTACATTTCTTGTAATAGGAATAAAAGTGATTAAAAAATTAAAAAGGGACAGTGTAAAAATAAAAAACAAAAAGTAAAAAAATAATTTAAAAAAATACCTCCTCTGTAACTCTAAACAGGTAACGTGTAAACATTTTAAAAGCATCACCTTTGGAGATTTTTAAGTACCGCAGTTTGTCGCCATTCTACGAGCATGCGCATTATTTATTCAAAAAAGTGTATTTTTTCCAAAATTGTGTTTGTAAGACTGCTGCGCAAATATGGACATAAAATATTGCAATAATCTCCATTTTATTCTCTAGGGGCTACTGCTAAAAAATATAAATATATATATATATATATATATATATATATATATATATATATATATATATATATATATATATATATATATATATACTCTCCAAACAAGTAAGGGACAATGTTATTGAGAAGTACAAGTCAGGGTTAGGTTATAAAAAAAAATATCCAAATCTTTGATGATCCCCAGGAGCACCATCAAATCTACAGTATCATAACCAAATGGAAAGAACATGGCACAACAGCAAGCCTGCCAAGAGACGGACGCCCATAAAAACTCACGGACCGGGCAAGAAGGGCATTAATCAGAGAGGCAACACAAGAGAGACCTACCTAAGGTAACCCTGGAGGAACTGCAGAGTTCCACAGCAGAGACTGGAGTATCTGTACATAGGATGACAATAAGCCATATGCTCCATAGAGTTGGGCTTTATGGCAGAGTGGCCAGAAGAAAGCCATTACTTTCAGCAAAAAACAAAATGGTACATTTTGAGTTTGCAAAAAGGCATGTGGGAGACTCCCAAAATGTATGGAGGAAGGTGCTCTGGTCTGATGAGACTAAAATTGAACTTTTCGGCCATCAAAGAAAATGCTATGTCTGGCGCAAACCCAACACAGCACATCACCCAAAGAACACCATCCCCACAGTGCAACATGGTGGTAGCAGCATCATGCTGTGGGGATGTTTTTCAGCAGCCAGGACTGGGAAACTGGTCAGAGTTGAGGGAAAGGTGGATGGTATTAAATACAGGGATATCCTTGAGCAAAACCTGTACCACTCTGTGCTTGATTTGAGGCTAGGACGGAGGTTCACCTTCCAGCAGGACAATGAGCCCAACCACACACTGCTAAAGCAACACTTTAATGGTTTAAGAGGGAAACATGTAAATGTGTTGGAATGGCCTAGTCAAAGCACAGACCTCAATCAAAAAGAGAATCTTTGGTCAGACTTAAAGATTGCTGTTCACAAGCGCAAACCATCCAACTTGAAAGAGTTCTCATAGAAAGAGCTCATAGAGACTTATCCAAAGCGACTTGGAGCTGTGATTGCCACAAAAGGTGGCTCTACAAAGTTATGCACATTGACTTTTTCTGTTATTTTGTCCTATTTGTTGTTTGCTTCACAATAAAAAAAAAAAAAATCTTCAAAGTTGTCGGCATGATCTGTAAATTAAATGATGACAATCCTCAAACAATCCATGTTAATTCCAGGATGTGAGGCAACAAAACACGAAAAATGCCAAGGGGGGGGGGGATACTTTTGCAAGGCATTGTGTGTGTGTGTGTATATATATGTATATATATGTATATATATATATGTATTGTGGGGATTTGCTCTGGTAGGTAGGATTTGCGGGTGCAGTATAGAGGCAAAACAGATGGTTCTTCAAGTAAATCAGGAGTGTTTTATTTACACTTCAGGAACACAAAAGTAACAGTCTTTCTTGGTGTTAACTCACACCCAACAAAAAGGAAAACGACAGTCTTTAAGGCAGGTTTTAAACACAGCAACAAGTCCATTCACCTGTGTCTCTTTGGAGCTGTTGACACACAGCAACGGATCAGTTCACCTGCTTGAAACCTTTCCAGACTCAGCACTCACTTTCACAGCCTTCTGGTGCATGGAGATAATTCTCAATCACCTGTTAGGCTGTCTGCCTTATAAACCCCAGGCAAGACCTGGCCTGGAGCATGGGGAGCAGCCACCCACCCATACCTTAACTGCTCCCAATAAGAGCCGGCCCGGATTCGGCTTTGCAGCCATACTAAAAATAAAAATTGTCAAGCAGCACTAGCTGCTGCTGACACAGAATTACCGGCTCTTATCTCACTGAGGCCAGGAACCACGGTGACACGTACCTTCCGTCGATCACGGATCCATGTGCCCTGCCACATACCTCCCCCCTTTGTTCAACCCTCAGGGGGTGAACACATGTCATACAGTGTGTGCAAGACAGGGCATCCGCATTTCCCTGTAGGCGGCCTGCCCTGTGTTCCACTGAGAACTTGAAGTTCTGAAGGGACAGGAACCATCTGGTGACCCGAGCATTTCTCTCCTTGGCCTGGCTCATCCATTGGAGAGGGGAATGGTCGGTCACCAGACGAAATTTCCTCCCCAACAGATAATAGCGGAGAGACTCGAGTGCCCATTTGATAGCCAGGCACTCTCTCTCCACTATACTGTATCGGGTCTCTGCTGGGGTGAGCTTCCGGCTGAGGTACACGACAGGATGCTCCTCCCCATTGACCTCCTGTGACAGTACAGCCCCTAGGCCTACTTCCGAGGCATCAGTCTGTACTATAAATCCCTTCTTGAAGTCTGGTGTGACCAAGATTGGGGACCCACATAGTGCTGACTTCAAAGCGGAAAAGGCCTCTTCCGCCTTATCATCCCAGTGAACCACAACGGACTTTCGTCCCTTTAGTAGCCCTGTTAGTGGAGCAGCTAAGGTGGAAAAATGGGGAATGAATCTCATATAATATCCCACCATTCCCAGGAATGACCTGACCTGCTTAGTGGTGACTGGTCGGGGCCAACTACGTATGGCTTCTATTTTGTTTACTTGGGGTTTGATGACTCACCGCCCAATAACATACCCCAGGTATTTAATCTCTTCTAATCCTATTGAACACTTTTTCGGATTGGCGGTCAGCCCGGCCTTCCTAAGGGCATCTACAACCGCCTGCACTTTGGGCAGATGACTTTCCCAATCCCTGCTGTGGATGACAACATCATCCAGGTAAGCCGAGGCGTACTGACGATGAGGTCGCAGCACTATGTCCATTAGTCTTTGGAAGGTGGCCGGGGCACCAGGCAGGCAAAATGGTAACACCTTATAGTGATATAGGCCCTGAGGAGTAACAAAAGCTGTTTTTTCCCTTAGCAGACCTCGTTAAGGGTACTTGCCAGTACCCTTTTGTGAGGTCTAACACTGAAAAATACCGGGCTTGGCCTAATTCCTCAATCAGCTCGTCTACTCGGGGCATAGGATAGGCGTCAAACTTGGAGATCTCGTTTAGCTTACGAAAATCGTTGCAGAACCGCAACGTCCCGTCGGGTTTGGGTACTAAGACTATTGGACTGGCCCATTCACTTTTAGACTCTTCAATAACATCCAGTTTTAACATGCGTTGTACTTCTTCCTCAACAGCACGTCACCGAGCCTCGGGTACCCGATATGGCTTTACCCGGACCTTAACCCGGGGCTCAGTGACAATATCATGTTGGATTAGGGACGTGCGTCCAGGGAGGTCTGAGAACGCATCTGTGTTCCGACTAATGAACTCCCTGACTTCCTAGACCTGTTTGGAGGACAGGCTATCTGCAGCTTTTACCGTGGTTACTGCTTCACAGGCTTCAAGAGGAGGGGTTGGACCCTTTTCACCTAGAAACCCTGGCTGGGGGCTGTCGTTCTCGGACAAGTCCCTATCTTTCCATGGCTTTAGTAAATTTACGTGGTACACCTGCTCCGGCTTCCGCCTCCCTGGCTGGTGTACTTTGTAATTTACTTCCCCTATTTTTTCGAGCACCTCATAGGGACCTTGCCACCTAGCTAGGAACTTGCTATCTACTGTTGGTACTAGTACCACTACCTGATCACCCGGGTTAAAGTTCCGGACCCTAGCCTGTCGTGTCACGATCCGGGGTCAGGCTCGAAGACCAGTAGCTATAGCAGTCGCAGGTCACACAGGAACCAGCAGGATAGGAACACTGACAGGTCACCCAGGCAGATGACGCAGGCTCACCTGAGGTGCGGAGTCTAAGTACTAACCGGTCTTCACCAGCGCTCCTGAAGGTGGAGATGGATTTTGCTGCGTGTTAGCACCAGGTCGCGGTCCTCAAGATCGCCCCACCAGGAAGTGAGCAAGTCAGAGTCCAGTAGCAGGTAGGGATTAAGCTGAAGCGTAGTCAAGGAGTAGCCAAAGGTCGGTAACCAGTAGTTGCAGGTTGGGATCAAACAGAAGAGTAGTCGAGGAACAAGCCAAGTGTCGATAACGGATGGTAGCAAAGATACAGACGGCAGCAGGAGAGACAAGCGAGATATCGGCTGTTGAAGGCACAGTATTCTGGCGACCAGGAAGTGCAAAGACATGGTTTATAACAGGAAGTTCATGGGAGGAGCAAACGGTTCAAGGTTCAAGGCAATAAAGATTCACAGCAGGATCATTCAAGGATTTGTCCAGGGAGCTGTCCAGCATTCCAGGTAGCTCAGTGAGTAGAGTCATTGCCAGACACCATGGAGGTCCCAGGTTCAAGTCCGGGTCCTGACAGTACTCCCCTCCTCCCAGGACGTCCGCTGGACGTCTTAGGACCAGGTTTAAGAGGAAACCTCTGGTGGAACTCCTTTGTTAATCTAGGGGCATGAACATTTTCTTCTGGCTCCCAGGAATTTTCTTCTGGTCCATATCCTTCCCATTGAACCAGATATTGTAATTTATTTCTAAACATCCTGGAATCAAGAATTCTCTCCACTACAAATTCTTCTTCACCCTGTACTTCAACGGGTGGAGGAGGCGGAAGAATTCTTCCAGGAAAGGGATTTTCCTTAAATGGCTTGAGCAGTGATATGTGAAAAACTGGGTGAATTCTCATACTGTCGGGAAGTTTTAAACGGAAAGTGACTGGGTTGACCTGAGCAGAAATCTGGAAAGGTCCCACAAACTTTTGTCCCAACTTTGCAGATGGAACATGGACCTTCAAATTTTTGGTTGATAACCAAACCTTGTCACCCACTTGAAAGGTAGGAAGTGATCGGCGATGTCTATCAGCAGCCTTCTTGTAACATTCCTGAGCCTCCTTCAAAGTCTCAATTATTTTCTCCTGAATCTCTTGCAACATAGTTAATCTGTTGGCTACAGCAGGAGTTGAGATAGGGAGATCAGGAATAAAAACTGGATGATAACCATTGTTTAAGAAAAACGGGCTTTGAGAGGTTGAGCTATGTCTAGAATTGTTGTAAGAAAACTCTGCCGTGGGAAGATAGTCCACCCAGTCATCCTGAAGATAACTAACAAAACATCGAAGGTACTGTTCTAAAGTTTGATTGGTCCTCTCAGTCTGACCATTAGACTGAGGATGAAAAGCAGAAGACAGGTTGATTGCTACTCCTAAAGCTGAGCAAAAGCTTTTCCAAAACTTTGAAGTAAACTGTACTCCTCGATCTGACACAACGTCTTCAGGAATTCCATGTAGTCTGAAGATTTCTCGAACCATCAACTCTGCAGTTTGTTCCGAAGAGGGTACCCCCTTAACTGGTATAAAGTGAGCCATCTTGGTGAGGCGGTCAACGACCACCAAGATAGTGGTCATTCCTTTTGAGGGGGGTAAATCAACCACAAAGTCCATAGAAATTGACCCCCATGGTCTTGATGGGATAGGGAGTGGTTGGAGCAACCCCAAAGGAGAAGCTCGGGGTGTCTTATTGCGTGCACAGGTCAGGCACGAGGCTACATACCTTTTAACATCTTTCTTGTACCCAGGCCACCAAAAGGAGCGTGATAAAAGTTCCTCTGTTTTAGAAACTCCAAAATGTCCAGCAAGTTTTAAGTCATGACTCAACCGGAGGACTTCAACCCGAGCAGACTCAGGTACATAGAGGCGATGCGTTTTAATCCAAAAGCCATTCTTGAACTCAAGACTGATGTCCATAGGAGGATTATTGAGGAGTGAGTCATTCTCGTAACCTTCTTTGAGGAGACTCAAGAATGCCTTTGAACTTGTGACACCTAGGAAGTTCTTTTGAGACAGGATTGTGCATTCAGCATCGTTCTCCTGGGAAGGCCCAGACAACATCCGTGATAAGGCATCAGCCTTACCATTTCTTGACCCAGGTCTATATGAGATAATAAAATTAAATCTAGAAAAGAACAGCGACCAACGTGCTTGTCTAGAAGACAATCTTTTGGCCGAACAAATGAATTCTAGATTTCTGTGATCAGTGAGAACGGTCACAGGATGCTTAGTACCTTCCAGCAAATGCCCCCATTCAGAAAAGGCTTCCTTAATTGCCAGTAACTCCTTATTCCCTATGTCATAATTCCTCTCGGCTGAAGACATTAAACGAGAAAAGTAAGCACAAGGATGAAGCTGCATCTTTTCACCGCTTCGTTGTGAAAGGATAGCTCCCACAGCAGAGTCAGAAGCATCCACTTCCACTACAAAAGGTAGCTCAGGATTGGGATGTACCAATACTGGTGCAGAAGTGAACAGAGTCTTTAACTTATCAAAAGCAGCCTGAGCATTAGATGACCACACAAAGGGCACCCCTTTCTTTGTCAGCTGTGTAATCGGAGCTATCACCTTAGAGAAATTTCTGATGAATTTCCTGTAGAAATTGGCAAACCCGATGAATCTTTGAATTTCCTTAACGTTTGCAGGGACAGGCCAATCTACTACTGCTCTAATCTTCTCAGGATCCATGCTTACTCCATCTGGTGAAATAATATACCCCAGAAACTGGATCTGGGTTTGTTCAAACTCACATTTCTCCAATTTGATATAAAGTCGATTCTGCCTTAATCTTTCAAGGACAGTGCAAACATGCTTGCGATGCTCCTCTAGGTTATTGGAAAAAATGAGGATGTCATCCAAATAAGCAACTACAAATTGGTCCAACAGATCTCGAAAAACATCGTTGATGAAGTGTTGAAAGGTTGCAGGGGCATTACAAAGACCAAAAGGCATAACCAAGGACTCGAAGTGTCCGTATCTGGTTCTAAAGGCGGTTTTCCATTCATCTCCTTGGCGGATACGAACAAGGTTATAAGCCCCCCGCAAGTCAAGCTTTGTGAAAATCTTGGCAGAACGAAGTCTTTCCAACATTTCAGAGATCAACGGGAGAGGATAACGGTTTTTAATAGTAACTTTATTCATGTGCCTGTAATCAATGCAAGGACGTAAGGTAGAGTCTTTCTTTTCAACAAAGAACAAGGCTGCTCCAGCAGGGGATGTTGAGTGTCTAATAAACCCCTTCTCTAAATTCTCATCAAGCCACTCCCTGAGCACCTTTAATTCAGGTTCTGACAAATTGAATAGGCGGCCGAAAGGTATTTCTGCACCTGGGAGTAGCTCAATGGGGCAATCATATGGGCGATGAGGAGGTAACTGGTCGGCGTTCTTCTTATCACAGACATCCTGAAACTCATGGTATTGTGGAGGCAGTTTGAGATATGACTGTGCTGTAACCACATCCAACTGCGTTTCCTTAATCTGTGGAGAACTAATTGGACAAGGCTCTCTACAGTATTCCTCACAATGGGGGGATGTAAAATTTATAATGCGTGCTTCCCAATTGATTGAGGGATTATGGGTGGAAAACCAAGGGATGCCCAAGATCACAGGAAATTTAGGTGACGTAATCAGCTGAAAACTGATGGTCTCACGATGGTTAGCCTCAAATTGGAGAACCAAAGGGACTGTTTCATGGGTAACAGGTCCTGAAGTTAAGGGTGAACCATCCACTGTCTCCATATCGACTGGGGCTAATTTATTTCTTGTCTGAATCATATTGTTTTTGGCAAAATCTATGTCCATAAAGTTCCCCCCTGCACCAGAGTCCAGCATAGCAGAGCAAGGAATCTCAATGCCCTCAGAGATAAGTTTAATAGGGAGGACAAAATGAGGTAGTGAAGAATTTACTTTATTTTCTTCCTGGACCAACGGGGAGATGGACTGGCTAATGGAGTTTATTTGTTCAGGCGTGATCACATCAACCGATGCAATTGTTCTTCTAACCTTGTTAGGGCAGTTAATTGCATAATGACCAGAATCTCCACAGTAAAGACATAGGTTCTCAGAACGTCTTCTTTCTTTCTCCTGAATGGAAATGGATCTCTTAATTGCATCTACCTGCATTGGCTCAGGAGTGTTAGAATTAGGAGCAACTTTGAAATCCTGCTGAACAAATGGAGTAGCAGAGAAACGCATGCCACTCTTACTTGCAAACATTCCCAGCCTCTCCTTCCTCCTTTCTGTAAGTCTCTGATCAATTTTGATACATAATTGGATGAAGGCATCAAGATCATTAGGAGTCTCAACTCTAGCGAGCTCATCCTTTACCTGTTCAGAAAGCCCTCGGCGGAACTGACTCTTTTGCGCAGCAGGGTTCCAAGTAGTATCTGCAACCCAACATCTGAATTCTGCTGTGTACTCAGCGACAGAGCGTCTTCCCTGCCTCATACTATGCAGCTTTGCTTCAGCAGTAGCACAGCGGTTGGGATCATCAAAAACCTGATCCATTGCGGTCAAAAAGGTCTGCAGATTATTTAAAATAGCACTGTCCTGCTCAATATATGGGGAGGCCCAAGCTAGAGCTTCTCCAGTCAGAAGTTTGAGAATCAAGGTTACCTTTCTCTTCTCAGAAGGAAATGCAGCAGGGTGTGTTTGAAAATATAAACGACACTGATTTAGGAAACCCCTGTAATGATGGCGGTCTCCATTAAAATTGGATGGTAAAGGCTGTGGCATGTGTGATAGTATCACCTCGGTCCAGTAGTAGTCTCTGCAGAGCATGAATCTCCTTCTGTTGTCTTTCCAATAGACTTTCTAGTTTATTAACTTTTTCTTGGCAGGTAACACCAAATTCTTGCAGCTCAGCAATTTGTTGCCTAAGAGGAGTCACGATGCTTGCTATAGCGGCCTCCATATTTTGGGCCAGAATATTCTGTCACGATCCGGGGTCAGGCTCGAAGACCAGTAGCTATAGCAGTCGCAGGTCACACAGGAACCAGCAGGATAGGAACACTGACAGGTCACCCAGGCAGATGACGCAGGCTCACCTGAGGTGCGGAGTCTAAGTACTAACCGGTCTTCACCAGCGCTCCTGAAGGTGGAGATGGATTTTGCTGCGTGTTAGCACCAGGTCGCGGTCCTCAAGATCGCCCCACCAGGAAGTGAGCAAGTCAGAGTCCAGTAGCAGGTAGGGATTAAGCTGAAGCGTAGTCAAGGAGTAGCCAAAGGTCGGTAACCAGTAGTTGCAGGTTGGGATCAAACAGAAGAGTAGTCGAGGAACAAGCCAAGTGTCGATAACGGATGGTAGCAAAGATACAGACGGCAGCAGGAGAGACAAGCGAGATATCGGCTGTTGAAGGCACAGTATTCTGGCGACCAGGAAGTGCAAAGACATGGTTTATAACAGGAAGTTCATGGGAGGAGCAAACGGTTCAAGGTTCAAGGCAATAAAGATTCACAGCAGGATCATTCAAGGATTTGTCCAGGGAGCTGTCCAGCATTCCAGGTAGCTCAGTGAGTAGAGTCATTGCCAGACACCATGGAGGTCCCAGGTTCAAGTCCGGGTCCTGACATGTCGATTGTAGATCCTACTCTGGACTTGTTGGGCTGCCTCCATGTGTTCCTGGACCAAGGGCATCACCTTTTCCATCCGTTCCTGCATCTGGGTGACATAGTCAACAACACTTTTGTAGGGGGTGGGTTGTTGTTCCCAGGCCTCTTTGGCTATATCCAATAACCCGCGAGGATGCCTACCATACAACAGTTTGAAGGGCGAGAACCCCGTGGAAGCCTGAGGTACTTCTCGCACTGCAAACATCAGATAGGGTAGAAGCAGTTCCCAGTCCCTACCATCCCTGGAAACTACTCTTTTTAACATGTTTTTTAATGTTTGGTTAAATCTCTCGACCAGGCCATCTGTCTGGGGATGGTAGACGGATGTACGTAATTGTTTTATGTGGAGCAGCTTACAGAGTTCTCTCATAACCTTGGACACAAACGGTGTCCCTTGGTCAGTCAGGAGCTCTTTAGGCAGTCCCACCCGGGAAAACATTTCCATTAACTCCTTAGCTATAAGTTTGGCGGACGTATGTCGCAGGGGTATCGCCTCCGGGTAGCGAGTGGCGTAGTCAAGGACGACTAGAATATGTTGGTGACCCCTGGCAGATTTTGGAACAGGGCCGATTAGATCCATAGCTATTCGTTCGAATGGGACCTCAATTATTGGAAGAGGTATCAGGGGACTACGGAAATGGGGCTGGGGGCTAGTTATCTGACAGACCGGACATGACTTACAATACTCTTCCACTTCTCTGAACACACCGGGCCAATAAAACCTCTGTAGTATGCGGTCCTGTGTTTTCTGCCACCCCAAGTGTCCCCCAAGAACATGTTGGTGGGCAAGCTCCATAACAAGCTTGCGGTACGCTGTGGGCACCACCAACTGTTCAACCAGTTCACCCCGGATTTGATTCACTCGATATAACATTTCCTGTTGAACAATAAAACGTGGAAACATCAATTCAGCCCCAGGTTTTTTTGGTTTACCATCAATTATTACAACATTCTCCCAGGCCCTGCTTAGGGACGTATCCCGGTGTTGTGCGGTCCCAAAATTTTCCCCGGAGACATTGAGGTCTGCCAACTCAGGGCCGGATGGCAAGTCCTCCACGTCTCCCACCATTACATTTAGGGGGCTGGTGTCCCCCTCTATCACAGAAGCTGTGGTCACCCCTACCGAGGACCCTTTGGACTCAGGCTCCCAGGGCTCTGGGCTCGCACTGGAACCAGGCCATTCTGCTAGGGTTGTCCCTGTCTCAGGCTTGTCAGACCCTTTAACCGTAGGCCACAGCGCCGGAAAACCTGGAAAGTCCCTTCCGAGTATTAGTTCATGTGGCAACTTGGTAGCGACAGCCACCTCATGGGTCCACTTGCCGGCCGCTGTGGACAAAGTTACCAGCGCTATGGGATAGTCCTTTAAGTCTCCATGAATACATACGACCCCGACTCTGCGGCCGGTATACTCAGCAGGCCGTATTAACGCCGTTCTTACCAGGGACACCAGACTTCCTGAGTCCAGCAGAGCCACCGCCAAAGTGTCTCCCACTTCCACCTGACACAGATGGTTACTGTCTATCACCTCACCAGTGCCTGTGGCGCACAGCTTTCGTGCATACAACGAGTGGCGGTGTCCATAGTTAGTCTCCATAGGCTCCTCCTGTTGTGGACACTCAGCCCTCACGTGACCTGGCTCCTGACACCGCCAGCAGACTATTGGGGCCGGGTGCACAGGGAGTACGTCTTGAGTGTGTCTCATTGCCACCAAGCGTTGGGTCTGTGGCGGAGATTTCCGGGGTTTGACTGGCCCCCTCCCCCCTGTACATCCTTGCAAGTTCTTGGTGGCCTCATAGCGCTCCACCAGGTCAACCATATCCAGAGCATTGTCAGGAGAAGCCTGGCCGATCCAGTGCTGGAGGGGATAAGGCAAAGCCCTCCAAAACATGTCAGCCAACAAGCGGTCCAGCATATGAGTGGGATTTAACAGATCAGTCTGCAGCCACTTTTGCAATCTGTGCAGTAAATCGTAATATTGTGGCCGGGGCGGTTCGGCCGCTTTGTAGCCCCACTGATGCACTCGCTGAGCGCGGACCAAGACATTTACGCCCAGTCTCGCCAGGATCTCACCCTTTACGGTCGGGTAGTCGGCAGCTTGGTCATCTGTCAAATCGAAAAACACCTGCTGGGGTCCGGATGCCAGGAACGGAGCGACCACCTCAGCCCACTGGTCACGGGGTAGCTTCTCCCGGACCGCCACTTTTTCAAATATGGCGAGGTACGTCTCGACGTCATCCGTGGGAGCCATCTTAGGTATTGCTGCACGGACCGCTTTCCGGACATCATGCTTTCCCTGAGACACCCCAGACTTTTCCAAAGCCAACACATGTTGCAGCAGCCGTTGGTTAGTCTCCCGCTGTGCACACATAGCCTCCTCATGTCTTTTCTGCTGTTGCAGGTGGGCCTGGGTAAGCTGCATTATCATCTCCTCCATCTTTTCCTGTGGCTGCAGCTTAGCAGGCTTAATATAGGACATGTGCAGTCACGTTCAGCAGAACAAAATATTTCGGCGTCTTACGCCAGCCTCACTGTTTTTGCCCGCATCTGAGCACCAAATGTGGGGATTTGCTCTGGTAGGTAGGATTTGTGGGTGCAGTATAGAGGCAAAACAGATGGTTCTTCAAGTAAATCAGGAGTGTTTTATTTACACTTCAGGAACACAAAAGTAACAGTCTTTCTTGGTGTTAACTCACACCCAACAAAAAGGAAAACGACAGTCTTTAAGGCAGGTTTTAAACACAGCAACAAGTCCATTCACCTGTGTCTCTTTGGTGCTGTTCACACACAGCAACGGATCAGTTCACCTGCTTGAAACCTTTCCAGACTCAGCACTCACTTCCACAGCCTTCTGGTGCATGGAGATAATTCTCAATCACCTGTTAGGCTGTCTGCCTTATAAACCCCAGGCAAGACCTGGCCTGGAGCATGGGGAGCAGCCACCCACCCATACCTTAACTGCTCCCAATAAGAGCTGGCCCGGATTCGGCTTTGCAGCCATACTAAAAATAAAAATTGTCAAGCAGCACTAGCTGCTGCTGACACAGAATTACCGGCTCTTATCTCACCGAGGCCAGGAACCACGGTGACACGTACCTTCCGTCGATCACGGATCCATGTGCCCTGCCACAGTATATACTGTATAATGTTTGGGGGTTCGAAGTAAAAGTAATTTTCTAGCAAAAAAATACTGATTCTACCTTGTAAACAATAAAAATCAGAAATAGTCCTGATCCTTAAAGCGGAGTTCCGTTCCGCCCCGCATGAAAAAATAAAAGTCAGCAGCTATAAATACCGTAGCTGCTGACTTTTAAATATTAGAACTTACCTTTCCAGGGTTCCCGCGATGTCGGCACCCGAAGCCGATTTTCGCATTGGCTCTCGGGTGCTGCCGCCGCCATTCAGGATAAGGGAACCCAGCAGTGAAGCCTTTCTCTACTGCGCATGTGCGAAGGGCCCCGTACTTTGTAATTGGCCTGGCGGCGGGGGAAAAAGGAGGGGGCCGAACTTCCAAGGGACAGCGCGGTAGCGCTGTCTTCCAGAAGTGGGGAAGGGTACCTGTCAAAAACAGGAAGCATATAAGGGGAAGTTTAATTTTTGGGTGAAACTCCGCTTTAAGTGGTTAAAAAGCTACTGAACTGGTTGTAACTAGTTCTTGAGGAAGTCTATTTCACACTTTCATAGCTCTTACTGTAAAAAAAGCCTTTACATGTGTAGAGGTTAAATCTCTTTTCCTCCAGGAAAGATTGCCCCCTTGTCCTTCAATGACCTCAAAGTGAAAAACTCTACACCAAGTTCACTATATGGACAGCCTTTGTATTTAGACATGGTGATCATATTGCCCCTTAATTGCTTCTTCACAAGAGAGAATAATTTGCCTAATCTATCCTCATAGCTGAGCTCCTCCATGCTGAATATTAATTTGGTTGCCCTTCTCTGTACTTTCCAGTTTTCTAATATCCTCCTTACGAACCAGAGCCCAAAACTGAACTGCATATTCCAGATGAAGTCTTACTAATGATTTGTACAGGGGCAAAATTATATATCACTCTGAAGTCTATACTTTGTTTAAAGTGATTCCTAAGGTAAAGTATTTATTTTAAAATAGCAAACATGTTATACTTACCTACTCTGTGTAAAAGTTTTGCACAGAGCAGCTCTGGTCTTTTTCTTCTCCGGTCCCCCAGTGATGGGGAACTTGTTTATTTCATATTAAAGTTTTCTAGTTGCCTTAGAAATATATAAAAAATCTTGGTTATCCTGATTATCGTAGCTGACTCAAACCAAAGGAATGTCACTACAAACTGACCAGGTCCTTAAAAGGTAATTTTGCTTGCTAGGGGAGTTGGTCAGGGATTCGCCATTCCTTACACACAAATCCTATATACTATAGTTATAACTAGGAACCACCAGTTTCTTCTTCAGAGCTTGCTATCATGCATGCATTTGTGATCTGGCCATGCCGCAAAAGCGGGTTGGGACTCCGTGGCGAAATAGCATCTTTAGTTAAGTATTCTTGTTACATTTTCCAATATTGTTATCTGTATCTGCCATTACTTTTATTAAATGTGAGGAGAGATAGCTGCCGCTGCTCTCAAGCAGATTGCTTGATCAAGATTGGGCTCAGGTAGGTATTTGGGAGGGGGGGGGCGACACAGGAATTTTTACCTTGTTGCAAAGAATGCATCAAGATAAAAAAAAAAAATCGTCTGTTTTGAGAACCATTTCAATACTAGAAAGTGTTTTGCTAGATTTAGAAACTGCAGCTTGACATTACATGCTACTATTAAAAGAGAAGTATCGATTTTTTTTTGTCAAGAATCATACTTACCTAGGTGGATACCGCATCGATCCTACCCCCACTGGCTTCAAGACTTTGAACCGAGCGTTCAAACACCGCTGATCGCTTGGTTCTAAGAGCTCTGTGAGCAGAGAGCTGGTGACTGTCAGCCAAACCGTACTTCTCCTTTGGACTATCGAAACCCCCAGATCCTACTCTAACTTTTGAATATCCCAGCTGTTCTCCCTCTTGAGTGTATAATGCATGTATGTATTTAGCCCCCAAGTGCATTACTCTACATTTATCAACATTAAATCCCATTGGCCACATAGTTGTATAATTAAAGGCACTGAGGTCTGAGGTCACTGAGGTCAATCACAAATTGGTGACATCCTGTAAGAACATTATTTCACTGCATAGCTTGGTGTCAACCTTGAGGTACACCACGAATAGCCTAAGACCATTCAGAGTATAAATCATTAATCGCTGCTCTCTGAAAGCTGTTTTACCTCTCAAAATAAATAAAATATTCCCCATCTAGCAGTAAGAAAGAATTGCTATTATTACTCTAAAGCTACATTCACACAAAAATGCATTCAACAAGAGCATTAATGCAAACAGGTACTATTAAAGTGTTTCTTAAGGAGGGGACACCAACCTATTTAACCACTTCCCGCAAACCAATGTACCTGTACGTCGCCATGAAGGAGTGGTTGTACCCGGGATGATGCCTACAGCCGTTATCCTCATCGAGCGGGAGGGGACGTCCCCCCTCCTGCCACCTTCCATGGCTCTGCCCGGGACTCCCATCCCACCGGGACACCCGAGCAACCAGCCGGCACATCCACCGGCTGGTTGGAGTCCTGAACGAAGCCGGATTCAGCTTCAATTGGGTCTCAAATCATGTAACCTGGAAGCGACGTCCTTTCTGGGTTACTTCAGTGTCAGTATTCAAAAATGCAGATTTTGGCGTTTTGAATACTTTGAAGTGCAGTGGAGGGGACTGGGGTCTTTTAGACCCCCGATCCCTTCATAAAGTATACCTGTCACTGCCTATTACTGTCACAAGGGATGTTTACATTACTTGTGACAGCAATAAAAGTGATCAGATTTTTTTTTTTTAAGTGTTAAAAATAAATAATAACATAAAATAAAATAAATAGGAAAAAAAAAGCACCCCTGTCCCCGTGAGCTCACTCACGAAAGAAAAGGCATACGTAAGTTGTGCCCGCAAATGAAAACGGTTTTCAAATCACACATGTAAGTTATTGCCGCGATCGTCTGAGCAAGAGCAATAATTCTAGAAAAAGACCTTCTCTGTAACTCTAAACTGGAAACTGTTAAAAAATGTTGAGAGCGTTGCCTATGGAGATTTTTATGTATCGTAGCTTGTTGCCGTTCCACGAGTATGTGCAATCTTAAACCGTAACATGTTAGGTATCCGTTTACTCGTCGTGACATCATATATACAAAAAAATTGGGCTAATTTTATTGTTTCGTTTTTTTAAATTTAGTGAAATTTATTTTTTCCAAAAAAATTACATTTGAACAACCGCTGCGCAAATACCACGTGACAAAAAGTAATGCAACGACCACCATTTTATTCTCCAGAGTCTTTGCTAAAATATATATATAATGTTTGGGGGTTCTAAGTAATTTTCTAGCAAAAAATACTGATTTTAATCTGTAAACAACAGATTTCAGAGATAGGCTTGGTCCTTATGTGGTAAAGTGTATGCATAGGTAAAAGTGAGGAAGGCTTAGCCCCTCTGTCAAGTTTGTATTGCTATTTATCCCAATATTTGTACTGGTGACCACTGTCACCAAGAAAGAAAGAGGGGAAATAAAAAAAGAATGTAATTATCCTTGTCACTATTCCCAAAAACTTTCATTCCTTACTTGTAAAACATAAAAGGGGAAAATTTACTAAAGGCATATAGACTGTGCAGTTGCTCCAGAGCTTAGTAAACGAGGTAAAGCTTCACTGTGCAAACAATATCCAATCACGTGCAAGGGAAATTTAAAAAACAGCATTTTTGCTTGCACATAATTGAATGATTGAAGTCAGTAGCGCTTTTGCTCATTTACTAAGCTCTGGAGCACCTGGTCTTGCAGTGTGCAATTGCACTTTGCAAAGTGTCCAGTCTATGTGCCATAAGTAAGTCAACCCCAATATTTAAGGGTGTATTTAGAAAACATTTTCCCTGTATTTTCTGTAATTGGTTAATTCCTATGATCTTCAGCTCCATCCAGTAGACAAAATGTGTTAATAGTTTACTCAACTACTTCAATTAGAAAATAATTTTGGCCACTAGATGGAGCTGAAGATTATAGGAATTAATCTATTACAGAAAATAAAGAGAAAATGTATCTATCTTGCATGAATGCATGTGACATTTATCCAACAAATGTTTTATGAATAGGCCCCATAAAGTCCAGAATTTTTCAGACACATCACTAAGCTAATACTAAATTGACCACAATGATAGTATATGAAAGCATTTGCTTGTGGTCTCTTATAAGCAGCATTTAGGCAATGATATTTAAATTAAAGCATACCTAAAATGAGAGGTAGAGTTTAGCTTTGCCTGCCCCCATTGCTGTCCATGTTCATGAAAATTTTACAGGGGACTCATCAAAGTTTATTGTTAAGTCTGGTTCAAGGTATAAAAACATATTGAAATAAATAGCACATAGCTAGACTAAAGGGTGAATATTATATTTACATTGTGTTCCCCAAGCAGGGCAGCTGATAAAGGGGTACCCCCAGGCCTCCTGTAGGGGGCCTAGGCCCTTCAGTTTGACAGGGGGGCCCAGCCAGTTGGCAGTTTCAAGTTTCCCAACACAGTAGTATACACAGGGTTTTTTTTCAGCCGGAACCTCTGGCGCTGGCCCCTTACATTGCCACTTACTACTGTGACTTATGAACACAGAGGCCTGGCTTCTGTGTTTTATAAGTGACAGCTATCCTTTCTCAGCGGCACAATCAAAACCCTCCCTGCATTATACAACAGAGGTGGGGGCAGGGCCGGGCGGGATATGCACACAGCTCTAGCCCCGTGCCCACAGAATCTCCGCAGCCTGACCTCCTACTGTAACTTACAGTACATTATATTCTGAACTGGACAGGGAGGAGAGGTAAGGTCTGGAAGTGGAGAAGAGGTGTCCTCTGCACTGGGCAGGGAGGAAAAAAGGGGGGGGCAGAAATTTGGGGGGAGAGGTCTGTACTGGAATGGGGGGGGGGGGTTGAAAACTGGCCTGTGAGATATGCACTCTATACGTACAGCAATTCTGATCCCTGAACTCTGTATATAGTGCAATCCTCAACCCTGCACTCTGAATGTAGCACACTGCTGAAACCTGCATTTTGCACGTAGCGCACTCCTGAACCCTGCACTCTGTACGTAGCGCACTCTTGGACCCTGCACACTACATAGAGCACTCCTGGACCCTGCATTCTGTATGTAGCACACTCCTGAACCCTGCATTCTGTACATAGCGCACTATTGAACCCTGCACACTGTACGTAGTGCACTCCTGAACCCTGTCCTCTGTATGTAGTGGATTCTTTAACCCTTTGCACTGTACATAGCACACTCCTGAGCCCTGCCCTCTGTGTGTAGTGCATCATTAAATTCTGCACTTTGTACATACACACCCCTCAACTCTGCATTCTGTTTACAGCGCACTGCTGAAACCCTGCACTCCGTGTGTAACGCACGTCTCGACTCTGCACTCAGTACACAGCGCACCCCTGAATTCTGCACTTTGTGCATAATACACTGCTGAACCCTGCAGTTTGTATGTAGCACAATGGGGGGGGGGGGGGTGTTGTTGATGTAGCGGACTGCCATTCTTTGATAATGCAGATTTACCTTCTGCTCCTTCAAACTGTCTCTGTGCCCCTTTAAGAATGCTTTCAGAAGAGATTGGCCTCTCACAGGAAGTGGAAGAACAGGATTGTGGGAGATTTGGTTCTGGAAAAATAGCAGACCATTATCTGGATTGCTGGGGGGACTACTTTCCCAAGGAGCAGTGGGGGAGTGGAGGACCATAGGAGAGGGTATAAACCTATCTGCTCCAAAGCTTGAATGCTCTCTTGCTCCTGGGACCCAGCGAGTGCACATCAGCCTGCTGTGTGTGAAGGACCAGCTGTAGCTGCGGCCTAGTGCACGAGGCCTGACCTGCTCGCGGAACCCAGCCTCAACGGAGCGGATGCCGTTAGCTATACTGTGAACGCTGTCACAGTATAGCTGAAGAGGAAGAGGGTGGAGGTCAGCCGGACATCCTGAGAAGGCAGAGTGCAACCTGTTCCCAGATGCGGGAGCGTGGGAGAGCACATTGCCTATCCTACATAGCCTTCATGGACGGACATCCAAGGGAGAGGGTGCCTGTGTCGGGTTTTGACCACAAGTATAACCTTTTCATCTACACACTGACTGCAGACAGAGCAATATACATCACTTCCTATGGCATTACAAATTAATAACTGATCCTCCTGCTATAATCACCCTAGAAAGTCTTTAACCACCTCAATACTGGGCACTTAAACCCCCTTCCTTCCCAGACCAATTTTCAGCTTTTAGCGCTATTGCAGTTTGTATGACAATTGCGCGGTCATGCAACACTGTACCTAAACCAAATGTATGTCATTTTTTCCCCCACAAATAGAGCTTTCTTTTGGTGGTATTTGATCACCGCCAGGTTTTTTCTTTTTTGGTGCACAAATAAAAAAAGACCGAAAAGTTTGAAAAAAAAAAAAAAAGTTTTTTGTTTAGGTTATAAAATTTTGTAAATAGATAAGTTTTTTCCTGCACTGATGAGCACTGATGACTCCGCACAGACAGGCACTGATGAGGAGACACTGATGGGGTGGCACTGATGGGGTGGCACTGATGGGGTGGCACTGATATGCAGCACTGATGGGCACTGATAGGTAGCACTGATATGCAGCACTGATGGGCACTGATATGTGGCACTGATAGATAGCACTGATATGCAGCATTGGTGGGCACTGATAGGCAGCGCTGATGGACACTGATAGGCAGCACTGATGGGCACTGATGGGCGGCACTGATGGGCATTGATAGGCGGCACTGATGGGCACTGATGGGTGGCACTGATGGGCGGCACTGATCGGCACTGATGGGGGCACTGATGGGCACTGATAGGCAGCACTGGTGGGCAATAATGGGCACTGGTGGGCGGCACTGATAGATGGCAATAACGGGCACTGGTGGGCAGCACTGATAGATGGCATTGGTGGGCAGCACTGATAGGGGGGCACCACTGGCAGGCTCTCTGAGCCCTGTTTGCCATCCCTGGTGGCCATGGTGGGCATCCCTGGTGGTCATGGGTGGGCATCCCTGGTGGCTCTAGTGGCATCCCCTCCCCCCAGGGCTGCACTGGTAATCAATCATCTGATTACCAGCACAGACCCCCCCTGTGATCAGTGAGTAATTAGAAATACTCACTGATCACCCCGGCTGCAGAATCGATCCTCTGATCTTCTCCTCACTGACAGGATCTGTCAGGAGGAGAAGAGATCGAAGCCGTTACAACGGCTGTATTGACATTACATGACGGCTGTGATTGGTCACAGCCGTCATGTGATCAGGAGGGCCAATCACAGGGCCCTCCTGCCGAGTCTTGTTGCTCTGTGTCCTAGGGACACAGGCACATCGAGATCGCGCCGCTGCGCGTGCCCGCGGCGGCACGATCTCTCTCCTTCTGAAGGACGTTCCGGAACGTCCATTCAGAAGGACGAGACTCCCACCCGGCCGTATATGTACTATGGCCCGGGTGGGAGGTGGTTAAGAGCTCCAACTGCTGGTGAAGATATAGCAAGGCCTTTCTAAGGGAGGGGTATAGCATTGTCTGTGAAGAACAGGAAGAAGCAGATTGTCTAGCTTAGATAAGACTTTCTAAGCTACACAAGCAGCAAGCCAGAACATGAACAATATCAAAGATAAAGATATTTAACATACTGTTAATAGGAAAAGTTTTGTTTTTGACTGGAGTTTCCCTTTAACATACACCTTGAAGGTGCATTTTCCTTGTTTAAACATAATTAAATGACCACCCTAATGCACCTTTAATAAACATAATCCTATTGAACCTCATTTTTCAAAGGTCAAGAGCTGCCTATTTCCTTGCTAATTCGTGAAGCTTTTATTAAACAAGAAAAAAAATGTAATTTATTTCTACTTGCCAGGCCTTAGATGTGATGGCAGCAATAGTTTTTTTATTTTTTATTTTAATGCTGTTTTACTTTTTTTTTAAATGGTGGTCCTGCATATAAGACACACTTTTGATACTGTATCTATAGGGGAGCAGCTTTATAACCCTAGGTCAGGAAATGTGCTAGGACTAGAAAATACTTCCCCTTTCCCAGAATGTTAGAACCTAAAGAAAGGTTTTATTACAAACATTAGTAAGGTCCAGGAACAAATGTGTTTCAGGGTCCAAACATCGCCCCCTGTATTAGGGCTTATGGAATTGTAAGATCTTTTTCTGCATACTCGGACAGTGATTTACGCTCTGAATGCGGTATGTTGCCTAAAAAGGGATCAGTCTGCACAAATAGATCTCACAGTTCTATAAACCTTGATGAAAAGGGTGATGTGTGGCCCCCAAAATGCACTCTTGTATCTCTATTAATGTTTGGAATAAACCTTACTTTGGACTCTAACATTACAGTGTGGTGCTTTGATTTCAGATTTAAAGCGGTGTTCCAGTCTTTTCTGTGTTTATTAAAAGTCAGCAACTACAAAAAGTGCAGCTCCTGACTTGTAATAAACACACACTCACCTGTCCCACGGTCCAGCGATGTGGCCGCCTGAAGCCTCGATCCTCTCCCTCAGGTCTCGGCGGCGCCGGTATAACTAGTGTGGGCACCCGGCTGTGACAGCTTGCGGCTTCACATCCGGGTGCACACTGTGCATGCGCGAGTGGCACTACACATCTTGATTGGCCGGCAATCTTCTGGGACCTCTGACGTGTCCAAGAAGATTGCAGGGAGGGAGGGGGAAAGGAGAACTTACGATCCGGTTGCCGCAGTGCTCCGAGCAGAAGTGGGAGCAGGTACCTATCAAAACTAGGTAATTGCTCCCCCGTTCAAAAAAATGACATGCCAAATGTAGCATGTTAGAGGGTTAGGACTACTTAAAGCAGAAGTTCCACTTTTGGGTGGAACTCCGCTTTAATTATTGTTTTTTTTTTTTATTTAGGACAGCTCGTTTTGAAAGGACAAGAGGTAATTTGTCAAGTTTAAAATCTGCAGATAACAACAGATTTCGGGCATCTCATTAAAACATAACTGAGGCCATCAAGAGACGACCAGGTCAGATTCTGGAGCTGAAGGCAAACCTAAATGGACCCGGAATTTGTTTTTGTTCTTTATTATAGCATCCTTTTTTACTTTACAACATGCTGGTTTCAATTAGACAATTCTGTTTTGCATTGCTTTAAAACAAAGTTGTATAAGCTGAAACTTCCCTTTAAAATTATGAGCTACCGTAAAAGAAAAAAAAAAAAAAAAACAGAAGTAAATCCCTACAACAGACATATTGCATGTGCGAACATTAGAAAATTCACTTTCATAGCTGAGCAGTTTCTGTGTTAGCAAAATTTTTCTTCAAAGGGCAATTTAAGAAGAACACTTTACTTGACAGCACTGAAAACTTAATGTCGCCCAAACAATTTCATGGTGAAAAATTAAACTGATTATATTACATATATATAAAAAAAGCAGCGTAAGGAACATCTGCAAAAATCTACAACATTTGAATTGCGGTGATTGGAATAATTTGTTATCCCTGTCATGCTGATAAATATTAATTTGCATTATGAATATTTTGTTGTGTATAGATAATGAAGGCAGCACTCTTAAGATGCTTGTGATGACAGCCTATCCTAATTATGATCAGTGCTTTCAAAGGCCCAGACAGCTCATACCAGGCTGTGCCAGCCTTTTATTCAGCAGTTTAAGCTTAGTCTGGCTCTTAATTAATGAGAAATATTACTTATGTAGCAGTTACAGACAAACATGCTCTAAGCACAGAAGAATTCCTTTTTCCCCAGGCATGGCTGTGTGACAAGCAGATCTCTAAATTAGTCTGAGCTATGCATTTAAAGGCAAAAGAGCTTAGACTGATGTAAAGTATCATATTAATGTGTATAGATTTTTTAATAACCTTATTTTTTGTATAATTTGAAATTATATATGAAAACAGGAAACAGCTATATTTGCTTATTACCCATAGGTTCTGCCCCATGCGTTCCTTCTGTGTAAATCATGGGTGTCCAGCCTTTTGGCTTCTCTGGGCCACATTGAGTGTAGAGAAATTTTTTCTGGCCGCATATAAAATATATACTATAGTTAAGGTATATAAGTAATAAAATGCTGCCGCGCCCTCCCATGCTGCCGCGCCCCACCCCCTCCCCCCAGCACTAATTTAACACAACTAGTGGATGATCCCCTCCAAGGCAGCCTCTGTGGCCGTGCCCCCGACTCGACTTCCTTCCTCCCCAGCAAAAAAAAAAAAAAAAATGTCAGGGGGCAGTGGGCCGCATTGCCTGCGGTTCCGGGCTGCAGGTTGGACATGCCTGGTGTAAATGAAGCAAAAAAAAAAAAAGAATGTTATTTGGCTTTTTCCTGGTCAAATGTTCTTCATTGATTTTAAACAGAAAATATTGTATCTGGCCACTAGATGGTGCTAAGTATCATAGGTCTTTTCTTTGATATCTAGTGACCAAATGCAATATTTTCTGTTTTAAACCAATGAAAAACATCCGTACAACATGGATTTAAATGCACTTTCACTCAGGCCAATTGCTTTGGGATTTTTTTTATAAATACACCAGTCAGTCGACTTACTAAAATCAGCGTAAAGTCTAAGTGGTTGATACCTACCTCTCAGCGTTTAAGAAGGTAATAAGGGACTGTAGTAACCAATCTACCCTACCTCTAGTGAAGTGACTAATGTACAAATCTTTACCATTCATTACAATAAAAAAAATAAAAGAGAGCAGCCACGTCAAAGTGTATTACTCACAGTGTGCATTAGAAGCTTTAGCAAGTCAAATAGAGCCTGGCTCCTTTCTTGGCTGGGGGACGGAGGGCATTATCTAGCCCTTTCCTCCCCAACCTGACTGTTGGGAAAGATTGACCAGGCTGTAGTCTGCCTAAGAACACAAACTACTCCAGACTGACATCAACTTATCAAGGCATTTAAACACTTAAATACCAGGCCTATTCTGACACTTTTCTCCTACATGTAAAAATCAGCATTTTTTGCTAAAAAAAAAAAACACCAAAAAAAAACACCAAACATTATATATTTTTTTTAAAGCAGAGGCCCTAGAGAATAAAATGGTGAGTGTTGCAATTTTATATGTCACATGGCATTTGCGCGGAGGTTTTTCAAACACAATTGTTTTGAAATTTGTTTTATTTTTGACTTACCGTAAAATCCATTTCTCTAATGTTCATTGACAGACACAGCTCCTGATCTTCTTAGCCATTGGGTTTTACTGCCCCCTACAGGAGTAGGATACTAGGCAGAAAAAAAGGCTGGCTACAACTATGGGCAGTCCCAGAGGGTATACTCCCTTTCTCTTCTATAGGTACTCAGTTTTGTTACAAGCAGTGTCAGAATAATTACAACTCCACAGAGAGGTGGGTGCTGTTTCTGTCAATAAACATCAGAGAAATTGATTTTATGGTAAGTCACAAATCCCATTTTCTCTTTCGTTCATTGATGGACACAGCTCCTGATCTTCTTAACCATTGGGACGTCCCAAAGCAGTGTTAAACATAAAGGGTGGGGACAGCGAAAATGAAATTCCCAAGGCTAACTATAGCCAACCAGGTAAACAGGAGCTCAACCAAAACAACTGGAGCTCACCTGAAAAAAACAATACACCCTCAAAGAGGACCAGGTCCTCTAAACAGCAGCCTGCAAAATGGGGATGCACTGATCCGACTTTTCTAGTCCCGATACCGATGCCTGGCTTTGTGTATGTGTCGATACCGATCCAGAAGTATTGTTTTGTTATAACAATTGTGCATTCAAAATCTAAAATATCATGTAATCAAACTCAAAATTAAAAAGAATAAAATGTAGCCACAAGTAAAAAAAACAGTTTATTGCTTGAACATACAATAGCAATCAAACAGTAAATATTGTAAAAAATATAAAGTGAAAAATCCTGCAAACAGGAATTTAAAATGCAACATAAAACATAGCAGCAACATAGCAGCTGATCCTGAGAAATTCTCAGTGAGAATAAGGCTGCATGCACATGTCAGCATATTGATCGCGGGCAGAATCGCGATCCGGAAATCATTGCAAATCGCGGGACGCCCGTGCGTTGCCCGTGATTTGCAATAGCACCCCAAACGCTGTGCGATGTTGCCGCGATTTCCGCCTGCCAAAAAAAAAATTGCGGGACACATAACGCTCCAAAGAAGCTCTTGCATTTTTTTTGGGCGTAATGCGTCCAGCGATTTTTTTTGCGCGATGTTACCGCGATTCGGCAGGCGGAAATCGCGGCAACATCGCACAGCGTTTGGGGTGCTATTGCAAATCACGGGCAACGCACAGACGTCCCGCGATTTGCAATGATTTCCGGATCGCGGGCGGAATCGCTGCGATTCTGCCCGCGATCAATACGCTGACATGTGAATGCAGCCTCAACTAAAAAGCTGGTCGAACAACAAACAACTTGATCACACATACAAATAGCATGTCAATTTGTAATCGTGTAGACCTGTGTCTCACCACCATCACAATTTAATGGTGACGTGTTTCAGTGACACTGGACTACCTGTTTACATTACAAATGCTATCTCTTTGTGTGATCAAGTTGATTCACACATGACACAAACATACATGACCAGTGAATGGTCACTTAGGCTGGCCATACACTATACAATTTTCTTGTTCAACTTTGCTTTAGATTTACCAAAACCATGTGATATAGGGTCAAACCTAAACACTTTCAATGTGTATGTAATCAGACAGGCCCTTGCATTACATAGTTTAAGGTAAATCTAAAGGAAATTGAATAAGAAAATTGTATAGTGTATGGCCAGCTTTAATCAGCAATGGCCAATTCTTTCTCATCAAGACAAGCATTTCTGCTTTCTCTGCTGTAAGTCTATTCCTCTTCTCATCCCCAATGTTGGAAACTGTGCTGAACACTCTCTCACTTTTTGCACTAGTGCAGGGGGAAATACAATACAATATCGCAGCAACAACATAGCACCCTGAACCTGACTAAAAAGTTGGTCAAACAACAACTTGATCACACATACAAATAGCATATTGTAATCATGTAGTCCAGTGTCACACCACCATAACACAATTTGATGGTGGCGTGTGACACTGGACCAGGGCCGCTGATAGGGGGGGACCACCAGCCCTCTTGTAGGGGGCCCGAACACACAGGGGGGCCCACACAGAGAGGGGGGATTAGTGATGGACAACAAATACAGAAATCTTCCTCCAGCACCTGAATCTGATCTGTCCCTCTCCCTGCTATCAGCTTTTATCTGTTGAGAAAGAGAGAGTTGTCCCTCACTAATCCCCCTCCCTTGTGAGCCCCCCCCCCTCCCAGCACTTATTTCTGCTCAGGAGTTTATTTGTAAACTGTAACTTTGTTTCTCTCTCTCTGTCTCTCTGATCACTGAGCTCCAACTGCCCAGCCTGTATATTTTTCTCATCTCATCTTTTTTATTTAACATAGTTTTTTTTTTTAGATTTAGCAGGAATTATGCGAGTTATGTTATATTTGTGTCTGATAATAGTGATTGTTGTAATTTTAGCTAAATATATCTTTAATATTTTCTTGGGGGGGCCCTGCCAGGTAGTCTGTACGGGGCCCCACGATTTCTAACAGCAGTCCTGCACTGGACTACCTGTTTACATTACAAATGCTATTTCTTTATGTGATCAAGTTGATTCACACATGACACAAACATGACCTGAATGGTCACTTAATCAGCAATGGCAAATTCTTTCTCAAGAAGATTGAAGACAAGCATTTCTTCTCTCTTCTGTAAGTCTATTTCTCTTCTCATCCACAAACTGTGCTGAACACCCTCTCACTTTCTGCATTACTAGTGAAAGGGGCAATACAACATAGCAGCAACAACATAGCAGCCTGAACCTGACTAAAAATTTGTTCGAAAAACAACAACTTGATCACACATACAAATAGCATATTGTAAACATGTAGTCCAGTGTCACACTCACCACCATCACAATTTGATGGTGGCGTGTGACAGTGACACTGGACTACCTGTTTACATTACAAATGCCATTTCTTTATGTGATCAAGTTGATTCACACATGACACAAACATGACCTGTGAATGGTCACTTAAAGCGGAGTTCCAGCCATTTACTCACCTGTCCAACGGTCCAGCGATGCGGCCGCCGGAAGCCTCGATCCTCTCCCTTGGCGCCGGTATCACTGCTGTGGGCACCCGGCTGTTACAGTTTGCGGCTTCACAGCCGGGTACCCACTGCGCATGCGTGAGTCGCGCTGCGCGCCGTGATTGGCCGGCAGTGTTCTGGGACCTCTGACGTGTCCCAGAAGATTGCAGGGAGGGAGGGGGAGAGGAGAACTTCCGCTCAGGGCGCCGCGGCGCTCCGAGCGGAAGTGGGAGCGGGTACCTGTCAAAACTAGGTACCCGCTCCCCCCCCCAAAAAATGACATGCCAAATGTGGCATGTCGGGGGGTCAGGACTCCCTAAAGCGGAAGTTCCACTTTTGGGTGGAACTCCGCTTTAATCAGAAATGGCAAATTCTTTCTCATGAAGACAAGCATTTCTGCTCTCTCTGCTGTAAGTCTATTCCTCTTCTCATCCACAATGCTGGAAACGGTGCTGAACACTCTCTCACTTTCTGCACTAGTGCAGGGGGCACAGAGATATTTTGTGGCAGTGGCAGCAAGAGAAGGTAATCTGTATTTGTTGACTCTCTAGAACTGGTATGGGTTGTCTGAGGCAGCGATGGTTTTCTCTGGAAAATATCCATGCAGTTGGACTGCAGGGCTCGAGCTGCTTGCTGCACTGAGATCTAGTTCAAACTCCTCCACAATGTGGTCAAACACTTGCATAAAGCTGCTCAGTGCTGCTGCTGCTTCCACCCGAGGGACCTTGTCTTGTGGTTCTGCGGCCTGTGATGCTCCAGCTGTGCTGCTCCTCAAGTCTTCCTCTAGTTCCCCTGTCAGTGCATCTTTTGCACGCTTTGCAGATTGTACACCTGTAAAAGTATCTGAAACAGAAAAAAAACATAGGTTAGGCTAAATATGAAAAGCTTGATGACACTAAAAAACCTGAGGCTGATTAAAGTAAAAGATATATATATATATATATATATATATATATATATATATATATATATATGAATTTGTATATTAATTAAATTATATAAAGAATGTAAGCCTAGCCTATATAATTTATATTCATAGGCTTACATTCTTTTTATATATATATATATATATATATATATATATATATATATATATATAACTTTAATTAGCCATCAAGTTTTTTAGTGTCATCAAGTGTTAGAATTTCAAAATCTTTAAATTTACAGCATGGCATCCCATCAAATACAGTAGAAGTGTTGGAGAGTAAAAAATATATAATATAGATAATGAATGACAATGACATTAATTAATTTATTAGGTCTATATATGATAGATATTTTATTCTCCTCTCCATAATAACACTGTCTTCTACTTTATTTGATGAAATGCCATGCTGTAAATTTAAACATTTAGAAATTCTTGAATTCAAGAAACACTTGATGGGCTAATGTAATAATTAGTTAGGTTACACAATCTTATCTTACCTGTCTTTATATCTTGGGTCCAGGAGGGTGGCAAGTGCATATAGAGATTCATCTTCAACAGTGTCAAAGCGTTTGTTCACAGCTTGAAGCAGGGTTGTTTTTATTGTTTTGATGCCAGTATCCGCATTGCCTTCTTTAGCAAGGATGCGTTTGAGGACGGTGACAGCTGGAATGACGTCAGCGGTGGAGGCAGTCGATGAGCTTACTTTCCATGTTAGCTCTTCAAATGGTGCTAAAACAATACTCTTTTTTTCTAGCAAAGCCCACTGGTTAGTGGTCAGTTTACTGGGCAGGTCATCATGGTCGGCAATGTAAGCTCAGAGGACTCGCTTCTGTTCCAGAAGACTCTGTATCATCAAGTACGTAGAATTCCACCTTGTTTTGACGTCTTGTTGCAGGCGTTTAGGATGCATTTGCATCTGGAGCTGAATATCTTGCAGCCTTGAATTCCATAAGTTGAGAATGTTTAAAATGCCCCACAATTTGTCTACCAATTGCAATGGCATCACTCACACTACATTGTGACAGTAGTCCCTCATTGACTACGAGCTGCAAGCTGTGAGCAAAGCAGCCTAAGCTCCGTACCCCCATTTTGTCTATGGCCTTTTTCATGTTGCTTGCATTGTCCCGGAGTATGACATGCACTTTATTCAAAGGAATGTAACACTGGTCAAGTATAGCCTTAATTGCAGCCGAAATAGTATCGCTGGTGTGTGAACCATGAAAGTTTTTAGCTTGAAGCATTGCACCGTGCGGTGTACAGCTCGTGTCCAACCAGTGGACTGTTAAACTTAAAAGCCACATTGGACACACATCAGAGCTCCATATATCTGCAGTAAAGCTCATAGCCTTTATATCTTTAATCTCTTTTGAGACGTGTTCGCAAACAAGGCAACCATGATTCCGGCTGAAGAGTCACCGAACTTTAAGGACCCAGCTGACAGGAAGGCGGAGGCTGTGGTCTGCAATATGTACACCCTGGCTGGTTCGGCACTGAGGCTGATATTCACCATTGCCCTGGTTTCACAGACTCTGACAGAATGGGCTAGGCTTTTGCGCCATGTTCAATCTGGAAGCCGGTGGAACAGTCCACTTCTTAAGAAGGGACTCCTCATAGGGGTATTGCATAGCAAAATCACTTAGGGACCCCAAGGGGACATTTTGACCGTTCCCACTAATTAGTGACAGTTCTGTCAAAATAGGAGGGGAAAGGGAACACCTTTTCTGGATGGCTTGTGAATGCCAAAGAGAACCTGCGCCTCCGCCGCAGCTTTAGCTGCATCCTTCATCTTTAAGGTCTCACGCACAGCTACAATCAGTGCGTCCACCAGCGCCTTTTCGTACGCGTTTACAGAAGTGGAGGACTCCTCCTCACTATTTGAGGATTCAGCCCGCGTGGTTGCAGACCCAACTGGGTGACCCACGTCTACGGCGGCCGAATCACATTTAGGATCTGATGAGACAGATGAGGCAGGAGAAGGCGGGGGAATTTTTTGCCAGCCCGTCCCCAAAAGCCACCTCCACCCAGGACACAAAGGACTCCAGGACCGCCGTCAGTGCATCGATGGATGGATGGGACCCAGAAAGCCCCGCAACCTCAGAGAGGGGATCAGGAGGGGAGATGTGCTCCAAAGACTCCATGAGTCACCAGGGGGACCCCACAAAAAGTGTAAAACACTGCTAAGGGACAACCCCCACCACTCTGGCAGCCCACCCGGTTGCCAGCCACTGAGCACCAATCGATCCTCAGTAGAGAAAGAGAGGACCCCACCAGACTCATCACCGCGCAAAAACCAGGCACCGCAGCTACCAGGAGAATCTGCACTGCAGGAGACTAAAAGATCCAGGAGTCAGCATCAGGGGATGAGGAGGGGCTCCCACCGCTGAAACACTGCCCAAAGGGCTCCACTGTAATGGCCACCGATATTAGCTGCTATGATTGTTTTTTTAAGAAAGATCCCCGCTGGCTCTGGTTTTAAAGAAGAATAGAGAGATGATGCCTGCAGCTGCAGGCATCCTCCTGGCATACCCACTGAAAGACAGTAAGTAGTTAATATTTGCATAACTCCTCCCAACTGCTAGCCTATTGCTTGCATCAGGGCTGATGGTTTCTGAGAGGAGCAAAGTGCTGTGATATTTTTTAAAGCTATGTATAAAAACCCTGCTGGTCCCTCCTCTCAGCCATGAGTTGCTGCATTTAATAGAGAAGTACAGAGACCCAGTCGTGACATCACTGGGTCTAAAATAAGGTACGTATTTACAACAGAAAATATCTATTTTTTTTTTTTTTGTATTAGTGTGTTACTGGTGGAGAACGATGAACTTTAGCTTTAAAGCATAGGTTGGCCAAAATAGATCTACACCTTAATTTACTAAATGTTCACCACTTTGGCCATGAAGGCACAAAATACCCCCTAGTTGATAAGGGGTTAAAAGTGGGAAAATATTAAAGAGAACAAAATTCCATTTACTTTCCTATTGGTAGCTTACAGCCAAGTAACCGTTTAATTATTCATGGCAGTATTCTAATCAGTGAGCACAATAGTAGAAATTCAATTTATGTTATAATATCACAAAGAACAGTGTGTGCAAGTATTAACACAAATATTAATACATAAGTAAAACAAAAGGAGGGTTGGATATAAAAACACTACGCATTACCCTGGGGTCAAAATAGTTTGATGCACGTGGAACATGTCCAAACCCTATAAACTCGGTTGTCAGATGCTTATGGATAGAGCTGCACAGCTGTTTTTTCATTGTACAAGGTAGTCAAAGGCACCATTTTTGTCTTCCCTTTTATCAATCAAATGCAGTTAGGGCCAGTGTCAACCAGTTTTTGATTGCATCAGATAGCTTTTGCATTCTCATACAAGTCTAAAGGAACACCAAACCCAATTAAGGTAGGTGAAATGCAGGAAGAAGGATATCAACTGCAGGTCAAACGCACCTGTCGGTGAATTCTGATTGATCCCTGAAGTATCTCACTTCCTAAGATCGTCGTCACCATAAGACCTTACCACCACGAACATCTTTCCATAATATGCTCCACCATTTGCGCCAACCTTATCCCAGGAAACAAAATGGCGATTGCTCAGTCCATACTAAGGTCAATAAGCAAGGAGGTGTGTGCAGAGGGCTTAAGAGTGGCCAAAGAGTGGGCATGCAGTAATTTCTTTATCTAATCTAATAATTATTGCTCAGATTCAGCAATATTCCTCACATGGGTAGACTTATTCAAAAAGACTTTCATTCTTACAATAATCCTTTATTCTTCAGAAAGCTCTATAATTACAAAAAAAAAAATGATTACACTAAAACAGCTATACATCATAAAGGACATTCAATGCCAGGACAAGGTCATCCAATGCCCACAGTAAAACTACCAAACTGTGCCCTTCCTTCCTGTTTAATACACAAATTAGTGTCCTCTAAGGCATTAAAATATATTTTAAATGCCTTCTTAGAAATTTAGAAAAAAATCTTAAAAATTGTAATGCTATAAATGTTTCCTGGTTTGGCAGAGCGGCCATTATAAAAATGAAAATTCTGCCAAGATTGCTATACTATATGCATGCATTGCCTTCCAGTTTCTTTAATCGACTACAACAAATACAAAGACAATTTGTTTGGGCCTATAAGAAACCACACATCCACTTTTACTTGATCTCAAGATCTAAAAAGGAGTTTGCCATGGGTCTTCCTGATTCTAAACTATATTATGCCACACACCTAGCTAGAGTAGTGGACTGGAATTTCCACGAGAAACAAAGATTGGATAACCCTAGAAGATTCATCCATTCCTCTTCCGATCAAATTCTTGCTTTGGATTGGCCAATCATACAACCGGTTAAAGAGGAAGTAAACCCTCCTCAGGAAGTTGTACATATAGGTAAGCCTATGATAAGGCTTACCTATAGGTACTGTAAATATCTCCTAAACATGTACCGTTTAGGAGATATTTACCTTTAATGCAGCCAGTGACGTCACTGGCGCATGCGCTCTGAAGGAACGGCTGATCGTGCCGTTCCTTCAGAGCCCCGTGCCGTGACCGTCGGCTCCCGCGCGCGTGCGCGGGAGTGACGTCACCGCGGCTCCGGCCAATCAGATGACCGGATGCCGCGATCCCGGAAGACGAGCGACATGTCATGTCGCCCGTCATACAGGTAAGAGAGCGGCACGGCGGGGGCTCGTTCTAAGGTAAGTATTTCATAATGAGCTAGTATGCGATGCATACTAGCTCATTATGTCTTTCTCTTGCAGGTTTTAAAAAAAAATAAAAATTTAAACAAGTTTACAACCTCTTTAAGCAACATTCGATAATTGGTGCCACGTTAGAGGTATTTAATCGATTAGCACACACATGGGATTTGGCAACTATACCTAGTATGACACCCAAAGCCGACAACCCTGACTTCCTGCTTGGCCTACATACTATTTTAACACCAAATGCTGAAAAAGGACTTCCTTTATTAGTCACACACTGCATTACAATAAATGGGATGAAATCTCGAGACTTACTGAAGGACACCTATGGTAGCACCATATTACCTCAGTGGACCTACTTCCAGTTACATGATTATCAAGAGACAATTTGCCTCAAAGGCTCAGAGACTAGGAATACTACCTCCATAGCTTACTCATGGCTACAAAAGAAGGCTAATGAGAAGTAAGTTCATTTCAGAAACTTATAGTGAAAATCATTAGACAATAATTTTTCACATGAACAATGGCAAAATACATGCATATTAGCACGTGTTCTCTTAATATAAGGTTACAGGAGACTCATTGGAATGCTACACCTGACAAATTACATAGAAGGTTTCCCCAAACTTCAGATTTGTGCTGGAGATGCCACCATGACAAAGGAACTCTATAACATATTTGCTGGCAGTGTCCTTTAATTTCTACCTATTGGGATAAGGATTGTGCTCTTACATTAAGAATACTGAATCCAAAACGATACTAGATGCAGCCTGTTTATTGCACATCTCTTCATGCTCATTCAAAGTGTATAAGAATTCCTTGACCAAACATCTACTTAATGCAGCCAAGTACCTTACTCCTTAACTTTGAAAAACAACTCAAATCCCTTCAATAGGAGTTTGGTTGCATGAAGTAGATACTTTTCATTATTTTGAGGAAACTGTGGCCATGGCACATGATAGTTTGTCCAAATATCACAAAACTGGGAATGCCTGGTTAATTTTCATTTATTCTGATGAATATAAAATACTATTGGTTACTTGAATGATTTATGTCCTGATAATAAAACTACCTATATTTCATTATCATTTTTCTGTTGAACCTTTAAGATGTTTTTGGACCTGTGGTGCCCACTTTTTGAATATATTCTGAGACTTATGGCGCGTTTCCACTGAGCTTTCTGGTACGGTTCGGTTCGGTACGGTACGCTATTTATGCCGTTTCCATTATGAATGGTACCCTAATTCCGAACCGTACCGTACCACTTTTTGGGACCCTTTCGTTGGGGTACCAAGCACATTAGACCCGTACCAACTGGGTGGAGCTACACTCTGCAGAACTTTGATTGGTTGACAGAGAATCGTCTATCACAGCTTTCCTGCTGTGACCAGCTACACCACGCCTATCATGAAAAGGGTACTATTGGCAGTGGAAACGCAATGTGTACCATACCGAACCGTACCATACTGAACCGAACCGTACCGTACCACTCAGTGGAAACGAGGCATTAGTTTTATATAATTTTTTGTAATGTATAGTCCTTCTATACCTTTTCACTTACTCCATGCTAATATATCTCATAAGATACAATGGTTGATTTCTACTGTTTATATCTTTTACATTCATCTGATGCAAGAAATGACATTTTTCTAACTCTAACTAAAGTGTAACTTTTGATATACAGAAATATTTTTCTATGTATTGTTTTCTGCTCTTTTGGGTTTCTACTTTTGTTTCTTATTTCTGTTTCTTTTTGAATTCTAGTAAAATCAATAAAAATTTCTTATAAAAAAAATAAATAAAACATAAAATATTTTTAATTGAGATAGGTAAACTAGCTCAAAACAAAATTAATTCACAGCTACCAATACTTGTCCTCAGCCCTATTTGGTGATCAGTAGGAGGAAGAATACTCTGGCAAGAGTAGTCAATAGGAGGAAAAAATGAGCTGACGTTGGTGCTGTTGTTTCAAGTGGGCTAGGTGCTCTTATTGAGGCTGAGGGACTTAAAAGCTCTGGGATGAGGCTGGGTGCCACTGTGGGTAAATCAGGGTTCTAGGGAGGAGGGTCACGGACTCTGCAGCAGCCTTGTTAGCCCTGAAGGGAATGAGGGATCTAGAGGGACCCGGGACCAACTGTGGGGGACAGGGCCTCTGGAGGAGGCTGAAGGCTTTGTGGTGGAACTGTGGGAAACTGGATGGCATTGCAGAGGCACTGTAGAAGGCTGGGGACTATGAGGCTATGCAGAAGGCCAGAGGGCACTGTGGGATACTGTTGGAGGATGAGGGCATTCTGTGGGCTAGCGGAGAAACTAAAAGATAAACAGTGCACCCAAAATAAATTAGTGTAATCTTCACACATACAGTGAAATGTAATATTGGGTATGGTGATATAGGAGATATTGAAGCTGATACATCTGATCCACATACCCAGTTCACTTAAAGGGAACACTGTGTTTTGATCTGCTGGTAACACAAGGGACAAATCAGTAAGGCGAGAGGCTAGAGCCTATAGTGCAATACATGTTGGTGGTGCACACTACTTTACTGCAAGTTTCACGTGGTGGAGGAGCACAGATACCATATGTGGAGATTTTTTTTTTTAATTCACAGTGCTGCTGATCTTCTTCAAACTCTGTCAACCACTTTCTGTTTGTATGAAGTAGCTCCAAGGTTGGCTGCACTACTGCTCAGGACTGGCTTTCTGATGAGGACAATGGTGGACTAGGCCTATACAGTGTGTGTCTATACCGTGGCTTGTAGTCTCAGCCAGGGGTACATGTGACAATGTGACAATGCAGGAATATTTCCTGGGGACAGTTGTCATCCCATAACATGAAGCACATAAACCTTCATGGCAGGATCACCAGGCAGCCTTGTAAT